>NC_038254.2:41650489-41982570 GCF_000004515.6 Glycine max | reverse complement strand
AAATATGCTAAAAATATTCTTGAAAAGGAAAAGCATCAACATAACAAAGGCATAAGTAAAAGATGATAATATTCTGATTTAAACAAATACACAACCAACTATTTCAGTAATACATTCCTTTTTTTTTTTCTCCCTTTTTTGCCCATTTCATTAGGAGCAAATCAAGCGTTTACTAAATGAAGGACACACACATAATTGAGGTGTACTAGTGGACAAAGTCTCAAAAGACCATACAATAGAGGATACATGGGAAGAAGACAGAAAGAAACTAGGGGGAAGAGAGAATAGATTTTGTTTCCGTTGGAAAATTACGGGGAAATCTCTCGCACAAGTGAAGGATTGTGAAAGTGGGAAGAAGTGCCTTTTAAGCAAGCAACCATTGTTATCAATTTGATAACAGTTCAAATAAAATGTACAGTGTCCCCCCGGGATATATCTAACTAGTAGTGAGAAGACAAACAACGGGTGTGATCACAGTTGCTGCTGCATGTGCAAACTCAATCAGTAGTACATTTATAACAACGCAATAAAAAGAGGAAAAAGAATGAAAACTTTTTCTTTCTTCCTTTCCTTTATGCTTTTCTCTGCCTCATTTTTTTCAAGTATTATGAGTTTAATCTCCTTTGGTTGTAGTAGTGTGTTTGATATTAACACATGGCACCCCTGCGGCAGTTAAGAACACCAGCTCCAGAGGTGATGGTACCAACCAAAGAAGACGATTTTGCCCCCAAACTTGAGGCTCTGGCATAGCTTGCTGCAGCTCCTGCTCCTGATGAAGTGAAAAAGGCTCCATTGAGCAAAAGGTCTCCTTCAGATCTCCAATTCCAACTTTTCCATACGGATGACCCCGTGTCCACTCTCTTTGTCACCTGTCCACATTGAATTTAAAAAATTTAAGTAAAAAGTTCATTACCATGAAGAAAAAATCCCACAGCTAACGATATTACATGTAAGTATGTTACCTCTTTAGCAAAAGGGTTCAGAGGGGCGAGGTATCTGTTGCCCTGGCTATTAATTGTGGGGTTAGCACTGCCTCCAATTGCATACATTACCCAGTGGGTATAGTCGTTGTTAACCACGTGGAAATACCCATGCCTGCACCTGCATTATCAATAATTCATCCATTGTTAGCACAAGATACATAATCTATGATTATTATATAAGGTTCGAATCATTACATGCCTATGACCTTCAATTTTTTATGTAACTATAGAGAATTGAAAACATATCTAAATGTTTTCAATTTATGAAAAAGTAGTTAATTAAACTTAATTATGTGTTATAAAAAGATTGGCTAAGACTATGATGATGCAGGACTATATAATAATTTCTCCCATCACAGAGGTGACTCCTAAGAGGCTAGACACGTGACATGAGCTGGAAACTGTAATTTTTTCCTTTTTTCTTCATAGTACTAGAAATTGGTCTATTTGTCAAAGTTTTCACTTAATGGACCTTTTATTTGGACTATTAGATGAACCTCCTTTTTGAGTCTGTCAAAATTTAAATGGGCTTCCAAGAACCCAAAAGAAAACATCAAACAATCGGGCCCAAGGCTCATGACACCAATCAAATACTCAAGAATACTAATATCTGACACCGCCTCTCTCAAAAAATAAAAAATAATTAATGATAAATTTTAATTAAAACGTGTCGATAATGTAAAGATATTTTATTTAGATTACTGTCACATATAATAAAATTATTTATTTTTATTATAATTACTCATGTTCAAGTGTTTCTAATTGTTTCACAAATTTTACAGTGAAAGTCATTAAAAATTAAGGTCTTAATAAAAGTTGCTTGCTTTAAAGATCGATGTTAGTTACCTGGGCATTCTTTGGATAAGTCCCTCCCCAAAATGGTTGTAAGCAATGGTTACTTGCATCTGCTTGTCGCGGACATAAGAGTCACTGTGACCCAGTAGCATAACCTGAACAATTATGAACTCAATTAAACATGAGGAATATAAAAAATACTTCAACCAAAAGGAACATTGTAATTGAAAGCTAAGAATTGAGAATGAATCAACCAATGTTATATACATACCTCGTTGTGGTGGGTGAAGTAGTTGTTGGAAATAGTAATAGCAGTGGACCCCATAACAGCATCCACAAGCCCATCAGCGCAATTCGACAGCGAGTTATGATCAATCCAAATATGACTCGAGCCAAAGATGGAGATCCCATCTCCATCAGCAAGGGTCCTCCAACCATAATGCGAAGGAGAGCTCCGAACCATGGCGTTCCCAGTCACCTTGCAGTCATGAATATGCAACCCATGGATGATCACGTTGGTGACGAACTGTATGGTGATGCACGCACCATAAGCGATGTGGACGTTCACGCCGCGGCCGTCGATGGTCTTGAAGCTGTTCATGATGAGTTCTTGCTTTAAGGTTATGACCATGTCGCGCTTGAACACGATCCAGAGGGGGCGGTCCTGGATCACGGCGTGCCGGAGGGTGCCGGGTTTCGGGTTGACTGGGTCGTCGTCGCCGGGGTCCGACACGACGTAGTAGCGCCCGTCGCGGCCGCCGATGGCGTTGCGGCCGAAACCGATGCCGCAGTTGGCTAGGCGCTTGCGGCGGGCGTACCACCGCTTGTCGCACCGCCAGCAGTCGTCGATTGGGTTCCCGGACCCGCATGAGAAGAAGTTCAGGTTCCTTCGAGCCGTGTAGTTGCGTATGCTCCTGTTTTAGGTAAATTAATGATAATTAATAAATAAAGTAAAGAAACAAAGCACATGAAAAAACTAATTTAAACATCATCCAAAGGAGTCATGGATGTGATGCAGTGGACCAACTTCACTTTTCATTAACACTAAATAAATTCTAGCTTTCTACTTTTAATTTGTTATAGTTAATTCCTTATTTTTTTTGTGTGTTTTTCATCAATTCTAGCTGAGAGTTTTTTTTTTTTCCAAATGACTACAAATTAATAAAAATTGACTTTTGACTAAGAGTTTGCATCTATTCTTTTTAGAAAAAAATAAAGTATTCCCTAAATTTGGAGAACTTTTTAGGTTATCTTACACTACTATTCATTTATAGTCCTAACCAATGTTTATACTAATGTTTAAATTTTATATTTTAAGAAAAATTAATAATACTTAATTATTCATCATGTGTTGTATCGAAAAAGGTTTATGTATCATGTGGAGTTAATGGGAGTTATAATAGTCTACACTCACTAAATATTGTTTTCCTAGGTGTATTGGTTGAAGAAAGGAGATAATACAGGGAAATAATAAAGAAAGAGAAAGAAATTAATAAAATGATATAATGAAAAATATAAAGAGATAAAAAAATAGTGCAAGATGGAAAAGAAAGTGAGTATATATATATATATATAATAGCTTTTTTATTGTTCAGACATATAAATGGATTATGATGAATATATAAGGCTATTATTATTAATAAATTAAGTACATCTATATGCTCTTAAATTACATCACTTAACTTTTGTCACCGACTAACGCAAAACTGTATAGGATTCTAGCTAATTATTAATTAATGATGATTAGCTATCACAGTGTCATGCTGGTGTGTTATTAAATGATGACATACATGAGAAAATGAATTGAAAATTGAACTAAATTAGTAATTAACAGTTTAATAAGTATGCAAGTGGGTATGAATTACTAATATCGTTGATGTCCCTGCATGGCTAAGATGAGACTAGTGGGTGGGTCATGTGGGTCTATACGGATAGAATGATACGGTGCATACGGAAAATCGGGGGTTGGGATCAAGCATAATTTATCTCTGCTAGGAAAATAAATGCCAAGATCTAGTTGCTTAGTACTTTTTGGGGGTGTCGGTGGGGTGAAAAAGCGTTATTATTAATTAAGTTCCTGATTCATGGTTATTTAATAAGCTCATGGGTGTCTCATTGTATAGCATAATGTGTCAGAGACACAGCAGCTGCTGCTGCTGCTAGATCGGCCAAAATACAACTATGACTAGAAAAGTGTTAGGGTGGAACCAGATCTGATCTGCAATTTGGAGCTATTTCTTGTAGACAGGCTGGAGTGAGGAACCCATTCATGTGCATTGCCCCACCCTGTTGGAAGATATGTGGGAGTGTGGCTACTGCATAAGTTCCTAATTAACACTCTGAATTCAACTTTGGATATTTGGTTCTATTGGGAAGAGATATAAAGATGGAAAAAGGCAAATCAATAATACAAAGAAAAAGTCTTTATTTACTGATTTGGAACTGTACGTAGGACCAAATTAATCATGTGGAATGGATGATGCAAATTATTTTATCCGAGGCAATTGGAGAATATGGAGAGTGACTCTCATGATTTTGATTTTCATCAACCATTGAAAGCCCTTAAAATATACTAGTAGTAGTATATAAATTTAATCAGATATAATATATAGCATAAAAATATGCAAGGATTGAGTAGTAAAAAGACCGGTATTACTCATTTACTCTAACCATCAAGAACTTCCTCTAGGTCATATATTAATTAACAAAGAAATTGCCTACTATATTTTAACTTAGACAATGTATATATCCCATACATATAATTAAAATAGTTTTGTTCACCAAAGCAAGCTTAGAAGAGATTTACTTTCATCTACTGTTCTATACCAATGAATGTGATTAGCGAAGCAATTAAGGGGATCACTATTCTACAAATGTGAAGAGGAAGTTAAATGACAGGTATACATAAGACACAATGACTTATTGAAGTCATTAGTCAAGAAACTTGGATTTTTTGGTACAAAATGGTGTTTGTACTTGGAAAAGCAATTTTCGGATAAGGAAAATAAATAAATAAAAAGACGAGAAAATTATCATGAGCCAGATGGTCGGATCACGCGACACCAGCATGTGGTTAAGCTGGCAAATAGAATATGAACGCTTCAATTTTTAAGAGATCTCATCTGCAAAGAACATGGTGGTTGATTCCTTAGAATCGAGTAAGAGAACGTGAAGAATTAATTAAAGCAAGAACTACATTTATTAATTAGGAAAAAAAGAAAAGAGAGGGAGAATTTTAAAATTAATGGTACCGTGACTAAAGGGAATAACAAACCGGCTAAATACGTCAGAGTGTGAAAGGCATCAAAGAATAACAAGGGGTCATTAATAGGGAATCAAATACTATTATTTTTCTCGTTTTCTTACACATGATACTAATTAACATCGTCGGGTATAAAACTATACAATTATCTTCTGGTATAGTTCACTTAATATTGTGCACTACTCTTTAAGTCAAAAATACTGATACTTGGATTAGTTATTAGTTCCTGGGCTGGGAATACCTTATGTTAAAAAAAAATAGTAATACTTTAGTACCAGTAGTATAACATAAAGTTTCAGAAAAATGGTAGGTCCTTCCCAAACAATTATTAGTTTAGAATTCTTTAGATGTTATTTTCTAGAGGTGATATTTGTTCCAACAAGGAAATTTGCTCTAAATTCCCTTAGCATTGTTTTGATGTGGATATTTATCACCCTTGTACAAAAATAGGCATAAATTTTGGGGTGAGCCCAACAATGGAAAATCACATATAGCTAGTAGCTTTCAACTAACACAATAGCTAGATTAACCACTTTGACAGAGTTTTCATAAAAGCGAAATTCACCAAAAAAAAAAAGGTTATCCAATATTATTCCAAAAGGAGGATTCACGAGAAATTAATAATCAAGGGTATTTTCCTTCTTTTGGTCATGCATCCCAATAATTATTACTACATTAATTAATAGTAAAAGCCAAGTGGATTTGCCGTGCTGAATCTGTGCTGAGTGCTGATCCTTCTATTCAGTTAAATGATCATGCATGTGAGCACTCTTCTCTAAGTATAATAAAAATTAAAAGAGACCTTAAACAGATAAACTAATCTACTAAGCACATGACCTATCATGAGATGAGATACTATAGGAACCAATAATATCACTAGAAAACAAAGCAAAAAAATTATATAATAAAAATTAATTAATACACAGAAACAGAGGAAAAAGAGAAAGAGAGAGAAATCTTACTCATCAACCATGGAAGCAATCTCCTCTGGATTATCAACTGCATGTTCATTCAAAGCACTCCCTGACCTGAAAATTTGCAAACTAAAAACGATCAACTACACTCTACAAAGAACAGAACAAAAAAAACGACACCGTTTAGACCCCGAAGTAAAGTAATACTAATAATCAAAATAAGCTCCTAAGATAGAAGAATTAATCAACGGTTCAGATATTTCAGATCGGATCTGACCGAAGGGCCTATATTAGTTCCCTTCCGAGCTCAAAACACAGCTCGCCTAATCCAACGGCTCTCACAACTCAGTTCCACGTGGACGGCCAGATTATAAGCACCACGTAGTAGCAGAAAACACTAACCTTTCTGCCATTGACGAATTCTTCAAGCTCTGCACTTGCAACTTCTCTTCTTCAACCACATCCCTGTCATTCCACGAGAAACCGAAAATTAGTTCACATTCTAATGTTTACCAAAGAAATAAAAAAAAAATAATCTAAAAGAATAAAAAAAATCGAAATTCAGAGAATTTGCAAGCAGGGAAGAAGCTTGAAGCTTGAAGGTGAAGCTTTTTTTTTTTTTTTGCGAAGATACCTTGATTCCGTGGCTTCATGTTTCTGCATCTCATTGCCGCTGACTGCGTTGGCGGAAGCTAAAACCAGCGCCGCGAGCAGAATACTGAGAGTGAACAATTTTGGAGACAGCACCTTCATTGTGCTTCTTCTTCTACTTCTACTTTCTCTGCGTGCGCTTTCGCAGTTTGTGAAAACACAGTACTCTATACGTTGTTGTTGATGATGTTGGTTGTGATTGTTGTGTGTAGTGAGAGTGAGAAGAGAACAAGGAGGAGGAAATGGATATGGAGGCAGAGAGAAAGGGGTTTAAATAGCGAGGCACGTACATGGGAGTAGGGAGAGGTTGGGTTAACCATGGTTAAGTTAATCAGGGAAATGAGTAACCACGTGTAACCAACTTACCACCGCTCTAACTGCCATTAACTGCTTTGCTTCTCTCTCTCTTTCCTTTTCCGACGTGGCGACTCTCTCTTCTCGCGTCCCTTCCCTTCCCTTCTTCTATTTGTTTTTGAATCAAAATTATAAATTTTCTTAAAATAAAAGGATTTAATGTATTTTTTTTAAATGAGGATTAAAATAAAAAAAATTGATAGAAAACTGAATATGTTAATTCTAAAATGAAAGAATCAAAATTATAAATTGTGTAACAGACCAAAATTGCATTCAACTTTTTTTTGTTTGTTAAATGACCTTTTTTGACAAAATGAGAATGCGGTTTTTTCCGTACTACGATTGTGAGCGACGTTGTTAGAGAAGAAGGAAGGGAAGGGGCGTCCTGAAATCTTAGATAACTGTACGAATTGTCTCATTATTAAGCAACGTGCCATGTTCCTTTTTCTATTTCGGAAAAAGAAATAAGTCAAATATCACAACCTGTCCACTGACACGTGTCCTTTTCCGGATACGTGATTCCATATTTGTTAAATCTGAAATTCGTTGTTGGACTTGGATCTCCGTTCTTTTCGGTTGCTCTCCAAAATCTAAAATTAACAAAAATTTGCCAAGTTGGATTAATCTAGTTTAGGGATTAAGCCACCATGATTGAGTTATTAATGGAATTTAAATAATTTGAGTTATGTCACGCATTTAAATACTATTGTCATCGTTGTAAAAAAAATATTCTATTTCAGAATTGATTCGAATAATTTATATCAGCATAGCTTGTATTTCTAGCAAGGGGAGTGCTAATGGTCTTATTTCATACGAAACTTAAAGGAAATGTATGTGTCGCAAAAATAGTAATGGAATTTCTACAACTGTAAAATGACATTTTCTCATAATGTTTACTTATTAAATAAAAAAATTAGAAACAAATATATTACTTTGTCATTTAAGACTTCTTTTTTATATAAGGTATCAGGAGGATTGGTAGAATAAAATTATAAGAGAATATAGTATGATAACAAAAAGATTCAAGTAAATTCAAGGAATTAGTTGAAGAATGTAAGAAAAGGATGCATATTTATTAAATTGTACGTTTGGATTCTTAATTTTATGTTTAGAAATTCAAAAGCTTTAATAACCATTAGATATTGAGATACTCATCATCTTCTTCCTTGAAAATTTAGCAAAAAACGTAATTTGAGTAGGGTGATAATGCGATCATCAGTATGCAAATTACAAGATTATCACCTCTTCAATTTCTTAATATTTCACTTATGAATTTCTTGCTGTATACAATGTGAGAATCAACGTGGTGATGGAGGAAAATAGAATCAGAGACGTATGTTTTTTTACTTTGTTTCTGGCCAATCAAACTAAAATCCTTTTTTGCGACACAAGCCGCTAAAAAGAGCATGCCAAACGCGAGGCACTCCAAGGTCACTTCTATTAAAATAATAAAGATCAGTGACAGCCAGCTAGATGCATGGATATGGATCATTATACACATGCAGGTGCAAAAGACGCTACATACTTTCGGTAAATTCTAAATTTTGAAACTTGTTATGTTGTAAATTCTCATGATTAATTAACTGTATCTGGAAATCAACTAACTATATAACCAATATTACTAATTTATCTCTCTATTTATATTTCCCTCTTTATATATATATATATATATATATATATATATATATATATATATATATATATGGAGTTTTAGGACTGTTATTATAAAAAGTTTTATAATATTAATTAAAAATTATTATGAGTATATAACTTTTAAAATAATTATTATAAAAATCAATAAATTTATCATAGAATATAATACATGTAATTTTTTAAAATGTCACTGTAATTTAGTTACACCAGTATTAGTGAAAATTATTATTACTGTCAAAAATTGTTACTAAATATGTTTAAATTTTTTTGTTGTTTGTGATTGAATTGTAAATCATTTTTTACACGGTTAGTATAATATAGATTATTGGCGTACAATAATTTTTGTTAAGAATTATTGAATATAAATGGACTCAATAATTTTAAATACATTTCTTCTGATGGTGATTTTCATTAAAAAAAATATATTAATTTTTTAATTAGTACTCTTTAGATACATGTTAACAAAATTCAATATAATGTCTGCAAAATATATAGCATATATGAAAGAAATCGTGAATAAAAGAAGCATATCAATTGTCAATCCAGTGAGGATGACAGTGTTCTTGTGCTTTTGTGTTAGATAACAAAGAAGCATCTCATTTAAGCTGGCTTTTAATTAGTACAAGAAAAGCATCGTGCTAAAAGAGTCATGAGCACTCTTACAAAGTTTCACGATCGGAAAGGTTACATCATAACAACTTAGTTAAAAGCTTGAAACAAGTTTGTGTCTCTCAAAATTAAATGTTTCTCAGAGATAAAAACTTGCTACAAGGACGATTTCCAGTTAATTTTGTTTTTTCCTTCATTGCATTCCCTATAATTTTCGTCTTTACACTTTAGTGACTTTAATTTATTGCTTTTGATTTTCGCGATGTGCAATTTATGTCAAAGCAAAGGGTGTAGGCCATCCATCTTCTTGCACTGGAGTTTATCTGCCCCACAGAAAAAGAACAGTGCATCTTGTACTAGACACATGCAAAAGAATCACGAAATCGTTGTTAATTAAATATAATTAAGTTACATGCATTTGATGTACGACTAGTTCCGTTATTCTTATCCTTACCATTTCATTGTTGAGTTCAATTCAATTCGCAGGTATGAAAGGTGGAAAAGTACAACTATGGGGGCTAGAGTTTTTTTTATCCTTACAATTATATATATACACACATATATATAGAGAATGCATCACATGAGAATAATTATTTTATGTAAGAATGAAAATAATCAAAGATAAAGATTAAAACATTTTAAATTCAAACTAAAAACTCATTTAACTATAGAATCTCTACAAGATTTATTTTTTAAAAAATTAAATATATATCTTAAAGATTTAATTTATGTCAATATCTCCACCACGACCATCACCATGGTCGTTACCACCACCACCATCATCACATGATCACCGTTATAATCACCGTCGTTACCACCAACATGATTGTTGTTGTCGTCGTCGACGATGATGGTGATGATAACAACGACAATCATGTTGGTGGTGGCGACAGTAGTCATGGTGGTGGCGGTTGACAATCATAGGGGTGATTGCGGTGTTGGCCATGATAGTTGTGGCAGTAACGATCATGATAGTGACGGAGTCATGGTGATGATAGGTTTGAGATTTTTTAGGACATCATTAATTTTCTGTTTGATAAATCTTGTAAAGATTTTATGTATAAATGAAATTTTTATTTAAATTTAAAATGTTTTAGTCTTGATCTTTCATTTTAACCTAATGGTTGAGATTAACCATTGTAATTCTCGCATAAGATGATCATTCTCATATGATACTGGCTATGCACTAGTCCTTTCATTAGTCTTAGGTGAATACTACAATGTCAATGTCGCCATCTACGTAGCTTGTTTGCAGCTAAGAGGCACAACGAACAACTCTGATACCAATTGATAATAACCTTGGGAGAATCACACCACAAAAGCTAGCTATTGTAATTGGAGAGTCCAAGGTCTTATAAACCCCCACACTAGAATCTCATACTTCTAATGTGAGACTCAAGTCTCATACCTTACAGTTGGATCCTAACCATTCTTATTGATTTTTAAGTACTAATGTGTTAAATAATACAATTTGTCTCACTACTAGAAATAATGGTTTTGACATCGCTAGCTTAACATCGATTTTTGATAAAATCTATGTTAACAAAAACATGGTGGCATACTCGTAAAAAAACATAAGTTTGTTAACAAAAAATCGATGTTAACATGTGCTCGTTAACATTGGTTTTTAAAAAACCAACAATGAGTTGGTTAACATTAGTTTTTTTAAAAATCAGTGTTGTGTTTTAATTTTTTTTTAAAAAAAGCCAAACCTTTTTCACCCACTCTCAGTCTATTCGTTCCACAAACCCTTTTCACTAGAGCGCTCTGTATCAGGCCCTCTGTCTCGCGTCCACTCTCACTCCCACTCACAGCCAGTCTCGCTCCCACTCACAGCCAATCTCACTCTCGGTGGCCACTCTCGAAAGGTTAGTGTTTGTTTTCGATCTAGATGCGTGTTTTGTTCATTGTTTATCTCTTTTTTGCGTTTTATCATTAAAGAAACAGAGATTATTAGAGAAAGGCACAATGCTAGTGTTTACTCCTATTGATTTTGTTCTTTTATTGAGACTATTAGAGAAAGACACAATACTAGTGTTTTCACTGATTGTTCTTAGTGTGGCTGTGTTTGAGTACCACTTTGATGGGTTTGTAAAAATATACAACTAAAAAATTACTTCAACTAGGGTAATAGACCTAAGAAATTATACATGCCCCTACAGTGTTTGTAAAAATGTCTGAAACACTTTTTTGGTCATTTGGTACCTGTAACATTCTGATTTACAAAATGAGACATTTGTTAGTCATTTGGTACCACTAGCCAAGCCAAGCATATCAATGATAAATTATAATACTAATATTGTGATTTGGACTTATTTTTGTTTAAGCAATTGTATCCTGTGAGGTGTGATTTGTCAGCTGCTACTGTAAGAAAAGGAATAGAAGAAATCAGAATTGTTCTCTGTGTGGCTATGTTTGAGTAAGGAAGCTTGCCTTGTGAAGCCATTGTGGAACTAGAGGTGTGTATAAATATTGGCCAAATTAATAATTTGAGCTGGAAATATATGGATGGTAATGCCTTAATTTTTTGTTAATATTCACGGGATTACTAGGTCTTGTGTAGTAGTATTTTTTTTATGATGTCCCTTCGATATGTTTAATTGGTAGTTATATATCTATTCCTGCATTTTCTACCCAGTTTCATGTATTGAAATAATTAAGTTGGACTATCTATTTTCTTTGTATTTTTGTAGTCTTTCTACAAGATCGATGTGGATGGAACACTTACCATAGTTTCTCCCTCTCATGCAACAATGTAGTACCTACTAGCTAGTTATGTTCCTAATTGAAAATGTGCATTGTGTGGTGTATAATGATCAATGCTTTATTCACAAAAATAAAATAGCAATAATTAACCCGATCAAGTGAAAGCATATATATACATTTTTTTAAAATAAAAATTGTCATGTATTAATGAATAAAAATATTAGACAGTAGAACTTTTTTATTGGTATAGAAAAAGAAAAAATGTAATCCATTGCATACCCAAATGTGGATTTGATATGATCCAGTCGTTGTTCCCATAGTTATAAATTTTTTTTATACATGCAATTACTAGGTTGATGTTGGTGGGAACAAGAGTAGTAGTATATATATTTAATTAATTTGAAGTTTAAAGTTAAAGAAAAAAACAACAACCTCAAAAATAAATTAGAAGTTGTTTAAGAATTATAGTCTAAAAGTTTCTTCTAAATTAAAAAAATTGTTTCCTTGTCACACGTAGATTATTTTGAGATCTTGTTAAAAGGAAAAATTGTTTCTTCTAAATTATAACATGTTCAATGTAATTTGTAGACACTTCTCTTTTTCCTCTTTGCATCATGATTACCACATTCATTGTTGGAGACTGTTAGTGAGCATCATCACTGGTACGAATGTCTTTTATACTTTTGTTAGGCTTTTTTTGTTATGAATCATTCTTTACCTTGTTTTATGTGATTAATGACTATTGCTTTATACATAATTAATGTTCATTATGAGTGAACCTTAGTTTTCTATTTGAGATTGAATACAATGATTCTTATGGATAGTTAGGATTAATCGTTGTATTGAATCTTGAATTGTCTGTTTGGACAGTTTGGGAAAAGTCATTTTTTTTGTAATAGATTCATACGTATAGGTTAACTTTATTTTCTTAAATTTGATGAAATTACGGCATAATGCATTTCACTTTGTTCTCTGAGTGCATACTTGATTGTGGTGGAATTCATGTCACCGCTTTCATGTTGTGTACTTGGAGATCATTGGGAAATGTTGCCGAAATTTTGTCAAATCTAAGAAAAGAAAGTTAATCTTTATGTGTGAATCTACTATAAGAAAATGTCTTCCTGACTGGGATAATGCCACACCTTTAATGAAAAAAGTGAGGTTTTCATGCATGGAATAACTTTGTGAGTATCACAGAGTTATTAGTTAGATGGATCGAAGTTGGATGAAGATATTCTTGCAGAGCCCTGCGTACGAGGAAGGCGTAGAAGAGTTCTTGCAATTTTCCTCTGAAAGAAGTAGACCAATTGAGGATGGAAAATATTTATATCCTTGTATAAACTGTTTGGATGAGAGACGACAAGTACTAGACGACATACGAGAACATCTTCTGTGTGAAGGGATTAAGAAAAATTATACGACATAGATATGACATGATGAATTGACAGACATGTAGAAGGGATCCCAAAGTGAACCGATTGATGTAGAAATGGGAGATCAATTAGAGGATATGATTCATGATCTTGGACAAGCGTCATTTCAGCAAGCACATGCCCCTATGTATGATACATTGGAAAGTGATTCGAAGAAACCTTTGTGTCCAGGATGCAAGAAATCTTTGACCCTGTTGTCAACGGTGTTAAGTCTGGTTAATGTCAAGGCCAGATATGAGTGGAGTATCCAAAGTGAAATATGAAACAAATCCAAACTTGACTTAAGATGTCAAAGAAGAAAGAAAAACTCTAAGACCAAACCTTGGAAGTTTAGAAGACAAGCAGTAAAAGCTAAAATAGAAAGCATAACTAAAAAAGGAATGCCAAAAAAAACAAATAGGAAGATATAAGAATTAAAAAAAATTCTTCTCTAATGTTATATTTTTTTTTACTAAGTATAAACCACTACAATTATGCAAAACAAATGAAAGTATTAAAAAGCAACAATAAGCACACACTAGAAAAAAGTGCTATTAAATTTTGATTATAATTTTTTTAAAACTTTTTTTACACTTGGGTTCTCAGATTTTTTGATATTTTTATTTTGACCCCAAAATATTTTTGTTTTTTGCACTTTGGCCCTCATATTTCTCTTTTAGGACCATAAACTTTTTATATTTGCAAAAATGCCCTAACAATCTCCAACAGAATTCTTTCTGGATCAAACTCACAATTTTTCTAGCAGTACTATGAATGTCATGAAGAACATGAAGAACAACCCAAACTCAAATTATGACCAAATAAACTCCAAATTCAACAAAAAGATAGGGAAATCGAAGGCACATGCAAGATTAACTCAAAAACACACAAGAAACACACAAACAAACAAGAATCAAATGAAAATTAGTTTCTCGTTTTTTTTCTAGAAAACTCAAAAATCAAAATGATAGAACTACAACTAATTGATGGATATAATTTCGAACTGTTCTCCGAATTCAAGCTTTGATACCACGTGATGCAATCCAAGCCATGGATGCTTGGTTCTGATCGTTTCGGATGCAAATTAAAGATCCACCATTGTTGACCTTCCAAGAACTCAAGAATAGAAAAATATAAAAGATGGATAAGATGAAGAAGATAAATAGAACGACACCGCAATCCATGGAGAATCGATAAGCCGAAGAAGGATTCGCCACAAAGGAATAACTTCTTTGATAAGAATCAATTTGGTTTTCAGTCAAAAACCAAAGAAGAGGTTAAGCTTCCTCTAAGCATAAGCTTAATTTCAATTATGTCAAATGTTTCTAAAATTAAGAGTTTTTGAGTATTTATAAAACTAGACTTAAGAAGATCACTAAGCCTCTAATAAGGCCTATTTACATCAAGCTCAAGCCCATTACACAAATAAACAAAAATTAGGAATTTTCATAAATTCACATTGAAGGTATGCATTAAGGCCAATTTCTCCTCGAGTTGGAATTGGGCGAAGCCGGACAACTTGCGCTAAACCCATGCATGTTGTTCAACCATCTTCAACATGCTCCAATTCAGCTCCTTGTAATTTTCTCCTTCCTTGTCTTTGAAGAGTAGTCCATCCTTGATCCTCTTGGCCATATCTTCTTGTAGAAGCTTGACTCTAGACCTTGTCATTGGCCCCTTCAACTCATGAAATGTTTTTAGGTCCTTAAGCTCTTTGGATAGCCCTCTATCAGTATTTTCATATCTGGTGTATTCTAGATTAATGAATTAGCTAGGTTGCTGAAGAGAAGAGAAAGTTTGACAATATAAAGAGTCCAAAGTTGGACAATACTAGGGTCAATTGTTGATCAAAGTCATGCAATGTTTATACTACAGTGATTGGGTTGTTTAGATTTGCTTGCGTTAGTAAGAGTATTTTTTGAAATCTTGTAACTCAATGAACCAAGCTTTGCAAGAGATGGATATTTTTTTCTTATGTTGAAAACTATAGAAGAAATTCTCCATTAAATACTCAGTACTTTATTAAATATTACATATATATAATAAATACATATTTATGAATGTAGTTGCAGAATATCTCTTAGGGTGCAAGCCCAAGGACACTGTTCTTTGAAGCTTGGACCAGGCTTATAACTAAATGAGCTTATAATTTAAAACTAGCTCTTTAGTTGCTGCTCATATTCAAACTTAAATGTATCCTTATGTTTCTCAATACATAGCTTTGGTCAAATGTTCAATACTTGCTGACCCACTCTTGTAATAAAAGTAAAATTTCAGCACAAGGTTTTAGGTGTGCTCATGATTTTTCTTGCTTAAAGTCTAAAAGGTTTTTCCCATTAGTTGGTGTGTCAAAGATGTTAATAGAAAGCATTCTTAGAATCCTAGGCCTTATTCCAACAAGTTAAGCTTTGGGGTAATTGTATTACATGTAGTATGATTGTATGAGATTGACTTACATGACTTATGAAGTGTTTTGATCCTTCATTGAACATTCTACAAAGGAAAAAATATTTTTCTCTTTTTAATTATTCATATAAATGTCAAATATAATCATTTACTAGATGCAAACCACCATATTGCTAAGAGATGGCTTACACAAGCTCCCTTGTACTCATTGCTTGGCCTTTTTTTGTTTTTGTTTTTGGTTTTGTGAATTTGTTGCTTCTGACCTTTGTGTAACTTGGTTGTTTCATAACTTGCCTTTTTCATGTGTGCCAACAACAATGTTGCAACAGGAAAGTTATTTGGGATACCCCTTCGTGGTACTCATTGCCATGCCTTTGATAGTTCATAAATGGTGCGTAACCAATTTACTAAAATTTGTTGAATATTTGGTTTATGTAAAGAATTTGCAATAAGCTAGTTGTCGCTTGTAAATTATAATATAGCTTCCCTATATAGTTGAAAGGATGGATTTTTTGTTTAAATCTATCCTTTCAACATGTCTAAAGGCACAAAATTGTATTTGATTGTTTGTAGTCGTTGTTTTTGACAAGCATAGTTGGAAATTTGTCTTGGAAGAATTCAAGGTACTGCTGTGAAATTTAGCAGGAATACGTTTAATTCATAAAATTAAAATCAGTGCAATTCGTTCATACATTTATGAACCTCATCAGGATTCAAGATGGAGTGCGACAGTTGCAATTGTAGAAATCTGAGGGATTAGATGAAATTTATCCTATTCATTTTTCAAAATAATATGTAGTCCGACCCCATTTGAACATTTAACTTTGACGAAATGAAACTATGAAACACTATGGTAGGTCCCCTACAAGCGGTGGTCCATTGCACAAGACTCCCCACTTGGGGATGGGGTTGGGGTCTAGGGAGTGTAGTTGTACACAGCCTTACCCCTGTAAATAGAGGCATTGTTTCCTGAACTGGTGATTTCTAGATCCCTTTTTTTATAAAATGGAGCTTCAGTCAAAAAGTTGGCTTGTAAATTATAGCTGCCTTTATGTGATTTCTGTTGTTTGTGTTATTGCAATTTATATGGCTTGAAGCAAATGAGGCACTATTTGTTATATTTCCTTTGCTTACTTTTTTTGTGCATAACCTTGATGAGATTACTCAGAAGTCACTTCACAGAAAAGATGGTTCAAGTACGTGTCATGATTTTGTTAGTCTGGTTCAAACATGGCTGAACAAAATTCAGGTTCCACGATACAAACATTGACATCCTTAATGTTGTTTTTCTATTGTGGTTCTTAACTACCTTCTGTTTCTGTTTTTTGGTTTGTGCTTCTCAAATAAAGAAGGCTTACACTAGAGTGAAAGGAAATATAGAAGAAAGGATTTCTAGTGACACATTCTTTCTCACACTCACTTTGTTATTGGTTGAAATTCATTGAAAACTACAAAATTCGGAGAGAGAATCATTAAATGAGAAGTGGGACCTTGTAAGATTTATGATTTCCAAAAAATTTAGCTAATAGTAGACAGTGCAGTCAAAAGAGTGTGCCTACAAAGTGTGTTGCTAGCATTTCTCTAGAAGGAAACTCAAGAAGGTTGCATGAATGCATGGTGATCTATTTAGAATAGAAAGAAAAATAATCAAAGACAAGGATAATAAGCTTTTAAATATTTTTAGCTATAAATTTTTTCTGCTAAATATTTTTTCTGTCAAGGTTGATTATGTTATCTACATATGTGTTTGATCACATATAGCACATTTGATGTGGGTCAACCAAGAACTTGCACACCAAGTAAACAATTTTTTTTTGTGTGTGTTATGGAATGCTCTAACAGGTTAAAAGGACATAGTAATAGAATAGTAACTGTTTGAGATTTTGAATAAAAAAACATATATTTTCTTTTGCTTAAATGCTAAAGGTTCAGATCTTTGATATAGTTTAGGAGCCTCATCATGTAAGTGGTCAAATGTTCAATACTTGTTGACCCACTCTTCTAATAAAAGTACAATTTCAGCACAAGATTTTGGGTGGGTTCATGATTTTTCTGGCTTAAAGTCTAAAAGGCTTTTCCCATTAGTTGGTGTGTCTGACATGTTAATAGAAACCATTCTCAAAATCATGGGCCTTATTCCAACAAGTTAAGCTTTGGGGTAATTGTATTACACGTGGTATGATTGTATGAGATTGACATACATGACTTTGTGAAGTGTTTTGATCTTTCATTGAACATTCTACACATGAAAGAATATTTTTCTCTTTTTAATTTTGTCACTTCCATTATTCTCACACATCGAGGAACAATTTCATTCTTGGAAAGCGGTGTTTGTAAAAAAAGGTAAGTTTTTTTTGTGGAAAACTTTTTGCTAACTATTTTGTTGTTCTAACTTAAGCTTTTGTTTAAGTCCTTTTAAGGAGGAAAAGAAACCATGCTTGTATAAATAATTTTGTTTTGGTATTTTAAAAGTTAACAATGTGGAACCATTTAATATTTCACAAAAATATTATAAACCACTTATTTAGATTTTATTTGGTTTCCTTGTGACAACAGGAGCAATTCAGCCTTAGAATGTCCAACATTCTAAGACAGTTCTTAGAATGCTGACATTAATATTCTAAGACGATGAATATTGGTCTTAAAATGTTACTCTTTTAAAACGATTTTTAAATAAGAACTGTTTTAGAAGAATACTATTCTAAGATAATTTTTAAGGAATCATCGTGAAATGTAAAGATTTTTCACGATATTACTTTCAAAGATGGTTCAAAATTATCTTTAAATATATATAATAATTGATGTAAATTTTTTTTTCTGATAGTGCTAATCTATCCAAAACATACAATTTTCGTTTTAAAAGTTTTCAAGAACCAATGACATAAAGATGGATAGAGAAAAGATTAATAGTCTCTCTGAGGAACCTTATCCGGCCCCTCCCCATAAGGATTATCATGAGGATTATTTCCCTAAAGATGAATAGAGAAAGGATTAATATATAGTATATGTATATAAGCCTACCCGTTTCCATCCCATTTGGTTAATATATCTTATCCATGTAATTATTATACTTGTGACACGTAGATAATATTCACTCGAATATTAACTTTAAAAAGAAAAACAATTTAGGTATATATATATATATATATATATATATATATATATATATATATATATATATATATATATATAAAACATCCGAGGCTTTAATTTTTTTTATCAAGTTATTATCTAATTGTGGGAAAATATGGATTTCATTGACAGCTTGGCCTCAACCGACTAAAAGTTTTAGTTCATTTATTATCTTCAACAACCTCATCATAAGGCATGCAATGCATTTGTTCTCACAACCTTCATTCGGGCATACATAGTCGCTTCCCATATTCCATATAGTATAAACAAAACATGGTTCATTGGATAACGACTAAGAATATTTATCGGAAGTTCTAGAGTATTTTCTCCAATCCCGAGTTGCAATGAATACATGAATGGTCCAAGCAAAAAGAATAATTTTTAACTAGTTCATGAAGAATGGATATTTTAGCCATGAATTTAGTTTCTATCTGAAGTCAGATCAGGGCACTATACGGACCTATGTCAAGGAACATAATTAATTTATTAAGGACAACTATATTGGAATTTCTTTGTATTTACCAATTTAGTATGTATGCTTTCTCCTATACTTTCGCTTTAATTGTTTACATTAATTAATTAGTCATAATTTTTTTTCAGCCACAAGTAATTATTTACGTAATTCAGGATCAAGAATGATCAAAAAATATATTTCCTAAAGTGGAGTTCTTGTCTTTATCGACACTTGTCTTAATGTTGGAATATACTACTATTTCAAAGTTCTAATGGCGGGCCCAATCAATCAGTGTACTTGTCTTATAAATCAACACCTGGTCATTATATGAAATGTAACACGAAATGTACGTTGTCACGAAAAAGAAACGATTGCATATGGAGTTTGACATTTTACATGATTTGAAAATAAAAACTAAATTAAATTAACACATAAAGTCCAACAAAAAAAATTTAACACTAAAAATAAAAAGGCTTAAATTATCTTTACCATTTTAATTGAAATGAACTTCATAATATATTATTTAAGATTCACTTGATGATAAAATAAAATAGAGGAAAGAAAGAAATCAAATTCCATTACTAATAAAAAATTAACAATTAATATTTACTGATAAGAAAATTTATATACTCTCCAAATATTTCATGCATTATATTCATGTTAAAAATATATAATAGTTATAGAAATATAAATTAAAAAAATAAATTTATGAGAAAATATTTAAATATGAAAATATAAATTTCTAAAGACTGCTTTCAACTATCAAAAATACGACCATAATTAATTTTAAAAATTATAAAATTTAAATAAAGAGATGTTTTTCTTATTCTTTAAGGGGTAATAAACAATGTTTTGGCCACTTTCGAAAGAGTGAAATCTAACTTAATATACAGGATGTATAGTGGGTGAATTTTCGTAACAAATGAAAATGTCAAATATATTTTGTTTTGAGTTTCTCTCATATACAAATACATTTAGTTTCATTTAATAATTTTTATTAAATATTAATAAAATTATTATAATATTTCTTAAGAAATACTTCAAAACTGTAATTATAATCTACTTATATTTATTTTTTAAGAATATTTAATTTTCTTATATATAAATATATTTTATTATATATTCTTAAATTATTTATTTATTTTCTTTATTTTTGAAGAAAAAAGAATAAAAAAATCTATTTAAAAATTACAATTATAAATATTTTTACAAATTAATATCTATATAATTTGACCCCTAAAATATATTTCTAACTTTGTTCGTGTAGTGAATCTAAAAGAGTGAAACTTATAATAATACCTTGAGGTCAGCCGAAAAGCTAATTAGCTAATGTGGTTTCCAATAATAGAGTGATATAAAATTATATGACAATATGAGAAATTGAAGTTTAACTGTTTAAGATTAATGGTAATTTGTTATCTAAAAAAAGATTATTGGTCATTTAAATGTGTTTCCTAAATGTCAAAATATTCAATTTATGTCTTATCTTTTTAATATAAATTATATTAACTGATGAATTCGTCTTTGAAAAGATAACATTACTAAAACTAAAATAAAACATCCCATTCCAACTAAAGATAACAATACGGGCAATACCATCTGAAGTCTGGACGTCTTTTTGTTTTCTCTTCTTTTGTTTTTTCTCTTCCTTGGTGTTTGTTACTCAAAATTCGAATTTGTGGTTTACCAAACAAAAAAAAAACATCCTGAATTTCGTATACGTTGACATTTTTAAGAAACTAACAAGCCTTAAAACTGACACATTAAATTAAAATTATTTGCTTTATATTGAATTGACTTGCAGCTAAGTTTAAGACTAGTTTATAGGTGACATTTCCAATTTCCAACCGTAGCACGAAGAAAATTCACATGGTGCTGCTCATCGCTAATCATGGAAATGAAGAACATGTTCATTCCCACACTTAATCTCTGCTGATACCTTCCACGATTGACGCCATGTATTTGTGAACTTCAGGTATAAATCTCAATCGTTGTTGTTGTTGTTGTTTATTTCAATTATAATTTTAAGTCTTGCTAGCTAACATACTTCGAAGCACATGCCTTCAAACGATCAACATATAACCATTACGTGTCCAAATTCAACTTATTTGTGCGATGTGGACTTGATGAAGATTGCTTAAGGTGATTTATGTTGCATTAGTTGTAGTGGGTGGGTGGAGGCGTGGAACATTTTGTGGTTAATGGTTTAATGCATTTGCCAAAGCTGGCCACTTTTGGCGTCCCAAAGAGAGATGAAGATTGAAGAATTTTTCAGTAATGATTAATTAACTAAATGTATGGTCTCATTCATCAAAATTTGGTAGCTAGTCTTTTATAAGATATATATACGAGTTTTCTCAACCATACATACAAACTCATTACATGCTATAGTTTATATGACTCCGCACTTAAAATTAAGGGGGACAAGGTCATTTCTAAAATACACTACAGATGAGAAAGTGATGTCATAGTCATATATTCACTTTGAACGAAGTTCACATCCGGTTTCATCTTCTCAACCATAGTTTGTCACCAAAAGACTGGGTAAATGTGCACACTTTCGCTGACAAGTGTGCTGACGAAATTAGTCAAGATATATATAGTGATAATAATAATAATAATAATCAGACATCTCGTAGAAATAGACATTTTATACCCTATAATTCTTCACATTCTTGAATCCTAGACATTGACTAGAGCCTAGAGGCTTTGGCAGTACATGGCCTTAATTTCAGGCTAATGATTTGAGTTTTGAATTAAGGCACTGAAGTTAGTGCAAAATTGACCAATTTCAGCCCGAAACGGCCTATAATGTTGAACTGGGCTACATTAACCCATCAAAGCCAACCCAGCAATATTAAGTTAATTTACCTTATCGAAAGAGATTTATCATTTAGAAGTATTTTAATTAGGTTATTTTTGTTTTTTAAGCGATTATTGTACTCATGTGTAGGTGTTATTATCACTACTAAAATAAATATTTTTGACGGTTAGGCGTTTGAGAAGTGTATTAAATGTCCAAATAATAAAATCTCGGAAGTTCGAGTGTCGATTTTCACAGGGATTTTATGTTGTACTTATCTTGAATACTTTTCAATTTATAAGGGAAAATAAAGAAAATAGTAGAAGAAAGAATATGAAGTAATAATAGGGAATAGAGAGTAAAAAGCAAAGGATTATAAACGAAATAATCAAAAAAGGAAATCAATAAGATGCAAATGTTAGGACCTAGCATGCCTTGTTGGCCTAGGATGTATGAGTTGATGATTTTCTTTATCAATGCAATTAGATCTATTCTACTCACATCTATCCATGTACTTGCCCCTGATGCCTCACGATGACAAACCTATTTTATTTACCTATTTTATTTACCTATCTCCCAAATGCTTTTGAAAAGATTTAATAAATAAAATGCATGAGGATTAAGTTCTAGATGTTTGCATGAAATGCATGGGCATAAAAGTGTCATTCTATGTCTAGCAATGATCTTTTATGAAATCTTTTCTTTTTGTTCTATTAGTGGTTATGCTCTCCCGAGCATCTAACTCCTAAAATGATACATGCATATTCTCTTTAAATCTTAATTAGTGGTTATCCTCTCCCGAACATCTAACCCCTAAAAGAATGTAAAGACAAAAATGCACGATAAAAACAAAAAGAATAATATAATAGAAAAAACTTGGAAGGAATCTTTTGCATTGAAAAATCTGAAGTACACTATACATCGCTTGGCTTTTTAGGCCTGTCAGGCCCTAACTAGGGGATTAGTCACTCATGGCCATGGGAGCTTTACAATGAGAAGGGGGGGGGGGGGGGGGGAGAAAAAAAGGAATACAAATGATAAAAAAAAAAAAAAAAAAAGTTCCCCGGGTTTAGGGAGTAATGAAAGGGCTCTGAAACTCCGGGGGTCGTTTCCCCTTGGGTGGACTCTTTATTTATATATGGGGGAGGGGGCTTTGGGGCCTCGTAAGGCCCCTTAAGGGGGGGCCCCCCCCTTTACCCCTTCCAATTGGGGGGTTAGGGGGGTCAGATTGTGCGCTTAGCGAGCTCCTCTCGCTTAGCATGTGCTGCTTCTGTTGGATCGTGCGCTTAACGCGTGCTACGTGTTTAACGTGTTTTGTTTTCAGTTGTGTCTGCTTAGCCTGTGCTGCGCGCTGAGTGTGAGTAACGGACTCTGACTCTCGTGCTTAACGCCTTGCTTAGCACCTGTCTCCTCTGGCTCGCTTAGCATGAGCTGCGCGCTAAGCGAGAGAATGGGCTGGGTCTTTCTGATTTTTTTCTTCATTATTTCCTTCTTTTTGCTTTTAACACCTCTAGTTTTTATATCTACAGCCAAAATTCACGAAACATCAATTCTTTAACAATTAAGCGCAAATAACTGATAAATAATTATTTTTAAAGCCAAATTTGCTTAATTTTCTATTATCAAAATACAATTATTTAGCACTGATCAAAATCCCCCAAATTAAAACTTTGCTTGTCCCTAAGCAAATAAAAAAATTAAAAGCAGGCTCTGAATGCTCCAACACTGTCAATGGCTACAATTCCTCGGATTCCTTCAACTGGTCCTTTCTGCATTTGTCAAAATCTTGTAATGGAAGCACAAATAACATCAAGATGAAATTGGTTAGTATCGGAAATCAACCAAGTTGGCTTGCCTTACTTTCCTCACAAGGTTAGTGTTTCTCTCTGCTCACAAGTGTCTGGGTGAGTGTTTGAATTTTCTACGACCTGCAATTTAGATTCCCAAGTTTTGCACTTCATCTCAGTTAAGGTTATCAATACTTACATTTGGTGGATCACTAAGGACTTTTATTGACATATAATGGGGCCTGACTAAATAAGAAATCATGGTTTTTTAGGGATTTCAAAAACTTAGGGTTTTAAGAGAGCACTTATCCTAGAAAAACTTTCCCTTATTTTGCTTAGGCTTATTTATTTCTCAGCCTTTATTATTCTAACATCACTTTTTGCTTAGAAATTATGACACCTCCCTTTTTCTTCCCTTATTTCAAAATTCTCTCTCTCCCTCTCTCTCTCTTTTTGAAAAGAAAATGAAATACTTTGGGCTTACAACTTTTGAGGGTGTCCTATTGTGTGCTGCTCTACTTTTCTGAGGCAAATTCCCTTAGCAATCCCCCAAATTAAGGACCTGTCCTGACTTGAAACCCATATGCTCTCTTAAAACCCTAAAAGAATATCAGAATTAAGCTCAGGGGTTTTATTCAAACACATCATCATTAATTTTGGCTCAATAAGGGTGCAAGGGATAAAATCAGTATGCGTTGACTTTTTGGCTGAGTAGCTAGAATAAAAACAAACATGGCCTTGATCATATCCATCTCATGTAAATAATCTAATAGTCTAAGAATGATGCAAAACTAGGAACTTAAAAACAGATGTTCTCTCAATTAAGTTCACACAGGTCACCGGGACAAGATAAAGTTATCGGCTTACCAGACAATGATCTCTTTCCATCAAGCTAACCTTTTCTCTCTTTTGTGATTCATGTTCCACTGCTTGACTGACTCTTGCTTCCAGGAACCATTATTTCTACAATATCATCATGCAGCATTTCAAGTGTTGAATCCTTTCTGAAAAAGCTCAAAAGTAACTTCACAATTTATCAGGCAATTATTCAATGACAGAAAATGAAATACTGATTACCATTATTTACAGACCCATTTTTAAGTTTCAAGAAAACATCAAAATCAAGAACTAAAAACTAAAAATGACAAAATCAAAAACTAAAAACATTAGAAAGCATATAAAAGAGACTAAGGCCTTGTGTCTTCACCTAAGTCTGCCCATGCCCCCCAGTCGGCGGTTGCCAGGTCTGCAATGAGGTCCTCATCGACTCCGGCATCATCTCCGGCTCCAGAAGGCTCTCCCCCCTATTAGTAGAGGGATGAACTCCTGGCCATGTGACTTGTTGAATGTAGGCCTCTGGAGTCATGAGTGGCGAGTCCATCTTCAGATGAAGAGACAGCCGATGCAGGTCCTGAATAATGATCTGTTGTCCCTGGTACAAGGACCTGAGCATCTGGCTGTGCATGTCGGGTGGTGCTGAAGTGGATGTCTGCGAATGAGAAGCGGCCTGAGAAGGTGGCTGAGAAGGAAGAGGGGCATCTGGTGCTGGTGCTGTGGCTTTGGTGCGAGTGCGTCGGGCCCCAGGAAATGTGATGGATGGATCAGTGGGGTTCCAACAATTCTTCTTAATGTATGCCAAGTTGATCACAGGGCTTAGTGACTCAAAAATCACGGTGTCAGAGACAACCCCTTACATGCCACACAACACTGTGATCAACACCGGGAATTCAAGCCTGGAGGTGCTGGACTGGGCAATCTGGCTAATCTGTAGAGAAATGAAGCTTCCCAAGTCCAGGTCCATCTTCATTACTAGTTCATATATGAGTCGTACCCTATCAACATTCAAATCAGAAGTATGTGAGGTAGGAGTAAGATTAAAATAAGAAAATACACTTCACGTCGTTGCGAGTGTCGTCAAATCCTGGTGTGCACAGAGCTGCTGCGATGGCTTGATGGTCGGGATGCATGTGGAGGTACTGGGAATAAGCTGGATACTCCTCTCCATTAGCCAGGATGACAGGGATGTCGAGGAAGTCGTTAATTGTCTCTGCGTCAAATCTGACGACCTGTCCTCACACCCTATAGAACCTCGGGCTCCTATCCTCTGGGTCATACAAGTTGAAGTAGAACTCCTTCACCAGAGCAACATCTATCTGTTTTTCCAGGAGTCTGGTGAGGACCTGGTGCCACTATCTCCTCTCGAGCTCCTGAAGAAACTCCTCAAACATGCCTGGGGCTAGCTCCACGTTCCTCTCTAGAAGAATGTTTCAGAGCTGAACGTTGTCTTGGTACCTGTGCCAAGCAACTTCAGAAGTGAACCGAGAAGAATCCCAGGTGGATTCCTTTTCGGGTGTGGGCACGGCTCGACGCTTCTGGGAGGCCATCTAAAAAAAACAAAGCAAGAAGCATATTGCAGTTAGAGAAACAGGGGATGCAGACAGTAATCAAGAAAAAGAGTGCAAAAAGGAAAAAAAGGGTGTAGAAAGTAAGAAGGTAGAAAATAAAACAAAGGAGTCTAATGGGCTTTGTGGCCTATCCCAACTAGGCGCGCTTAGCGCCAGCATCTTAGGTGGCTGGTGGTGCAAGCTTAGTGCGAGGACTACGCGCTTAGCGCGTTCTTCTCGGTTCATGAGCGTGCTTAACGTTAAGGATCATGCTTAGTGCACTAAATTCTTCTGCTTGGGATGCAAGAGGTCGCTTAGCGCATTGCATCGCGCTTAGCGAGCTTACCCAGACTCGTGCTTCCTTCATTAACAAAATGCTTTTTCCGCTAAGCTCCATGCGAGGGCTTAGCGTGATAAAACCTGTGCAATAATCAAAAGCATGGTCCAGAGTGTCATTTACCTTTGTCAGCAATAAGTAGATCTAGGAGTTAAGTAAGAAGAAAGAAGGGGAATGCAGAGAGTAGTGAGAGATGTGCGAGAGCGCAGAGGAAGGAAAAGCGTAAATTGAGTAGAAAGAGATTAAAAAGCAAAGAGGAGGAGGCAGACAAGGGGTTGGGCAATTTTCAAAAACTGCCCCGTAGTTATGGTACACGCGCTTAGCGAGCAGTGGTCGCTAAGCGCACCAAGGGCAACATCCCTTGGTATTCCCCTCAAAAAACTTAAATTTCAAAATTTGAAAAATACCTGGGCGCTTAGCGAGGACGCTCGCTGAGCACGGCTGACGTCATGTGCACTTAACGCTAATTGACACGCTTAGCACGAGTCTTCGTGCAGCCTAGTTATCTTCTGCTTTTTGCACCCCTATTTTTGTTGTCTGCACCTGTTGGGCTTTTTTTTTTGAATTATAGAAAATTAAATTTTGTACAGATGTGATGGGTTGCCTCCTAGCCAGTGCTTAGTTTATCATCTTTAGCTAGATGTTATGCTTCCTTTATGGATCATTCAAGTAGACAACACTCGTCAGTCTCTCTAGTTGCCCTCCATTATAGATCTTCAAGCGCTGTCCATTGACGATCCATCTCTTCTCAAGGTTCCCTCCATTAGGGTCCATCAACTCAACCGCTCCATGAGGTCTCATTTCTTTAATCACAAATGGCCCTGACCACTTTGACTTCAACTTTCCTGGGAATAATCTAAGCTTGGAGTTAAAGAGTAAAACTTGTTGCCTTGGCTGGATGTCTTTTCTCTGTAATTTCTTGTCATGATACGCCTTCATCTTCTGCTTATAAATTTTGGATGACTCGTAGGCGTTCAGTCTCATTTCTTCTAACTCCAGCAACTGTAATTTCCTCTTTTCTCCAGATGCGGCTTCATTGAAGTTGAGCAATTTGAGAACCCAATAGGCTTTGTGCTCCAACTCGACTGGCAAGTGACATACCTTCCCATATACTAGCTGAAATGGAGACAGTCCGATGAGGGTCTTGAATGATGTCCTGTAGGCCCAAAGAGTGCCATCTAGCTTCAAAGCCCAATCCTTTCTTGATGATGCAACAGTCTTCTCAAGGATTCGCTTAAGCTCTCTATTGGAAATTTCTGCTTGGCCATTTGTCTGTGGATGATAAGGTGTGGCCACCTTATGTCTAACATTATAATGCTCCAAGACTTTCTTCAATTGGTTGTTGCAGAAATACGTTCCCCCATCACTGATTAGGGCTCGTGGGACTCCAAAATGAGAGAAGATATTTCTCTTTAAGAACTTTATCACTACCTTGGCATCATCTTTTAGAGTGGCTATGGCTTCCACTCATTTGGACATGTAATCTACAACTATCAGGATATTGATATTCCCGTATAACAAAGGAAGGGGTCCTATAAAATCAATGCCCCAGCAGTAAAAAATCTCTACCTCCATGATATTTTGTAGAGGCATCTCGTTTCTTCTAGCAATCCCCCTTATTCTCTGGCATTTATTACAACAACACACAAAATCGTGAGCATCTTTAAAGATAGAGGGCCAAAAGAAACCTGATTGTAGCACTTTTGTTGTTGTCCTGTCTCCACTGTGGTGACCGCCATAGGATGAACTGTGGCAATGCCAAAGAATGCTTTGTGCTTCCTCTTTAGTAACACACCTCCTCAGCAGATTATCGGCTCCTGTCTTGAACAAATGAGGGTCATCCCATACATAGAAGCGGACATCATGTAAAAACTTCTTCCGCTGACTTCAATTAAATTCTTCTGGAATGATCCCCGTGGCTTTGTAATTAGCCATGTCAGCAAACCAAGGTCATGTGGCAACTTGCAAGAGGAACTCATCTGGAAGCTCCCCTTTCATCTTTGGTTCTTCTTTGGTTATGCCTTCATTCTTCAACCGGGAAAGGTGATCAGCTACCACGTTCTCGGATCCCTTCTTATCTTTGATGACAATGTCGAACTCTTGTAACAACAGGACCCATCTAATTAACCTTGCCTTGTAATCTTCTTTGGTGAGAAGGTGCTTGAACAGTAAAGATTATGACCTTTGACCCCACTAGATAAGAACTAAATTTCTCCAAGGCAAAGACAATGGCTAGCATCTCCTTCTCCATGGTGGCATAATTCATTTGTGCTTCATTAAGGACCTTGCTAGCATAGTAGATGGCGTGGATTACCTTGTATTGCCTCTGTCCCAGAACTGCGCCCACTGCATAATCACTGGCATCACGCATCAATTCAAACTCCTTACTCCAGTCAGGTGCAATCATTATTGGTGCGGTTGTGAGCTTGTGCTTTAGTGTCTGGAATGTTACTGAACATTCTTCATCAAACTTGAAAACCAGGTCCTTGTTCAGCAGATTACTTAGCAGCTTTATAATCTTTGAAAATTCCTTGATGAACCTCTTGTAGAAACCTGCATGCCCTAGGAAGCTTCTGACGCCTTTGACATTTAATGGTGGTGGAAGCTTCTCAATGACATCTATCTTTGCCCGATCGACCTTAATCCCTCGGGCTGAAATCTTATGGCCCAAGACTATGCCTTCTCGAACCATGAAGTGGCACTTCTCCCAATTCAGCACCAAATTAGTCTCTACACACCTCTGTAGTACCATCTCCAAGTTCTTCAAGTAGCTTTCAAATGAGGGCCCGAAAACTAAAAAGTCATCCATGAATACTTCAATGCTCTTCTCCACCATATCTGAAAAAATGGCCAACATGCACCTCTGGAATGTGGCTGGTGCATTACATAACCCAAATGGCATTGGTCTATAGGCAAAGACACCAAAGGGGCATGTGAAGGCCGTCTTCTCCTGATCCTTGGGGTCCATCGTGATCTGGTTATACCCTGAGTATCCATCCAAGAAGCAGTAGTATGCTTGGCCCACAAGCCTCTCCAGCATCTGATCTATGAAGGGTAAAGGAAAATGGTGCTTCCTTGTGGCTTCATTCAACTTGTGGTAGTCGATGCACATTCGCCAACCAGTGACGGTCCGTGTTGGTAACAAGTTGTTTTTCTCATTTTGAATGACCGTTATACCCCTTTTCGTTGGTACCACCTGTACTGGGCTTACCCAAGCACTGTCAGAGATGAGGTAGATAAGCCCAACCTCTAGAAGCTTGAGCACCTCCTTCCTTACCTTTTCCTTCATTGTTGGGTTCATCCTTCTCTAGGGTTGTTAGACTGACCTGTAGTCTTCTTCCATCATTATCACGTGCATGCAGTAGGCAAGGCTGATTCCTTTGAGGTTCGATATATGCCACCCAATTGCTTCTCTGTGTCTCTTCAGAATTTCTACTAACCTGTTCTCTTATTCAGATGCGAGTGCATTGCTGATCACCACAGGCTTAGTCTCATCTTTTTCCAGGAACACATACTTTAGATGGTTGAGCAGTATCTTCAACTCTACCTTCTTCTTCTCGGATGGGGTCTCGCTCTTTAGTTCCTCAAAGCTGGCTTCCCCCTCAGGAATGCTATCTTCTCGATCCAAGTCTTCCAAGCAAGCCTTGAGATCTTCTTCTTCTTCACTGGTTAGGCAGTCTACCTTATTTACCAAAGCTCTCTCCAGCAAAGTCTATGGTGTTTTGAGAGCACTAATGTCTTCCCTGTCAACTTCCTCCACCTTGAAGCACTTCATGCTCTCCCTTGGGTATTTTATTGCTTCAAAAAGGTTGAAGGTCACCTTCTGATTGTCAATGCTCAACTCCAAATTTCCATTCCTCATGTTTACCACACAGTTGGCAGTCAGCATGAAAGGTCTGCCTAAGACAGGAGGAATCTCCGTGTCTTCTTCGATATCCATAATGATAAAGTCCACCGGAAAAGTAAAGTGGCAGACTTTGACTAGGACATCTTCTACCATCTCATATGGTCTTGTGATTGAGCGGTCTGCTAGCTGAAGTGTCATCCTGGTAGAGTCTATCTTCAGATCACTAATTTTTCTGCACATTGATAGGGGCATCAGGTTTATGCTTGCCCCTAAGGCAATGAGGGCCTTTCCTACTGACTCCTTCCCTATGGTGTAAGGGATAGTCACACTCCCGGGGTCCTTAAATTTCTTTGGTAGCTTCCTCTGTATCACCACACTGCAGTTGCCTCCTACCACAATACTCTCATTGTCAATATACTTCCCCTTCTTGGTGAGGATGTCTTTCATAAACTTGGTGTAGAGCGGCATCTACTATAAGGCTTCCCTGAATGGCATTGTTATCTCCAGCCCCTTGAATATTTCCAAGAAACGCTTGAAGTAAGGCTCCTTGTTCTTCTTGGATGACACTAAAGGATATGAGGGCTCCTTTAGAGGGATTGATGGCTCTTCTTTCTTAGCCTCTCGGGCTAACTGGCTCTTGGTCTTGGGGAGTAAAACCGTCTTCTCTTCCTCCTTTTCTTCCTTCTTCTCTCTCTCTGTCTATCCTTCCTTCCTCAGACTGGTCTTTTTCTGCTTCTGCCTCTCCTTGTGTTCTCTTCTGGCCTCTGGTCAGTACTGCCTTGCATTCTTCCTTGGGGTTCTTTTCTGTGCTGGATCCAAAAGTTCTAGTGGGCCTTTCAGCTTTCTCTTGAGCTAATTGGCAATTTGAACTTCCAAATTTCTAATTGCTGCATTAGTGCTTTTCTGATGTGACTCAATCTTCTGCATGAACCGTATAAGCAACTCTTCTATGTTAGTGGGTTTTTGATGACTTGGCTCTTGACTGGGATGCTGATAGGGTGGTTGACTCTTGTGCTCCTTGTTGTATTGATTACTTGGATGATTCCTCCAGCTTGACCCTTGTGTAAAAGTCCTCCCTTGGTTGAATACTAGTGGGCCATGATTGAATCCTGTTGTCCCTTGGTTGAATCCTGACGATCCTCCTTGGTTTAACCTTGGAATCCGTGGTGATTCTGTATTCCCATGTAGTTTACTTTCCTGGAAGGATCTTCTTGGACTATACATTGCCCAGGCTCGTGCGTTCCTCCACATGTGTGACATCCTCCTACCTGCATAACAGAAGAGTGAAAATGACTTATCACTTGTAATTGCTGTGGAAGCTTGCTGAGGGTTTCCATTAGGGCTTCTATTTGTTGCGACAATAGCTTGTTTTGAGACAAGGTTGCATCTTGAGTGGAGAGCTCTAGAAGGCTTCGCTTTGTTAGGGCATATGTGCGATCACGAAGGATGGTGTGATCACTAGCCGCCATGTTTTCTATAAGTTCCATTGCCTCCTCCGGCGTCTTTAACTTGATTTTACCTCCTGCAGATGCATCTAGTAGTTGCTTTGATTGTGGTCGTAGGCCATCTATGAAGATGTTTAGTTGCACCGGCTCGCGGTACCCATGTGTAGGCGTCTTCCTGAGTAATCCGTGGAAACGGTCGAGCGCCTCGCTGAGGGATTCGTTAGGAAATTGATGGAATGAAGAAATTTCCATCTTCCCTTCAGCGGTCTTTGACTCTGGGAAGTATTTCTTTAAGAACTTCTCTATGACTTCTTCCCATGTTTGCAAGTTGTTACCCTTGAAGGAGTGTAGCTACCTTTTTGCCTCCCTTGCTAGTGACAAAGAAAAGAGATTGAGGCGTATTGCACTTTCTGGAACTCTGGCTATTTTGACCGTGTTGCATATCTCTATGTAGGTGGCGAGGTGAGCATAAGGATCCTCATTTGGGAGACCATGGAAGAGGTTCCCTTGAATCAGTTGGATGAGAAAGTGAGGATATGAGATGTTGGCCGCTTGAACCTCCGACCTTGCAATGCTTGTAAAGAACTGTGGAGTAGCTGTACTAGAGTAGTCCTCTAGTGTGACTCATCGTGCATGTTCCTCCTCCATTGGAATGTGGATCTGTGGAAAAGGGGGAGGTGAGGTATGACTACTTTCGTGCTCTTCTTGCCTCCCTTCTTCTTGCAACGTTGTTACGCCTACAAGTGACTTCAATTTCCAAATTGATAGGGGCTATATCACCAGCTGTAGTTCTACCTTGCATACACACAAACAAGCACTACCCATGCAAATTATGGAAGAAAGAAAGAAGAAAGAAAAGTGCAGAATAAAAAATAAAGAATAAAAGAATTGCTTACAAATTGAAAAGGTATGGCAACTAAGTGCAAAGACAAAATCTTCGGCAACGGCGCCAAAAACTTGTTAGGCGTTTGGCAAGTGTACCAAATGTCCAAGTAATAAAATCTCGGAAGTCCGAGTGTCGATTTCCGCAGGGATTTTGTGTTGTACTTATCTTGGATACTTTTCAATTTATAAGGGAAAATAAAGAAAATAGTAGAAAAAAGAATATGAAGTAATAAAAGTGTCATTCTATGTCTGCATAAAATGCATGGGGATTAAGTTCTAGATGTTTGCATGAAATGCATGGGCATAAAAGTGTCATTTTATGTCTAGCAATGATCTCTTATGAAATCTTTTCTTTTTGTTCTATTAGTGGTTACCCTCTCCCGAGCGTCTAACCCCATAAACTGATACATGCATATTCTCTTTAAATCTTAATTAGTTGTTATCCTCTCTCGAGCATCTAACCCCTAAAAGAATGTAAAGACAAAAATGCACGATCGAAACAAAAAGGATAATAGAATAGAAAAAACTCGAAAGGAATCCTTTGCATTGATAAATCTAAAGTACACCATACATCGCTTGGCTTTTTAGGCCTACCAAGCCCTAACTAGGGGATTAGTCACTCATGGCCATGAGGGCTTTACAATGAGAGGGGGGAAAGAAAGAATGGAATACAAATGATAAGAGAAAAAAAAGGAAGAGTTCTCAGGCTTTAGATAGTAGTGAGAGTGCTTTGAGACTCGGTGTGTCGTTTCCCCTTGACTGAGCTCTCTATTTATACCTGCTGGAATGGGCATTGGACCTTCGTAGGCTCGCTCAGCGTGGCACTCCTCGCTTAGTGCGTTCAGATAGTGCGCTTAGCGAGCTCCTCTCGCTTAGCGCGTGCTGCTTCTGTTGGATCACGCGCTTAGCATGTGCTGCGCGCTTAGCGTGTGCTGTGCACTTAGCCTGTGCTGCGCGCTGAGCGCGAGTAACGGACTCTGACTCTCGTGGTTAACGCCTCGCCTAGCGCCTGTCTCCTTTGGCTTGCTTAGCGCGAGCTGCGCGCTAAGCGAGAGAATGGGCTGGGCCTTTCTGATTTTTTTTCTTCATTATTTCCTTCTTTTTGCTTGTAACACCTCTAGTTTTTATATCTGCAGCCAAAATTCACGAAACATCAATTCTTTAACAATTTAGCGCAAATAATTGCTAAATAGTTATTTTTAAAGCCAAATTTTCTTAATTTTCTATTATCAAACTACAATTATTTAGCAGTTATCATCGACGACAGTAGATCTACGACGGTTATACAATAATCGTCTTAAAAAAATGGTGACATTTTTGTAAATAATTACAATTTTTCAAAGACAGTTTTCTAAAAATCGTCTTTGAAAACGTATTACTACATCGGTTTCGTGAGGAATCGTCTTTGAAAATGCATCTGGCTTATTTAAAAGGCACGCATCTCTCTCACTCGCACCCACTAACATTCTTCAACAATCGTGTCTCTCGCTGCTGGAAACCCTAAGCCCCAATCCAAACCCCACTCTCTCCCTCTCTCTTTGCCGCAAACGACACTTCTCCGGTGCGGCGCTGAGAAGGTCTCCGAGAAGGGCGAAAACCTCAAAAATACGTTTGTGTGGTTTGAAAGAAGGAGTGAGTGGCAGCTCTCAATTTTGCCAATAACCAAGTCATGCATAAATTTGGTTACATGCGCCCGGATCTATTGGATAATGTCATTTCCCCTCTTCGTTTTGATTATCCCCATTCACGTTCGCTTTGTGATTGATTCATGACCTCATCCCCAGCTAAAATCTTTTTAAATCTTCACCAATGTCCACTTAAATTCCGTATGCCATTACAATGTATAATATTTTATTCGAGTTTAAGGTATCTTTTCTCTTGCTGCCTTTGCTTTTGGTTTACTATATAGTACTCAAGGGGTTTGGAGTTTTATTTAATGGAATGGAATGGAATGAAGGGATAATTTCATTCTACTTGAATTCCTAAATGGCTGCTTTTGTCTCTTATTCTTCGCTAATTTTGTCTCCCTGCCTTGTTATTTTTACTAAACAATTATTCTTTTTGATCTCTTGTGGAATGCCTTGAAAATCACAACATATTTTCTGTAATTACAGTCTATCAGGTTCAAAATGAACCCATAAAACTTGGAGCATGCTCAAATATCCTCTCATCATTTGATTGTTGATGATTCTAAAATCATAGAAGTTTAGGTCAGTTAAAGTGACTCATTCTTAAAGTTGCATTTCTACTCACTGCACTAGAGCCATCTGATTGCTTTCTGTTCTCTCCTACAAGTGGTGGTCTTAGTGGTAAGAAGGAATCAGGACAGCTTCATTTTGAGGGGAAAGAAAAACCATTTCGTGCACCCCTGTAAATTTCAGTCCTCTTATATCTAAGTACTGTATTTTTCATTATTTATGATATATCTAATAGCTTACTTTCCAAAAATGTGTGATAATCTTTATTGTGTTAAATCAAAAAAGAATATTGAACCATTATGTCAAGTGATTGACTATTAGAGTCAAATCATATTAACCTCCCTTAAGATTTGCCTAAATTGCTCTTATTGCTTTTTGTGTCTTTTACTTGTATGGAGGGATGTACAAAGGGGGAATAAACTTATATTGTGGTTTATGTTTTATTTTGTTCTTGAACTAGTTGGTCTAAAATGAATAAGTTGATAGTGACTTGAATATAAAACAGAAGATGGATAAGAGGGAGAGTAGGATTGAAATGTGTGCATCCATAATGGAATTGATTATGACTGCATGTGTGTTGAAGTATATATACCTCCCTAAAATGATTTATTGCCTCTATGTGGTGAACTTTGTGATAAAACGGCTGTTTATGCTACCCATCAACTGGAATTCTTAGAAGTTGCAGACCTCATTTTTGTAAGCTATTGTATTGAACACTAATCTTTAGCTGATGAAATTGCTTTACAAGTGTTTTGGCCCTTCACTATTAAAATACTTTTTGGCTGGTAACGAAAGATGAAAAAATAGTTGAGTCAGGAAGCTTATAAAGGAGCACTTGTTCTGATTATTCTTCTATGCCAAATTCTCTTTCAAGTTATGCAGATGGGAAGCAATTATTGGATTTCATGGGCTACAAAGCAGAAAGGCAGGGTCAACAACAAACAACTTATGGGAACATTTGCTCTTCTATCTTTTGGTGGCACCATCTTCATACTTGGAAGGATTGTTTTAATGGCAGCTAATGCTATGGAAACTGCTCAACACCTTTTTCTTGGAATGATCACATCATTTTTCAGGGCACCTGTTTCATATTTTGACACCACACCTTCAAGCTGAATTATGAGTAGGGTCAGTCTCACTATTATTTCTTTATTTGATAGATTATTGCTATCTTTTGATTATTATCAACTTTAATTAGATTTCAACCATTCTCTTGTTGATGATTACAGTCGTCAACGGATCAAAGTACTCCAGACACATACATACCATACAGATTAGAGGGACTAGTGTTTGCACTTATCCAGTTATTGAGTATCATTGTGCTAATGTCCCAAGTTGCATGGCAAGTCATTCTCCTCTTTTTCGTTGTGCTTGCAATTTCCATTTGGTATTAGGTAAGAACTGTATCAAGCTTTGACAATGTACACAAACTAAATCATATCATTTTCCTGTCAAAGTCTTATTAGCATGAACTAAAAAGATAATAGCATTAGCTCGTGTAACTTGTCATATCAATTTCCTCTTCAATTTGGTCTTCTATTTTGTACTTGCCATCTTGGCTACTCTTCCAAGGTCTACCATTTATCCAAGTAAGCTCCTTCTTCCCTTATTCGTCTTATCAGTAGTGGTAGCAATTACATGTATGCATGTGAGAATCACTTTTTTACTGCATTATTTTAAAAAGCTCTAAAGAAGGACACTTACACATTATTGATTAAGCTTGGGTTACAACTTTAAAACCAAAAAAGAAAACTAATTTTGCAGAAAAGTAGCTTGGTTGTATTAGATCCTTCTAGTTGCAACTATGATGCCATGATACTTACGTACTAGTGGTACTTTAAGATTGATGCATGTGGCAGTACTCGGTAATTCACATATGCTTCACTTTCCTCTCTCACCAGTCTCCGTAATTCCCCCTAACAAGGTCCACTAACAAGTATATGGAAATGCTAAGTTGCTTCTTCTGATTTTCAGGCTTGGCGGGTATGGTAGCTACTTATGGTTTGAACTTGAATGTCCTTCAGGCTTGAAGGCTGTTGATAATGATCGGGTTTTGGTCCTTGATGAAGGTATGTATTCAATATATTTGGTCATACCATTAATGATGATGAAAACATTATCTCAGATTGAAGGTTATCTTCCAAAAGAATTTAATGAGGGGGTGGGGAACTAAAAATGAGTATTATGTTAGGTTCAATTTATTAAACTTGATGTTTCAAAGTTTGGTAGCATATTATTGCCCTTCAGAAATTTTATTATTGCTTTTCTACAGAAATTTTATTACAGCTTATAATATTTCTTGCTTAAGTCTTTATACATCAATCAAGTTATTCTGAACTAGATGCTAAGATCATCACTTAAACAACTCCATTAATTTGATGGACATTAGTCAATATTATACATTAATAAAACAAAGAGTTTGCATATTAGAGGACACAAGCCAGCGAACCGTACATAGTATAAAAGTTATATTATATGCCATAAAAATTATATACTATACCATATTATACGTTACGAACTTCAACATTTTTATATAATCTATATTTATGTATTTATACATTTTATTAAAAAATTCGACTACAAATGTTATATGTGGTTTCTAAAAAAATGTTTTCATTTAACTAATTTTGCTTTTGGTCAATAAACTCTTTTTAAAAATTACTTGAGTCCCTAAACAAAATTTTCAACATTTTCGATCCCTATATTATTTTTCTCTATAAACCGTTTTAGTCTCTATTGTGAAATCTTAGAAAAATCTTTGAACTAATCAGGACATTCTAAATATTTTTTTTACACCTTCTAAATAAATTATTAATTTTACTTTTATAATAAATCCATTATTACTATAATAAATTTAATTTTTAATTAATTAATTAATCAATTAATAGTATAAAAACTCTTACACTGACCGTCATTCCTTTTAAACGTTATAACATAATCCATTTCTTAAACTATTACAATTTTATTTCCATATTACTTTTGAAGTACAAAATACTGTGTTCTAAATTTTTGAATCATGACTTACTTTTCAGGACTTGCTATGCTGTGCTGCAATTCAATTTCTTTGCAAACACAATTGAGGTAGGCTTTTCACCATATACTCTTAATCTCAAGTTGCAACCAACAAGCATGTAGCATGGACTTTTTTTTTTTAATATGTCATGTATTCTTTTTTTTTTCAATGCTTATTATATAGGTCACTTCTTGTGTCTTTTTTACCAATTAGGGGTAAAAAAATTTCCAATTTTCCAATCGGGGGTATATTTTAAAAAATTACCCAAAACGGGGTAAGTCGTAACAGGTGTTACGACTTCTAAGTCAAAAGTCGTAACACCTGTTACGACTTGTTATTTTTTTTTAACTGAAGTCGTAAAATTATTTATAACTTCAGTTCAAATGTTATTTTTTTTACGACTTCAAAGTCATAAATATATATTTTTTTAAAACAGAAGTCGTAAAATTATTTATGATTTTTTTTTGTTTTACCACTTTAAAGTTGTAAAACCTTTTTTTTAAAATTTTTTTAAAGCTTTACGACTTTGAAGTCATAAACCTATTTTTTATTTTAAAAAATTGCTTTTTTTTATTTGTACCCCTATTTTTGTTTTGTTAACCTTTTTATTTTTCTGTTTGTAAATCTATTTTTTCTTTAATTTACAATTTCTTATGGTTTTACTTTTTATTTTTAATAAAAAAAAATTAAAAAAATATATAATAAATAATATTAAGTTGACATATTTTTTGTGATTTTATTTGATATGTTATTATTTTATTTTAATGTTTTATTATTTAAAACCTGTTATATATATTTTTAATATAGTTTACTTTAAATGTTTTTATTTAAAGTTTAAATAATCTATCGATAAAAATTAAAAACAACATAATTAATACATTAATATAAAATGCACAATACAAATGAAAGAAAAACATAAAAAATATAAGTTATTTTAGTCATGTGCTTGTTTGTATAGACAGTTAGTCCGATTATGTTATTCACTTCTATATAATGAGCACTTCTTACACCTATTTGGAATTGATTCATCCATCTCATTATGTATTCGAGTAGTGGTCGGCCTGCCTGATGTCTGTCGTCGTTTCAAAGGATCAGACATAAAATACGGACCTAAATATTGAGGCCATGTGCCTTCACTTCCAAGGGAATGAAAATGATGTTGATAAACTTTGAAAATGTTTTCTAACTTGTATACAGGGTCAACAAAGTCATCAGAATTTAAATTGCAAAAAGCACACGCTGCAATTGCATGCGAGCAAGGTAGTCGAAGTGCTTGAAATTGTCCACAATCACACGACCATTCATTCAATTTGACAGTGCATGCCATTGCTCGTCGACCAAGTTGCGTATTTGCAATTTCTTGAATCTCAAACTCCCCTATTTTTCGAACATACATGCGAACATAATGCGAGGTAGCAATGTGTTGATTTTTTTGCATCATGACATATATGTCTTCGGAGTACCTATGCTCTGCCTTTATCATATTCATGATTTTGATGCCTTTAGTAAGAAATGAATCATTTATTTTATTAAATGTTTCATTGACTAAGACAGTAATAGGTAATGCTCGGGCTCCTTTCAAAACAGAATTCATACATTCAGCAAGGTTGGTAGTCATATGGCCATATTGTTTTCCTTCATTGTAGGCCTGAGTCCATTTACTCTTAGGAATTTGATCCAACCAATCTGCTGCTTGTGGAAACTCTGCTCGCATAGCGAGCAACTTAGCCTCAAATCGTGGTTTCCTCATCTCATACCCTGTGCGAAAAGATAGAACAATGAGTAATAAATTTAGTGAACATATAATAAAGCAAGAATATGATGCATGAAATAGGAAGAAACATACCTATATTGATGACTTGTTTTTTTAAGTCAACAGTTTTAAACTGTTTGTTGAAATTTGATGCAATTTGGCGAATGCAATACACAGACGAAACATCTGGTCCATTCCAGCCAACGCGTTCGAATTGTAAAGCTGCTAGCAAATCGGTTTCCCTGTCTGATATAATACACAAATTTGGTTGCAGAGTAACATATCTTTGCAAATAATGCAAGAACCACATCCAAGCTTCTTTAGTCTCGCTCTCAAAAATTGTAAAAGCAAGTGGAAAATTGTTCCTACTATCATCTTGTCTGATGGCAGTCAACAAAGTACCACGATATTTGCCAGTTAAAAATGTCTCATCTACTTGCACAACTGGCTTGCAATATTTGAAGCCTTCAATGCATGGATTAAACGCCCAAAATACACGATTAAGAATCACCCTAAAAGGGTCATTGTCACCTTCCTCCATTGAAGATGAAGTTTTGTATTTTATTATGGTACCTGGTACAAAGTGTTGAACAGCTGTCATACAGGCAGGTAACTGTATGATTGTTCCCAACTTCCAAATGTCATTTCAAGAGCTTTTTGTTTGGTTGTCCATGCTTTTTTGTATGAAACAGTGTAACCAAACCGTTGATGCATGTCTGCAATCAAGGTTTTGATTTCGATACCCGGATTTGTTTTCACTAAATGAACAATATTATGGACAATTACAGAAGAATCTAACCTAACATGATCTTGTGATATGGTAGAATTTGTGCATGTGTGAATACCGTTTAATTTCTTCAACTCCCACCGTTTGTGTATTTTGCTGAACGATACTCTCGTCCTCTAATAACATCCATTACCATATTGATTACACATGACAATGTACTTGTCACTCTTGTTCTCGACTACATCAAAATTAAATGAATGCATAAAATGAAATTGTTTAATGGCATTCACAGCTGCTTGTTTTGATTCAAATGTCAACCCTTCATAAAGGTCAGTTGTACTAACACTTGCTGTCCTTTGATAAGGATTTGAGTACTCTTGATTTTCAGAAAGTTGGCTACTAATAGTTTCAAAATATGAAGATGTCTCACTTTGATTGCTTGGTTCACCATGTTCATCAAAATCATGTTGTTGCTTGTCATCACTGAAGTCGCTAACATTATCTTTTATTATGGGTTCTTCAGTAGTCATCTGTAAAAAAAAATTATTGATTAGTAAGGAATCATTGGATTGTATGTAACGTAAAAAAAACCTTTTTAAATACCTTTTTCGTGTATGTAACACTAAAAAAATTATGCCAGTATGACTCAAAGAAACATGTCAAAATCAGAGAACCAATTGATTGTTTGGATGCACCGAAGTGAGAATGAATCCTCCTTTTATAAGTTTCACAGGAGTGAACAGTGTTTGTTGAATAGTTCATGCTACAACTAAACACTAATATTCTAAAACACAAAATAATAATTTAACATGTATAATAATTTATCTAACTAAATTGTAAATTAATAATAACTAAACATTCTAAAACACAAAATAATAATTTAACATGTATAATAATTTATCTAACTAAACCGTAAATTAATAATAACTAAACACTAATATTCTAAAACACAAAATAATAATTTGACAAAATTAATTTAACATGTATAATAATTTATCTAACTATATCGTAAATTAATAATAACTAAACACTAATATTCTAAAACACAAAATAATAATTTAACAAAATTAATTTAACATGTATATTAATTTATGTAAATAAACCGTAAATTAATAATAACTAAATACTAATATTCTAAAACACAAAATAATAATTTAACATGTATAGTAATTTATCTAACTAAACCGTAAATTAATAATAACTAAACACTAATATTCTAAAACACAAAATAATAATTTAACATGTATAATAATTTATCTAACTAATCCGTAAATTAATAATAACTAAAAACTAATATTCTAAAACACAAAATAATAATTTAACAAAATTAATTTAACATGTATAATAATTTATCTAACAATACCGTAAATTAATAATAACTAAATACTAATATTCTAAAACACAAAATAATAATTTACCAAAATTAATTTAACATGTATAATAATTTATCTAACTAAACCATAAATTAATAATAACTAAGTGGTATTAAAAATGCAAAACTAATTAATTATTTTCAGCATGCAAACTAATTAATTATAAGAAATCATGGATTGCATGAATAGTGAAGTCGTGTGGTATTCCACTACTTCAACAATTCAGTAATTGTCTCATGAATTAATAGTGAAGTGGTACTGCAAAGTAAAAAGCAGAAAACAACAAACAAAAAGCAGAAAATAAACAGCAAAGAAAAACCAGAAAACATGTCATTAGTTCACTTGTGCAGCAAAGAAAACAACAAAGCAAAAGCATAAAGCAGGTCCTTGAAAACAGCATGCGCAATGTATTGTTCATGCAACAAAGAAATAGCAGAAAACAGCAAAGAAAAAGCAGAAAATAGCATGCCATTAATGCAGTGTATTGTTCACTCACGTTGCAACACAAAAATAGCAGAAAACAACAGTCATTTAATCTTGTGAACCTACCACATGGCTTCCATTTATGATTCCTGAACCTACCAAGGGAATAGCTTTAGAACAATATGCTGAAAATAAGCTTCGCAGGCTCCAATAATTTACACCCATGAAGGTTGCACATGCATGAATAGAATAAAAGTAAATTGGTGTGTAATAAGCATGCACATGCTTATAGGTACATGAAATGATATATGAGACCTTGGAATCTTGTCATGAAGCATGCTTATACGGTCATTTATGGTGAAATGATTTATGATAGCATGGAATCTTGCCAGAAATAAAGTAGTCAAATTTAACTTATGTTGTAAGCAATAATAGTACTCTAATAACTTGAATCACGGACCAACATGCTTTAAGTTGTGTATATTAGACTTCAACAATTGTTCAGCAATATTCTACAAGTTAACATATTAGGAGGTTTTACTTTTGCAAAAAAACATTGTGTGCACGAGTACCTTACATCACCCTCCTTTCATACCTCCCCCCTTTCATTTTTCCTCATTCTTATTTTCATCCTTCTATCCATTTACCAATGGCATATGCACAACCCGGACCAGTTGATGGTTCCTTGTTGCGCTTACAAGACAACCATATTTCAAATCAAGTGTGGGAAGACCAAGAGAGAATCATCCGTCCAAGGTATACTTCTGTTTGGACTTTTACCCACATAGATCAAATGGATAATTAGGTAAAAAATCTAATCACGTTAACTGGTTTCGGACATATTATAAATGTTGAAAAAGTTGATATTAACCAGCATTTGGTTGGTGCATTGGTTGAACGTTGGAGAACGGAGACACACATTTCATTTTCCACATAGAGAGGCAACCATTACTTTACAGGATGTGGCCCTATAGTTGGGCTTGAAGATTGATGGATTGTCGATAACTGGTTTCATCACCGATGATGTACGTGTTTCTTGTCAGACATTACTCGAGGAAACTCCACCTGATAAGTATGGAAAAGGTAAAATGATTTACCTAACTTGGTTGCGACAAAATTTTCAGCAACTTCCCGTTGATGCTGAAGATGTTGTTATTGCACAGCATACTAGAGCTCATATGATGATAATTATAGGCGGTTGTTTGATTCTAGATACATCATGTGTAAGAGTTCATTTTATGTATCTTTTTTTATTATCAAATTTAACCGAGGCAAGTCATTACAGTTGGGGTGCAGCAGTATTAGCATCCATTTTCCGAGCTCTAGATCGGGCTGTGATGCCGGACCAAACAGAAATCAATGGATGTTTGTTGTTGCTACAATCATGGGCGTGGGACTGCATTAAATGTATCACCCCAAAGATAGATCACCTATCCATGGAAAAAGTATAAGAAGGACTCAGATTTCCTCTTGCACGAAGGTGGTCTCGTCCAAGGACCGAAAAATATATTCCTACCAATTTACTGAGATTGATACGCATCATATTTGATAGACTACATATTAATGAGGTTCATTTTTTAATTTTCATGAATTAACTATTTTTTTCGGTTTCCTATTCGATTATAAATATGTTACAATAATAATGTATGTGTTGTCGCTCTTGTGGACTCCTTATGACACACCAGAAATAAGGCCATTAATTAATGATATAGAGATATCAATGATTGTTCAGGCAAAAGTTCCTCTCATATGTTTTGCAATTGTCAAATTGGATCCAATAGACAGGGTCATGAGACAATTTGGACTGCAACAAATTATTTCAGATGATCCACCAAACCTAGATCAACTCCACGACATAGATATGAGAAGGAGAACAAATATTTTTTGGCCTCACCATCATCGTCACTGGATTGTCAAATGGAATCAATGGAATAATTATATTATTCATGGTGAAATGGACCAAGGTCTTTTACATGAAAATTCAGAATACATGCAATGGTATATACGTCGAACTAGACGATATATATCGTGTGAAGGAGTAGTATCTACTGAGGTTATAAATCTACTTTACAATTTTAATCATTCTTGATATTATTATTCGTTGTTATTTCTAACTTTGTAAATTTGAATCACAGTATTATCCGATCCTGGTCATCACCAACATCAATCATATGTAGAACTCAATGTACCTCCAGTGCATGTTCCTGGATTTATGTCCCAACATCATCCATCATAGGCACAATATCAATCAACAAGTTTTTCTGGTCAAGCGTCTCAAGGATGTCAACAAAGTTTTCAACCACTAGGGTTCTCATCATATATACCTCAATACTCATTTCAAGTCTCTTCTACCTCAAATATTTTTTATGGTTCCTCACAAATGTTTGCCACCACTTTCAACACTCAACCATCTGCATATAATCTAGCACCATCGAGTTCTTGTTATCGTTCATCATTACCTACTCAAATACGTGACAAGAGTCACGAAGATGAGGACGAGGATGAGGATAACGACAATAACAACGATGACGATAATGATGGTGAAGGTGATGATGATGATGACAAAGGTGGTCATCATGTTTCTCAACAACAATGGACAATTACATGTGAGCATCCTAGAACAAGAGGAGGTAGAGGCCGTAGACCAAGAGGACAACAAACACAGACAAAGCCAGTCAAACAAGATGAGAGACCCAGACGCATATCTAGAAGAACTTGTTGTGGGACATCGTCTCATTATTAGTTTAACAAATATGTAATTTTTATTTAAATATAATCAATTTTTAAATTAAAGTCTTTCCATTTTTTATGTATTTTTATTGATAGATTATTTAAACTTTAAATAAAAAACATTTAAAGTAAGCTATATTAAAAATATATATAACATGTTTTAAATAATAAAACATTAAAATAAAATAATAATATATCAAATAAAATCACAAAAAATATACTAATAAGTAAATAAACTTAATATTATTTATTATATATTTAAATATATTTTTAAAATTTTTTTATTTAAAATAAAAATAAAACCGTAAAAAATATTAAATTTAAAAGAAAAAACAGATTTAGGAAAAGAAAAAAAATAGGTTAACAAAACAAAAACATGTCTACAAATAGTAAAAAAGAAGTTTAAAAAAACTTAAATAATTTTACGACTTTAAAGTCGTAAAACAAAATAAAAGTCGTAAATAATTTTACGACTTAGGAAAAAAAATACGACTTTAAAGTTGTAAAAAAAAACATATGCACTGAAGTTGTAAATATTTTTACGGCTTCACTTAAAAAAATTAAAAAAATAAAAAGTCATAAAAGATGTTACGACTTCTGAGTTATAAGTCGTAACACCTGTTGCGACTTACTCCGTTTTGGGTAATTTTTTAAAATATACCCCGAATGAAAAATTGGATAAAATTTTGCCTCTGATTGGTAAAAAAGCCCATTTCAAAAGTAATTTACATATAGAGGTTGGTTTGGATTTTCAATGCGTGTAGATTAATGCATATCCTTTTATGCATTGATTTGCTTAATTTTTGAGGCACGATGAAAGAGCTGGCTTGCCAGCTAGGATTTTGGGGTTAGGAAAAGGAGGTTGATCAAATCCTTACAATGTCTAAATTAATTATTTTAGTTTGAGGTTTAAAGTTTTGTTTGCTCCTGTTGTTCCTGTCATTGAAATGCTAGACAAGTTTTCAATTTTGAAAGCCAAAATTATGTTTGTCATTTATTTGAGGTTTTGACTAAATTATGCATGTGATTCAATTGTGGTTAAATTTTTTAAAAAAATTAATTTAAAAAGAAATATTATAAGACGGTTCTCTAGAAAATCCTCTTAAAATGTCTATATTCTAAGACTTTTTTTTTTGGAAAAACAGTCTTAGAATCCTCAAAATATTTTTATTTTTAAAAGAAAATACATTCTAAGAGAGTTTTCAAAAAACCGTCCTAAAATCCTTAAATATATTTTAATTTTTTTATAAAAAAAAATACATTCTAAGATAATTATCTGAAAAGCCGTCTTAAAATGTCTACATTCTAAGATGATTTTTTGAGAAAACTATCTTGGAATCATCAAATATATTTTTATTTTTTTTATAAAAAAAATACATTCTAAGATAATTCTTTGAAAAACGATCTTAGAAAGTCTATCATTCTAAGACGGTTTTTAACTAAGAACCGTTTTAAAAAAAAGTATCTTTCTAAGCCGATTTTAGCTAAGAATCGTCTTAGAAGAGTATATTTTTCTAAGATGATTTTTTATGAAACCGTATGACATTGCCTACGTCGATAGTTAATAACCATCGTAAAAAAAATATCTTTTAACCGATTTTGAATAGTCTTTTTCTAATAGTATGTACTCTATTTGTAATATAAGCAACACTATCAACTGCTTGGTACATGGGAATAGCAATGTAACAGTAACCTTCTGTGGTCTTCCAAGGATGAGACAGTGCAGTATAATTCACTGGTGTTTTTATACCGTGGGTATTTTTCATATTTTTCTCTTTTATTGAATTAATGGACGGTAAAAGATTAATTAATAGTCACACTCATATTTGATTGAAGGCATATGATAAAGAAGCGGATTTACACATTTCGATTACAATATATAAATCTTAAATTTATTGGAACCTACAATGTACCATCCCCATGTTAGTCAAATGATTCTTTTATTTATTTTTGGAACATTATGATTCTTTTATTTATTTTAGCTATTGTTAAAAGAAGAAAACAATAAACATAATTTAATTCCAGGGGTTCGATCCTAACTTCTAAGTCGCGTGCTACCTTTATTACGACTACTTTGTAGAGCTTTCCAACATAACAAACTCGTTTTTGTCGATGAACGTAGACTTGAATCCTTCACTATTGTTTGAGTGGCACCTTTTGTTTGTCCAAAAGTGTAATCCCCTGAGAACAAGAACAGCAGCGAAGCCCAACATTCACTTCCTTCTTTAATTCTTAAAAAGCGTACTATTATTTTTCTAGAAGACATTTATTAGAATTTATGTATTTCCGTCAAACTGAAATATCAGAAAAAAATTCTGAGTGATAGATTAAAATATAAATAGTTTTTAACTAATTTTTCCTATTCAATGATATCAACTCTAAAATTCTCATTTAATTACTGTTTTATTTCCAACAACATTCTCTCTTTTTGTCCTATGCAATTCAATGTAAAGGATATTTTACAAAATGAATTAATCTTTTAAATAAGACTATCAAAATTAAAAGATATTGATAACTTATTTTCTTAATTAGCGTAAATCAATTTTTTTTCCATATATTTCAGTTCGGGAGAAGAGTATTTAATAATGTCACACACAAAATATCCTTTATTTAATTACAGTTTTATCTTTAACAATCTTCTATTATTTTGTCTTGTACAATTAAATATAAAGAATATTTTAGGAAATGATTAACTTTTTAAATGAGATTATAAAAATTAAAATATGTTAACTTATTTTCTTAATTAGCGTAAATTATTTTTTTTCATTATATTTCAGTCCATAACGCATGTATCGACCTTAAGTTCATTACATTGTCTGAGGTATTGTTCACTTTGGCATTAGTATGAGTTTTATAATTTTATCTTTAAAAGGTGCCTCAAAGAAATGAGAAACAAAGGTATTCATATATTATCTTTAGTCTCGATTTTTAAGTAAGGTGAGACTTTAAGATATACAGGAATAATAACCCCAACAGAGACTAAGGGGCTTTTAGATGGTATGTTAGCTTTCATGTATGGTTTAGGCTTAGGACCTTACTTCCCATAAATAATGTCATTTGTGAGAAGTGAGGGCTTAAGACGGTGTCAATGTTATGTTGTTGTTCAGAGTTATAAAAAGAGTGGTGCATAGGAGAAAGGGAGAATGATCTTAGAGAGAGAAAGATAAAGAGTTCTCTTTATGTTGTGACTTATCCTTTTTCTTCAAATGATCTGATTTTTATAGAGCATTGAGAGACCTAGTTTGGTGGAAAAGTTAATTATATGACATGTAATAGTATCTTTCATTTAATTGTGGTAAAGGTACTTACACTACAAAAAAAAGCATATTTCCGATGGCCAAAATTCGTCGAAAACCTCAAAAATTTGTTGGTAAGTCAAAATCTGACAGATAGACCAAAATCTGTCGGAAAAATGGTCATAGGAAATTAAAACCGACAGATTTTTTCTGTCGGTCGGAATTTCCGTGGAAAATTTGCGACGGAAATATTGGTCGGAAAATCCATCAAAAATTCTATTTTATGAAGAATTGTTTATTTCATTTATTTTTATTTTCATTATTTAACATTGATATTTAGGAATTATTTTTTGTATTTATATTATTTAATGTCAAAATTTTAATTAACATATACATGTAATTAATGAAATACTTAAATTCATAAATCCAAAACAAATAGTAAAATAGATCATTAAGTTAAATTGTTAATAAATCTAAAAGTAAAGCACAATGCAATATGTCAATAGTAATTTTGTGTTGCTAAGTTAGTAATCCAAATATTCATTGGGAGAGTCCCTCTGTTGGTCATCGTCTTGTTGTTGGTCATCTGGTTGGTCATTGTCTTGTTGTTGTTGTTGGTCCTACTGTTGTTGGTCCTGATGTTGCTGGTAAGGTTGTTGATATTGATGAATAATGTTTCGTATTTCAGGAGGTAGGAACTGAAGGGCAACTGACTGAAATACATTCATCTCCTCCTTTGATTGATGAAGTTCCTCCCTCAATAGGTTAATCTCTGTGGCATCTTGAGCGCGACTGGAATATCCTTGAATATGCTGCATGAAGTTCTCATCTCCATATTTATAAGTATGAGCAAGGTCTCTAATACCATAAAGGCATCCCTTACGCTTCGGTCCCGCAATTGCAACCCAACACTGACTCCTAAGTCTTTGTTCTTCAACAGGGTCTAAAGGAGTAAGTTATGATTCACCAACACTTGATGCAGCATCAGACCTAGTTGGAGATAATCTAGCCTCAAATTATTCCTGTCATTCATAAATAGTTATTACTTCATAAATATAATAAACATTTTAAAGAATAAAAAACATGCAAGATAATGGTCTCACATGTGTCTGCCTGGATCTATCATCGACAAATTGACCAATATCCTTTCATAAATGAGTTTGGTGAAAGACCTCATCTATGTATGCATATCAACCAAGCTCCTTTGACTATTAACAAACATTATAAAATAAACATTAAGTGGTAAATTAAATAAGTACAAAGAAATATGTGAAATAATTCTACTGTACATACCAAGCAAATGATGTGATCCTACAAGCTGATAGAACCACCTGTGTGTATACACTCACCCTTTTGAGATGCCTAATTTTTTTTGCCTATGCACACTTAGGATGATACCCAGGTGCATTCCAATTGTATAACAGATCATTCCAGACATGATCTTCAATCCAATATGACCTTTTATTATCATTTCGAGCATCCCTAAACATCTCAAAAAGCTCAGGAAAATGAGATAATAGACATAGAAAGAGGGTTTACCCTATTAGAGATACTCAAACTTATGTTGTATTCATTAGAGAGCTCTGAGTCTCCGGGGGTGGTGTTGTCCCAGTGTGTAGGTTGTGTCTTTCCCTACTGCTTACTCATTTTATAAGACTAAGGTAGCTTACTTTTCATGCTGACTTCGCTTAGCGCAAGCTTTCGCGCTAAGCACACCTTTGGGCTTCTTGGTGGGTCTTCTTCGCGCTAAGTGTGAGTTGTCCTGCTTAGCGAAGGTGCGCGTTTAGCCTAGATTGCGCGCTAAGCAAGCTGTTCAATTCTTCCAAGCTTTTTCTTCCAATTTTTGCATCAATTTTCCTCCAAAACACTTGAAATCTTTTTCTTTTAAATTATGCTAATCAAAAGTTGCAAAGATATTGATTTCTTTATTATTTCATTAAAACAACAGTAAAGTAAAGAAATTGTAATCATTCTTAGCCAAAATTAACTATCAAATTAACTCAAATTTCACAGTTATCAACTCCCCCAAATTAAAACCTTTGTTTTTCCTCAAGCAAAAGACAAGTTCTAAATGTACCAACACATGAGATAACTGCGAATTATTTCAAACCTTTCAATGACTGACCCTGAGCTTGCATTTGTCTTGCTCTTGTGATGGAAGTATGAAGAAATACACATGGAGATGAAAAAGGTTAGCAAGTAAAAACTTCATCAACACAGACTTACCACACTTTATTCCTTACAAGGCTAGTGTTTCTCTCAGCACATAAGTGTCTCGGCTAAGAGTGTTTTTAATCCAACAACTAAAAATAATGTTTCCAACTTTGCACTTCATCTCAGTTAATGTAATCATACACACATACTGTGGATCACTAAGGACTTTTTAGGCTTGTAACGTGGTTGGGCTAGCAAGGAACTCATGGTTTTTTTTTTGGATTCAAAGTTAGGTTCTAAGAGAGCACCTACCGCATATTTTTCTGATAACCCATGGCTTTATATTTCATAGCCCCAACTTTCATGTCTTCCATTCTTAACAACACAAATTTTTTTTGTACATAGATGCTATCAACTTTTTATTTGAAGCATACTTTTTTCTCTTTTTTTTTTTGAAACAATAGAACTATAAAAATTGAATTACACCGGTACTGTAGCAACTGATCACATAATGCAATTTCCTATGGATGTGCGATGTTATTAGTGTTCCTAAAACAAAAATTTTCACCCAAGAATCCTACTCCCCCAAATTAGGGGTAAATTTGTCTTAACCCGTGCTTTTCTACAACCTAAGATAAGGTAGTTATTAATTTCATTTGGCTTAGGTTTCAAAGATAATTTATTCACTTTAGGCTCAATATATGCAAGGAATGTATTAATTCATGATAGGGTGACTATTTGGCTAAGTAGCTGAAATAATTTAATACAAACAAGGCCTTGATCATTTCCACATTTTGTATATACTCAAACAGTCTAAGAATCATGCAAAATCAGAAAATTAAGAACAATAGTTCTCTCACAATCAAATGTTCTCACAACTCGCTGGACATTTATGAAGTACTTGGCTTACCATACCATGATTTTCGTTCAGACACGCTAACATCTTCACTCTTGTGCTTTCGATTCATACTTCATCACTCACAATAACGCCTGCTCACACAAAAATCAGAATTTTCATAATCATCTCATCAGTATACAGTATATCTCATTCATCAATTCATCAAGAACAAGTCATAGCCTATTACTAATTTCATATGTCTATATCATGCAATTTTTATTCAATGAATAAAATTAAACTAGTGAATTTAACTGCACAAAATCAAAATAAAATAAAGAAAAGAAATAACACAATTATCATAAAAAAACACGCAAATCAATTAACTAAAAGAGAGATAGGGTAAGAAATCATGGGTTGCTTCCCAATAAGCGCTTCTTTAACGTCATTAGCTTGACGGGTCCAATGCCTTCAAGGTGGCATGAAGGTCATATAGAACACATCTTCCTTGCATTTTCGCCTCTTAGTTAGAGACTCCATGAAACCTATGTATCCCGGAAACATCTTCCATATCATTGCAAGGGAAGTGCTGGTGGTCAAGGAGAGAATGACACTTAAAGATTTATCATGTTCTCCATGCCTTTCTTCCTTGACAATCAGTTGATGAGCAGGGGTATTGACTTGGAGAATACTTTCTTGTTGAATTTCTACTTGTGAGCACTTCTCTAATTGTTGTTGTGTTCTCTCCTCACTTTTTTCTTCATCTTTTTCTCTTGAATCATGCTCTTTTACAAGACTTTCCTCATGAGCTTCAACCTCTATAAAGTTTTCTTCCCTTGTGGCCACAAATTTAGCCATTTCTTTTGCTAGCTTACCAACTTGAATTTCTAGACTTTTAAATGCTTGTTGAGTAGATTCATATGTTTCCTTGACTTGCATCAACAAATTATCCAGATTAGAAATTATTTCTTCTTCATATTGAGTGTAGGGTTGTAACTATTGCCCCCACTGACAATTTTCCATGGAATAACTCTTGCCAAAAACTTGTTAACTCATTGACAAGTGTACCAATTTGTCTCAAGTAGTAAAGTACTCGGAAGTCTGAGTGTCGAATCCACGGGGACTTTGTTTGTATTTAGATTGATGCAAACCTAATTTATAAGCCATAGATAAGGAATTTAAAATAAAAGATAAAGAAAGATAGGAGATAAGATAAAGATTTAAAAGAAAAGATAAGAGCTTTAAAGATAAAAAAATAGAAGATAGAAAAGATAAAAGATTTAAATTAAACGATGATAAAGATAAAAAAAAAGTAAAAGATAAAGATAATGATAAAAAAAAAGATGAATGCAGAATGTAATAATGTTGGGACCAATCATGCTTTATTTGCTTAAGATGTATGATTTTAGATTTTTCTCTATTAATTTGGTGAATTTTTTCTACACACATCTATTAGAATACTTGCCTTTGATGTCTCACGATGATAAGTCTATCTTACCTATCTATCTCCTAAACGTCTTTGCAAAGACTATAAAGTTCTAATTCTAAATGTTTGATTTGATGCATGAGCATAATGCAATCACTCTATGTCTAGCAATGATTTTATTAAGATACTCTTTCCTTTTAGTTCTATTAGAAATGACCCTCTTTCGAGCGACTAATCCCTAAAATTGATGCATATAAGACCTTCCTTGTATTTCTACTAAAGATTATCGTCTTTCGAGCGCCAAACCCCTAAAGATGATTCAAGGATGAATGATACATGAAATTAAAATAAGAAAAGATAATAGGAAAGAAAACAACAACTTTCATTGATAGATATGTAGCATACAATACATCTTTTGGCTTTTTAGGCCTGTCAGGACCAATCTAAGGGGGTTTAACCTCTCATTGCTATGAGAGACTTTTACACTTTAGGGGATAATGGGCATAGAAAGAGGGTCTCCCCTATTAGAGATACTCAGGCTTAAGATGTATTCATTAGAGAGCTCTGAGTCTCTCGGGGTGGTGTTGTCCCGGTGTGTAAGTTGTGTCTTTCCCTTCTGCTTCCTACTCCTTTTATAGGACTAAGGTAGCTTACTTTTCATGCTGACTTCATGCTTAGCACAAGCTTTCGTGCTAAGTGCGCCTTTGGGCTTTTATCTGAGCCATCTTTGCGCTAAGCGTGAGCTAGCCCGCTTAGCGAGGGTGCTCGCTAAGCAAGCTGTCCAATTCTTTCAAACTTTTTCTTTCAATTTTTGCATCAATTTTCCTCCAAAGTACTTGAAATCTTCTTTTAAATTCTTCTAATAAAAAACTGCAAAAATATTAATTTCTTTATTATTTCATTAAAAATAATAGTAAGTTAACGAAATTACAACCATTCTTAGCTAAAATTGACTATCAAATTAACTCAAATTTCACAGTTATCATACATCCAACGACGATTTGAAAGAATATAGTTTATGTTCTCTATATTAAAGACAAAATACGAATATTCATCAATCACATACATAATCTTAGAGTGATCTCTATTATTAGTCATAAGAATTCTAATCATATTTTAGGTGAAAACAAAAATCACATACATATAGTGTTTGAGTTTTTTTTTTTTAAAAAAAACATGGAATATAAATAACAAGACTATAGTTACACATATGCTATTATATAAAAATGTTATTATTTTTCAAATACGATCATGATTCACAAGTCCAAACTATATCCTGGAACTTGTATAAGTGAGCGTGTGCTTTTTTTTTCGGCCGGTTTAATTAAGAGAGTTAAGAGCTAGATGTGTGTGTGTGTATATGTATATGTGTGTGTGTGTGTGTGTATATATATATTTATTTATTTATTTATACATAGGATAATTAATTACTCTATAAAAGTATTTTATATAGACAGAAAAATACCATAAAATTTGTTATAGTTATTTTATATAAATATTAACTATAACTGTTAATTTCTAATTTATAATATATAGGTTATTGTTAACTCGTTGGCAAGTATAACAAATGTCCAAGTAATAAAGACTCGGGAGTCCGAGTGTCGATTTCCACAGGGACTTTGTTTTGTACTTGTATTGGACAATTTCCAATTTATAAGAGAAAAAGATAAGATGAGGTATAAAAGATAATTTTAAAAGAACAGAGTATAAAATAATAACTATTAATAGAAAACAAAAGAAATAATAGGAAATGCAATGGATGAGAATGTTAGGACCTAACATGCCTTATTTGCCTAAGATGTATTATTTGTGATTTTTCTCTATCAATCAGATGAATTTATCCTACCCACATCTATTAGAATACTTGCCCCTGATGTCTCACGATGACAAGCCCATTTTACCTATCTATCTCCCAAATATCTTTGCAAATAGTCAATAGATAAAATGCATGAAGTTCTAATTCTAGATGCTTGCTTTGATGTATGGGCATAATGCAATCACTCTAGGTCTAACAATAATTTTATTAAGATACCCCTTCTTTTTAGTTCTATTAGAAATTACCCTCTATCGAGCGATTAGTTCTTAAAACAGATGCATGCAAAACCTTCCTTGTTTTTCTATTAAAGATTACCTCTGTCAAGCACCTAATCTCCAAAGATGATGCAAGGATGAATAATGCATGAAATTAAAAATAAGAAAGGATAATAGGAAAGAAAACACCTGTTTGCATTGATAAATATAAAGTGTGCAATACATCTTTTGGCTTTTTAGGCTTGTCAGACCCTAACTAAGGGTTTAGCCTCTCATAGTCATAAGGGACCTTACACTAGAAAAGGGGTATAAGAACTGATGAAGGAGAAGGGTTGGAGAAAAGGGTAATAGAAAATGTTGAAAGAGAAGAAAGAATTCCTTAAGGGAGAGTTCTGAGACTTTAGGTGTGTATTAGAGTGTTCTGAGACTCGGTGTGTCTTTCCTCCTTGGCTTGACTCCCTTTTTATAGCTGTTGGAGTGAACTTGAGTTTGACTCCCTTTTTATAGTTGCTGAAGTGGAGTTGAGTTTGATGCAACAAATTTTCCTTATTTATATTTTTGATATTTTCTGGATCTTTTTTTAAATTTAATCATTCCTTTTCATATCTACAAGCCATAAATAAGAAAAATATTAATTCCTATCATTTAAGCAAAAAATAAATGCTAAATAAACATTTTTAAAGATATTTTCAATATGTTTTTATTATAAAAATAGTTCATATTTAGTAATTATCAAAATCCCCCTAATTAAAAACTTTGCTTGCCCTCAAGCAAAATTAAAATGATAGCAGTCTCTGAATGTTCCAACACTTCCAATAACTGCAATTTTTCAAATTCCCTTAGCTAGTCTTCTTGCATTTGTCATGATCTTGCAATGGAAGCATAAACAAACTTTGAGATAGAATTGGTTAATAGTAGAAATCAATTAGGTAAGCTTGCCTCACTTTTCCTCACAAGGCTATAGTGTTTCTCTCTGCGCACAAGTGTCTTGGGTGACTGTTTAAAATTATACAACCTGCAATTAATGTTCACAGTTTTGCACTTCATCTCAGTTAAAGTTATCATGCTTACACTTGGTGGATCACTAAGGACTTTTATTGGCTTGTAATGTGGCCCGACTAATCAAAGAAACTATGGTTTTTCTGGGATTTCAAAAATTAGGGTTATAAGAGAACATTTTTCCTAAAAAAACTTCCACTTATTCAGCCTAGGGTTATTTTGTTTTTCAGCCTCAATTTATTGTTCTAATAGCACTTATGGCACCTATTTATTTTCTCTCTTTTTAGGATCTATCTCTTTTTTTTAGGAAAGAAACTTTGGGCTTACAAGCTTTTTTGAGGGTGCCTTAAAATGTGCTGTTTTACCTTCCTGAGACAATTTTTACCTTAACCATCCCCCAAATTAAAAGCATATCATGACTAAAATCCTTATGCTCTCTTAAACCCTAAAATAAGGTAGGAGATAATTAAGGTAGGCTTAGGGGTTTTACAAAAAACAAACATGATTATCATTTTTGGCTCAAATAAGGTGCAAGGGATAAATTATCATCAAAGGTTGGCTTTTTGGCTAAGTGACTAAAAATAAGAAGAAACATGGCCTTGATCATTCCCACCTCATATAATTAATCTAACAGTCTAAGAATGATGCAAAATCGGGAAATTAAAAAACAGACATTTTCTTACAAGTAGGTTTCACACAACTCACCGGGACAAGACAAAGTTGTTGGCTTACCGTACCATGATTTCTTCCAGACAAGCTAACCTTTTCTCTCTTGGTTGTGATTCATGCTTCACTACTTGAACTGACGCTTGCATTCATGGAACCAACATTTTCACAAAAATGGCATTTCAAGTGTTTGAGTCCTTCAGAAAAAGCTTTGACAATGACTTCATAAATATCATGCAATTTTTATTCAATGATTGAATTTAAAATACTGGAATTAAATTGCTTAAATTAAAGAAAAATAAAGAAAGATAAAGAAAAAGAAAAACTAAAGACAAGAAACATAAATAAACAAAAGAAAAAAATCCTGGTAAAAAAAATTGGGTTTCAATCTTGTGTGGGCCCTGGATCCCAAGCTCTATGAGCATCATTAATGTCTGCAACATAATCATCATCAGCTTCAACATCTGCGGCATCATCATCAACTACACCAAAGGTGTCACCCCCCCCCCCCCCCTAACAAAAGGAAGTTGGACTCCTAGCCAAGCAACCTGGGCTAGGAATGCCTTTGGTGTCATCACGGGCTGCTGGAGGGAGAGATGGTGGAGGCTCTACATTAGTAGGTACTGGCCGTGGTGGAGACTATGCAGCATAGGAAGGAGCCGCTCCAGCTGAGAAAAAAGCATAAAGGTCTAGCGGAGGGATCGCTAGTGGAATGTCAAGAGTGGCTCGAGTCTTGACTTGTTTTGGCCCTAGAAAGACCCTAAAAGAGTCTGTAGAATTCTCAACTGGCTTGGCTTCATCTTCTTCTAGGAACACAGAATTCAAGTGCCCCCCAACGAGATTAATTTTTTGCTCAATTTCCTCCACCTTAAAACAAGTTGAATGTGGCTTTTTGGTCTTCCACACTCATCTCCAAGTTACCTTTCCCCATGTCCACAACACACTTTGCAGTCACCATGAATGGCCAACCCAGAATCAAGCGGATCTCAGCATCTTCTTCAATGTCCATGATTACAAAGTCCACCAGAAAAATGAGTTGATGGACTTTGACTAGGATGTCTTCAACTACCCCGAACGATCTTGTGATTGAGTGGTCTGCCAGCTGGAGCGTCATCCTTGTAGGTTCAATCTTTTGATTTCCTATTCTCCTGTACATAGAAAGCGACATCAAATTGATACCTGTTCCTAAGTCAATAAAAGTCTTACCTACAGATACACTTCCAATAGAGCATGGGATGGTGACGCTACCTAGATCTTTGAACTTGGGAGGTAGCTTTTGGATTAATGCCCTACAATATTCTCCCACCACAATGGTTTCACTGTTGATGTACTTTCCTTTTTTTATGAGGATGTCCTTTAAGAACTTTTTGTATAATGGCATTTGTTGTATGACCTCTCCAAAAGGGATAGTAATCTCCAACATCTTGAATATGTCAAGGAACTGCTTAAAATAATGTTCCTTATCCTTCTTTGATGGCACCAGAGGGTACGGTATCTCCTTTGATGAGGTTGGTGGTATCTCTCTTCTGGCCTCCTGAGCTAACTGGTTCTTGGTCTTGGTCTTAGTGGTTGAGACCTCATCACCACTCTCTTTACTCTTATCTTTTTCTCCCTCTTCTTTCTTTTCTCCTTCCTCATCACACACATCTTCCTCAATTCTCTTTTCCTTCTCAACATTTTCCCTCCTAGTGAAAATTACCTTACACTCCTTTTTAGGATTCTTCTCGGTGTTGGCTCCAAAGTTGTTAGTGGGTCTTTCAGCCATTTGTTTGGCTAATTGTCCCATTTGTATCTCCAAGTTCTTGATGGATGACTTTGTGCTCATATAATTGGACATGAACATTTACATGAATTGATTTAGTGTCTCCTCAAGCTTGCTGGTCTTCTCATAAAGATTGACCACTTGGTTGGAATTCTGGATAGGTTGACTTCTTTGCTCCTTGTTGAACTGGTTCCCCGGATGATTCTTCCAGCTTTAGCCCTGTGTAAAATTCCTCCCTTGGTTGAATCCTGGTGGTCCTCCTTGGTTGTAGCCTTGGAATCCGTGGTGATTCTGAGCTCCCATGTAGTTCACCTCCCTGGAAGAATTTTCTTGGGCTATGCATTATCCTAGCTCTTGTGCTTCACCACAGATGTGACATCCCCTTATTTGCATGATTGAAGAGTGAGAAGGACTTACTGCTTGTAGTTGTTGAGGGAGCTTGCTGAGGATCTTCGTGAGGGCCTTTATTTGTCGGGTCAATAGCTTGTTTTGGGCCAGTGTTGCATCTTGGGCAGTGAGTTCCAGAAGGCTCCTCTTTGTTGGCATGTATGCTCGACCACGAAGGATGGCGTGATCACTGGCCGCCATGTTCTCTATCAGCTCCATTGCCTCCTCCGGTGTCTTCAGCTTGATTTTTCCCCCTGCAGATGCGTCAAGGATTTGCTTTGACTGTGGTCGCAGACCATCTATGAAGATGTTCAATTGCACCGGCTCGTTGTACCTATGTGTAGGCGTCTTTCTGAGTAGTATGTGGAAACGCTCGAGCGCCTCGCTGAGTGATTCATCGGGAAATTGATGGAATGATGATATTTCCATCTTTCCATCGGCAGTCTTTGACTCTGGAAAGTATTTCTTTAAGAACTTTTCGACAACTTCTTCTTAGGTCCTCAAGCTATTGCCTTTGAAGGAGTGTAACCACCTTTTTGTTTCCTCTGCCAAAGAAAAGAAAAGAAAGTGAGGCGTATGGCATTCTCGGGAACACCGACTATCTTTACCGTGTTACAAATTTCTATGTAGGTGGCGAGATGAGCATAAGGATCCTCATTTGACAGACTATGGAAGAGGTTTTCTTGTATTAGCTGTATGAGAGAGTGAGGATAAGATATGTTGGCCGCTTGAACCTCCGACCTTGCAATACTGGTGAAGAATTGTGGGGTAGTTATACTAAAGTAGTCCTCTAGTGTCACTCGTCCTGCGTGCTCCTCTTCCAATTGATAGTAGCTTTGTGGAGAGGGTGGAAGTGAGGGTTGACTGCTCCCTTGTATTTCTTGCTCTTCTCGCAGCATTGTTATGCCTCCAAGTGACTTCAATTTCTGGATTAAGTGAAGCTAAATCTTCAATTGCAATTTTGCCTTGCATACACAAAAACAAGCACTACCGTGCAAATTATAAAAGAAAAAGAAGGGAGAAGAAAAATAATGATTAAAAATTATAAAATAAAGAGTAAAGAAGAATTAATACTTACAAATTGAAAATGTATGGCAACCAAGTATGAAGAACAAATTCCCCGACAACGGCGCAAAAAATTTCTTAACTCGGTAAGAGTACCAAATGTCCAAGTAATAAAGACTCGGAAGTCTAGGTGTCAATTTTCACATGGACTTTGTTTTGTACTTGTGTTGGATAATTTTCAATTTATAAGAGAAAAGGATAAGATGAGGTATAAAAGATAACTTTAAAAGAAGATAGTATAAAATAACAACTATTAATAGAAAATAAAAGAAATATTAGGGAACTCAATGGGATAAGAATGTTAGGACCTAACATGTCTTATTTACCTAAGATGTATTATTTGTAATTTTTCTCTATCAATCAGGTTAATTTATCCTACTCATATCTGTTAGAATACTTGTCCCTAATGTTTCACGATCACAAGCCTATTTTATCTATCTATCTCTCAAATGTCTTTGCAAAGACTCAATAGAAAAAATACATGAAGTTCTAATTCTATATGTTTACTTTGATGCATGGGCATAATGCAATCATTCTATGTCTAGTAATGATTTTATTAATATACCACTTTCTTTTAGTTCTATTAGAAATTACCCTCTGTCGAGCAATTAATTCCTAAAATAGATACATGCAAAACCTTTCTTATTCTTCTAATAAGGATTATATTCTTTCAAGCACCTAACCCCAAAGGATGAATAATACATGAAATTAAAAGTAAGAAAAGATAATAGGAAAGAAAATACTTGTTTGCATTTATTAATATGAAGTGTACAATACATCTTTTGGCTTTTTAGGTCTGTCAAACTCTAACTAAGGGTTTAGCCTCTCATAGTCATAAGGGGCCTTACACTAGAAAAAAGGTATAGGAACTGATGGAGGAAAATGATTGAAAAAAGGAAATAGAAAATGATGAAAGACAAGAAAGAATTCCCTAAGGGAGAGTTCTCATGCTTTAAGTGTGTATTAGAGTGTTCTAAGACTCGGTGTGTCTTTTCTCCTTGGCTTGACTCCATTTTTATAGTTGTTGGAGTGAACTTGAACTTGACTCCCTTTTTATAATTGCTCGAGTGAACTTGGGCTTGATGCAAAAAATGTTATTTATATTTTTGATATTTTATGGATCTTTTTTTAAATTTAATCCTTCCTTTTCATATCTGTAAGTCATAAATAAGAAAAATATTAATTCTTATCATTTAAGAAAAAAATAAATGTTAAATAAATATTTTTAAAGATATTTTCAATATATTTTTATTATAAAAAATAGCTCATATTTAACCATTATAATTATAAAACAAAATATCATATTATCTATATATTTAAGAAATATTAAAATATAATTTGTAATATTTTTTGGTGAGGATTAAACTAAATAATCATGAATTGATCCACTTTAAACTCTGAGTTCCTTATATGTTCACATTATATTTATTTTTTTTAATTAAATGTGATCATATCAGTACCTCTTACTATATATTGTGCATGTTAATTTTAATTTACTAATTGTTTTTCTACTCTGTATATATGTGCTTGTCTTGCATTTTTTTTAAGTAAAATGTAAAATTTGATATGTTTTTCTACTCTATATATACGTGCATGTTTTTTTTCATTTTTTTTATTAAAATATAAAATATAATATTTTGTAATAATTTATGTATATCTATAACTAAAAAATACTATAAAATTTTTTGTATTTGTTTTATATAAACATTAACTATAAGTGTTAATTTCTAATTAATAATATGTAGGTCATAAATCAAAATTCATTTTGTATGTTTTCTCATGAACATAACAACTAATTGATTTGAATCAACTCTTCAAGTATTTACTTTAGAAGACAAGATAAGATAATAATAAAATAAACTTCTTTTATAAGTTAAATTCAATTTATGCAATCTAATTTATTCAAAAATTAGAGTAGTATATTTAACTACTTTGACAAATTAGAAATATTTGTGGACCTGTTTTATCCTAATAGACATGCAAGCTAAGAAAGAGGCTTTCTTGGCACATTGATAAATTTATAGCACAGTTTAAGAAAGAAAAAACTCCAACACGTGATAGAAAAATCAAGTGTTTATTTAAAAACGGCAAGCAACTAGCTAATCCACCGCGACAGTAATAAATGGGGCTAACGGATTAGAGGAAGCATATTACGGAAGGCAATGTTAATAAAAGAAAATGAAACATTAAGTAAACAGAACAGAGGCACCATCTACTATTGTCCCATTATAAACGAGCTAGCTAGGATATCCTATAGACCTATTTTATTTATTCTAAACTTTTGTCCTTCCCTTTTTTCTTGTGATAGATTGAGACAAAATCTGAAACATTGGTGTTACATTGGGTCAATTCACAGCTTGGAACGAATCTGACTTTTATGTTATTTCTCCTTGTGCTATCCCTTTAAAATTATATAGTTTTGATAATTTTTAAAATTAAATATTATCATTAAATATTAATATAGCTGTGTTATTTTCATGGAAGAATACACGGATAACTCGAAAAGAAACAATAAAAAAGGTAAATTCGCTTAAAAAAATTATAAGTTGGATAGAACATGTTATTAAGAGGTAAATTCCCTTATCAACAGTGCTATACTGTGAAATGGTTGGCATTTTGAATGTCTATCTGTGACAAGATGGGACATAGGCTTTTCTTAAGGTCTAGTTTCATTGTTCAGTTTTAGAAGTATTTTTTTTGGTAATATCTATTGTATATTCAACTTAGCATCAGAGTAGTTAATCTTGGATAGTGGCGCGGAGTGGTGGACCCAAAACCTGGTATAATGAAGTAGCACATGATGGGATGACCAATTCACTAAATATAATGGATTCAATGAAAATAATTTATAGTGCACACATACAAGTTTTAAAAAATAGTAAAGAGGAATTACTAAAAATTAGAAATATATTATTCATTAATAATCAAAACTCATATGTTATACACCCAATTATTAGTAATCTGATTAATGAATTATTAACAAGACTCAAGGAGCATAAACAGAATGTAGAGGCAGCACAGCACATAGGAATGAAGTGAGAACAAATGAAAGAAGTTACAGCAAAAATAGAAAAGAAAAGAGGAGTGAGTATAGAGCACAGACCTGCAGATGGCTCACAGATGAGTGAGAGCGAAACACAACAGTGAATGAAGAGTGAACCAGAGTAGGTGACTGAAATCCTTACCTGATTAAAAGAAAAAACCTCCATCATATTATATACTCATGATTTTCATAAATTCATTATAACCTTTGAAAACGAAATTCGTTTATATAAGAAATAAAATGTTGAATTGAATCAAAATCCCTGCAAAAGGAATCAGTGACTCAGACACACACGAATTAAACTATTCTATATGCTCCAAAAACGATTACAAAAATTGAATAATAATAATAATAATAAGGGTTACAAACTTACACTTCTATTCACTAATTAAAGCCACAAATAAAGAAAAGAAAAAAAAAAGTTAAAAAAATATTGGGTTTTACTCTTATTGCTTACTATGAGGGTATATTATGTGTAAAAATAAAAGTGAAAATGAAAATGAAAAGATGATAGAAGAAATATTCATAATTTTTCTTCATTTTTTTATATATTATTTACACGTTAACGAAGGGAGGAACTAGCGAAGGTTGTTCGTAGAAAAACGGTGCAGCGGGGTGCTGCCACTTTTTGAAGACAACTTTTTTCGGCGGGCGTTGTTGCTGCGGCTGCGGCGGCTCGTCCTTCGGCAGCGGCGGAGGGGGTGACCAGACCAGCAAGAACAACAGGGGGATAGCGACGTTTCACTCGACGGCACGGTTTATCTGAAACAACAACGGGGAGCGACTCTGCAGGCGGCTGGGCTGCTGGTGGGAGGGTCGGGTTCTGTGGGATTCGGCCATGTGCGGCGGCGGGTGAGATCGACGGCGAAGAGAGAAGTGGAGTGTAGTGAATGAGAACAGGTTTACGCGAAACAAGACTACTGACACGGCTAGGGTGGGATTGTATTTGATTTGGGAAATTTTTATTATATTCCGTCAATAAAATCCATTGAAAGTTTTATCTTTTCGAAGAAAAACTTATTCTGGTAATTCAAAAATTTCTGATGGAATTTATCCTTCTATAAATTCCAGTAATTTAAATATTTCCAACAGAATATTTTTTCGTTAAAAAGATTCCGTCGAAAATAATGTTTTTTTAGTTAGCTTGATCCAGGTGATCCCTGATCAACTTTAATATACTTTGAATTCATAATATTATATGTTTATTTATTTATCTTACAACTTATTCCTAACCAACGTAAGATTTATTTTACATCCTCGTGATGCAATACAAAGTCATGCATAATGTATTCCCGCAATAAATTTTATTTAAATTATCTAAAAAAAATGCAATATACCACATTATGCAACGGTTTGAAAGTTTTGTAAAACCTTTCTTATAAATTTAGAAAAAATAGTCCATGACACTCCAAAAGAATTTTACATGTTAAATTATTTAAATTATTATATATAGTAAAATGGTTGATTTTTATTATTACTATATTAAAAGTTATTAATTTTTTATTAAAAAATCAATTTTTACTCTTTTTATTATTCAATTTTTGACTCTATATTCTATCATGTAGACTGCATTCTTTTTTTTTTTTTTTAATGAAATCGGTTAATTTATTGTGCCTATATATCTGTTGCCCCGTAATCGTGATAGACATTCGTCTATTATAGAACTAGGTTAATATATTACTTGCTTCTATTCTAATGTATGCTCTTCTTCTCATTGTTGCATATATTGCAATCGGACATCTCATGTGGCCTCTGGGTAGGCGTCATCTTGAATTGTAAGTTTGATTAGGGAAAGACGAAACCACATTTTATTGTTGATAGATAATTGTTGGTTGCAAGCTAATATTCTTCCTTAAGAAGGTGTGGGTTCAAAGTCACATATTAAATTGTAAGGCTTGCTGATAAATTTAAACAAGAACAGATATACGTGACTAATATTCATAATTTTTGTCTAATAATTAATGAGCATTCGATTTAATGACCTGGCGTGCAGAGGGAAAGAATAATGTAAAATATATACCAAATGACTTAATTATGAAATTATATCCTGTACCCTCCGGGTTGGATCGTTATCCAATCTTCATTCTATGTATTTCATGCTTAAGATGTGGGGATCGTGTACTCTCCAAGTTGGATGTTATCCAATCTTCACAATTCAGTCTCTAAGTAAATTAGACAAAGATTTGATCACCATTAGAGTGTTGTGAACATTATAATACTAGCGTGGGAATACTCGTGTATTGAGATCTTCAGGGAACAATATAACGTTTTAATACGCTCAACTAACTACGGTTCTTGAATATCGAAGTGGGGCAATGTAATTACCCAGCATAAAAGATCTTCACCTTGACCTAGGAAGGCAGGTTATATACTACACTTCACTTAATACTCTAGACAAGATCGCTTGACTGATGAGAAAATATTTTCTAGGATCCTAAAATGAATTGGTGACATTTAATTTAAAACTTTATCCCTTCCTTCATGCATTAAACATATCTTTTCTTCTAAATTTTTGTATACATGTTGCCTCCCGTGGGCTTTTTTTTATAAAAAAAATTTATTATTTTTTTTAAGAGGGGTTACAAGTAACAACCTTAGCCAAAGTAGTCATACAAAGTAGGTTCCTAGACATAAATAAGTCTTTTTTTTTAACTATGTATATACTTTAAAATAAAAATTAGAGAATTCTCGATTATAGTTATCAAACTCTCGAGTTAACTCGCTAATTCTTACGAGTTTACGAGTCTACTTATCCTTTGTGAATTGATTCTTGAGTAAACTATTTTTTTAGTAGATTTTGGGTAGATTCTATAAACTCTAAGTAAACTCGATATACCCTTGAGTTTATCACCGAGTCAGCAAGTTAAAAAAATTATACCAAAATGTAAGTTATTTTGAGTTGTTTTTTATTTTTTTAGTGTTCAACATACTTTCATTTAATTTAATGTGTTATTCTCAAATACAAAAATTCTCACATTTAATAACATCAAACTCTTTTCTCTAATAACATCAAATTCGCGATGAGAATGATCTACCATTACTATAACATCTACAAGTTATTATTTAGCAGTGATGCATTACTAGACTTAGTTATTTAAGTATTGTGAAATTTATTATTTACTATTTTATTTTATTATATTGTTGAAATGTTTAATTGATATGTTATTTATAAATATTTTATTATTATTTTTATATGAAGTAAATAAATCTACAAGTTAAGTTCACCAGTAGAATCTATAAAATTTTCATTAGTCTACATAACTCTTAGGTTTGATAACCTTATGATTGGGTGGTTAGGGAGCATTGCTAACGTGGAGGGTGAACGTGCAAAGCAATATCCCTTCACAAAACTTCAATTATAAACGAATCTCTCTCTTTCCCATCACATCTTCTCTTCCAAGAAGCCCTTTGGAAAATAATAGAATCAATAGTTGTCTCTTTCTCACCCAAACATCGTGACTCCATCTCAATCCTACACCTTATCCTTTCCCAAAAAACACAACGATCACAAGGTTTGTTTATATCTAAAATGTAACGTACGCATCATTAGCACATGACCGTCACCGTCTCTCTCTCACTTTCCGCGTGTGTTGCGTAGTGTTTTAGTCCATTTTAAAACGGGTTCTTGTGTGATTAAACATTATCTTTATTCATGAAGGGAGAAATAGAATAGAAGATAGCGTATTTGTTCTATTCTATTACAACTTTATATTTATATGATGATCAGAACCCCCCATGTTACGTACGCGACTCTCTTGGATTTCTATGTCGTCCTACATAAACTGACTGCGATCACTTTTTTCTTTAATGTTCTTAAAATTGGATTGGTCGTTGGCGTAAAGAAACAGAACACATAACAAAGAGTGACTCTAATAAAATAATAACATACAATAAAATATCTAAGTTAATGAAGTATTTAATTTTTAAAACAACCTTCTATTTTTTTATGATAATCAGCCTTGAAAAAAGCAAAAGATATTATTTTTGTTAATATTTTATATTATATTTTTGTGAACTTTTTCAGAAGTTAAAAAATTATTATTTTTAATAATATATATTAATGAGTGTCCATTCATATGAAATTACACTTTCAGGTATTTGAGTTATGTAAAGGTGTCAGATTAAGCATTCAAACTAATAAAAAAATAATTTTAATTAGAAAACTAGTAAAAAGTGTCAAACAAATATCAAAGTATGTCAATATAAAATAAATATTCAATACAACAACACATTAAATAAGAGAGATGTTCATCCTTCATAAATTTTACATGTTTTAATCAATATCTTCAAGAATATGATAACATAACACTAAGGGTGTGATCGAAAGAAAATATGAAAATAATATTAGAAAAAAATTATATTTTTTTAGTAAGAACAATATCTTTTACTATCTATTTTAATTCAAAAATTACTATTAGATTTTTATCCTCCATAATTTTCCAATGGGAAACGGGCTAAAGAGCCCAAATGATAAAAGGCTTGCCTATTAAATTAACTAGGTAAATTAATAACTTTTAGCTGTCTCTTGATTGATATATTACACAAGATACACAGGCTTTAATCCAGGGACGGATTTACCCTATAGATAGTGGGGGCAATTTTTGATTTGTTTCAATGATATGATAAAAATATATAGTAGTATTTTTCCTTCACAATAATATATAGTTGTAATCTCATTTCTAATATAAATTGAAACTGTGCAGATAATTATGTGGATTTTTTATTTACCCTATAGATAGTGGGGGCAATTTTTATTTATTTTTACGTATTTTTTTGTGATACTTAATTGTTTAATTATAACAATTTTTTGTCTCTTTTTATTGTAAAATGTAAAAGATTTTGTTTCTAGCTTTTTAAAAAGTAAAACCATTTCAAAACTCATTTTTTGTATTATTTTTATCCCAGATACACTTGTTATCTAAGCGACTCATATTCAAAGAATAATAGTGTATTTAAAAGCGTATTGCACTGAAATTTAAAAACTAATTGTGTAGAATGTATGTATTGTTGTTTGTGCTATGCTCTGTTCATTTTCTCCTCCATTTGTCGTCCTCTTGAATAAACGTATGGGAGACAAATAATTGAATAATTGTTAAGTTACTTACAGTGGATGAGATTTTTGCTAATATTATAAATGAAAAAATCATCAATTATTTTCAGAATATAAAATAATGTTAAGAATAAGTATGATGTATATCTATACTTTTAAAAAATTTAATATTTTTAATACAACAAAATTTGTATTATTAATCCCACAACTTAAAATTCCTGAATCCATCATTTCTTGAATCATAAACTTTTTAGTTTGGTAAAACCTTAATTCTACAAACAATAAGAGTTTTAATTATAACTGAAGAAAGTAGAGTTTATTGTTGTAGTTCTCCATCGCCATACTCCTTATGCAGATCATCCAAGCTTGACAGCAACAAAAGAACAAAACTGACTTGAAACCACATCAAGTTGTGTTTAGGGGTTGAGGAATGTTCTTGTCATTTGTTTCATGGAGGTAGCATAATGCTTGGCATCAATTAACATCTTTTCTTATTGGTTTCATTGCTAACTACCTTATGTTCCTTGAGCATTAATGCTACCGCTTTCATAAGTTATAATAGAAAGTTGTCTCATAAATTTATCCATCAAAGGCTATATTTTCTGGTCCATAAGGTCTAATTTAAGATTTAAAGATAATACTGTTTTGTGGGTATATTGAATTTTAGGTAGGCATGGCAATTAACAACTCCCCGCGGGTACCCACTCGACCTTGTCCCTAGTTTAACGGGAAAACTCGCATTGAATGAATTCAAATTTTTCCTACTTGAGAAAGTCATGTTCAAGGGTGGGTCAGGTTTGATATCCTAGAGATGACTCAAAAACTTGAGAGGCCTAAAATAAATTTAAGAATAAGACATTTTATTTATTCATAAAATATTTTATTAAAATTATCATTTTTTATTTAAAATTAATTTTTCGGACTTTTTGTGATGCAAAATTATCGATTAAATTATCGTAATTAATTTTATTTAACATTTCTTTTTCAATAGACAATGACACCAATCTGTTCAATCTTTATTGGGACATTGTTGATCTTAAGTAAGTTTTTATTATTTTTAGCTTTGAAAAATTCATTTCAGCTGAAGCAAGTGAAAGTGGTATTGTTAACATTATTCTATAAGCTATATAGGAATTTATTCTTTTTATATAATTAAGAATGTCAATTGGTTTATCATTTTCCAATCCTATAATTTCCTTTAAGATATTTAATTCTGAAAATAAATCTAATCCATCAACATCCAACAAATTATCATGTTTCAAAGATATTTCAAGGTTTAGGCATTTCTCTTTCAAAAGTGTACAATTTAGTAACTTTAATTTTTTAACACTAAATAAAAAACCAAAAATATCTTCATATATTTTAAATTGTTCAAATCTACTTTGTGGTAATTACTTTATCTACGATGTACAAAAAGTAGTCAATTCTAAATGATTCTTGAAGATATTTTACAATTTCATCCTCAACATTTTTATCAAATTGTTTCTTTCTACAACTAATACATTTTTCACGAAACTTAGGCTCTATATTCATTTCAAAAGCAATTTCCTTGATAGAAATCAATGCATTTTCAAATCCATTTTTCCTATACTTTTCAAAAAAAATGAAAGAAGACCTTTTAATTGTTCAATAGCTTCATCAATGCACATATATTTTAATTGTAAATTCTTACTAACTAAGTTAACCGCAAGTAAAATGTCATACCAAATAGTCATGTCTAACAAAAATTCAAAATTTTCAAGCTCATAATTTGTTAAACAATCAGCTTCACTTTTTATTTTAGGATCATCATTAGCTTCAGCTAATTCAAATAAAGCATCTCTTATTTGTATAGTTTGAAATCTTATAGCTTTCACACTTTCAATACGGCTTTCCCAACGTGTTTGTGACAATGATTTATGAGTTAAGTTATGTATATGATTTTGTAAAATTTTCCACCTTTTTGTAGAAGAAGAAAATAAAGTGTATACACATTGTAACACACCAAAGAAAGATGTAGCTTTAGGACAAGAGTTAGCCATATCACAAAGTACTAAGTTTAAACTATGACAACCACAAGGGATATAAAATGATCTAGGATTAATATCAAGGAATCTTTTCTGCACACCCTGATGTTTTCCTTTCATATTAGATCCATTATCATATCCTTGTCCCCTAAGGTCATTAATATCAAGTACAACAATTTTTAATTCATCTATAATAGCATCAAAAAGACCTTTTCCACTTGTATCATCTATTTTTAAAAATTCTAAAAAATACTCATTAACTTGTATTGGAGTTGATGAAATATCCACACACCTTAATACAAAAGACATTGACTCTTGATGACTTATATCTGGAGTACAGTCAAGTATGATTGCATAATATTTCGCATCCTTAATTTTTTTATAATTGTTGTTTTGATTTCGCCTGCTAACAGATTTATCAACTCATTTTTTATATTATGCCCAAGGTAATGATTGCGAATTTCATCGTCTTTAATTTTATGAATATGTTCTTGCATGATTGGATCAAATTCTACAATCATTTCAATTAGACTTAAAAAATTTCCATTAGCTTCTTGGTAGATCATTTCATTTTTTCCACGGAAGGCTAAGTTATTTTTACCAAGGGTTTTAACAACTACAATAATTCTTAACAACACATTTCTTCAATGTTCTCTATCTCTATTTATTTGTTCTTGAACATGTTTGTCTATTATTTTATTTTTTACCAATCTCATTTCCAAATCAATCCATGCATTCATGTTAGTAATATGCTCATTCGTTATTTCATGACTCTTCAACTTAGCACTAAGATTTGTCCAATCTTTACTACCTTCGTTAGCTAGTTTACTTGTACAAGAAACAACATTTTATAATTTACAACAAAAACAAAAGACTCAATCCAAATCTCTAGAATAAATTAGTCATTTTCTTTCATGTTTCTCTCCATTAGGCAATTTTTGAATGTAATTTGATGAAGAAAAGTGCCTAGAATATTTATCCTTTGGGAAATCCATATCAGTAACTTTAATAGGACCCTTTTCTACTAATAAATCTCTCAAAGTCGTATCAATATTCTTCCATTGGCTTGGATCATTGTTAGTCGTCATTTAGGACTAACTTTTGTATTGAAAAACATTATGAAATTTATGTCTTTCCCCCCAATTTATAGTTCTTTTTGTAGGGTTTGTACATATTTTTATGTTTAGTTTAATTTTTATGCAATAGATATTCCCTTCATTGTGAATTAATGTGATTTCTGTAACAACCCATTTTTCATAAACTAATTTAAAAAGAATTGTTATTTATAAATATATAAAGCTTAAAAAAATGATCATGTTTTTCTAAAGAAATAAATAATGCAAAATAATGGTTTGAAGAAAAAAAAAGATATTTGATTTATTCATTTGATAGGGAATAAAATAGAGTTTCTTTTTATAAAATATTAAAAATAAATAAATAGAGTAATAATAAGTTGTGTGTATCCTAGGTATAAATAGCGATGTTAGGTCAGTTTTAGACTGACGATGCCTTTTCTTTCCCTCATTTTCATTTTCTCTCTTCTTCTCTCCAAAACCCTTTCTTTTTCCCGCAGCCCACAAAACCTATCTCAGAAAAATGATGATCCCGGACTCATTCACCGTTGGATCGTCGCGAAATTTGAGTACCACGTTCGGAACCCAATTTCGAGAATTTTCACAGTTGGGAATTGCAAAATCATGTCTGAGCTTAGAGGAAAACCCTTCGCATTGTAGCCTTTTATTTTCCCGCAGAAACCCAAAACTGTCTCGGTAAAACTATGATCCCGGTTTCGTTAACCGTTAGATTTTCATGAAATTTGGATATGTTGTTCGAAATTCAACTGATCACACTTTCACCGTTGGTATTTGCGAGATAATATTCATGGAGGGAGAAAAAGGAATCGCATGAAGACAGTACAAGTGGAGGCTTCAATTTCTTCTCCGTCTCACTGACGTTCGAGAATTCTATTGGAGCAGTCGGAGGAAAAACTGGAGGAATCTCAGGGAACCGCTAGAGATGCCACTATCGTTGTCAGAAGATACGTGAGTCCGCTTAGAGGTAAGGGATGAGTTATTTACAATTGAGAATTAGTGAGAACATGTGTAGGGATCTTTAGAGATATCAATTGGATTGAATTTTGGGGTATTTTTGCAATTTTCATTTTATCCTTATAATTATTACAGTGAATTATATATGTTTGACAGACCAATTTTTGTGAAATTGATATGCTATTGTGTTGAGCGTGAACCCTATAAATCGAATACTTTTTCTAATTAATATGAATTGATGAAATAAAGTAATGAGAAATTTAGAGAGATATATTGATTTTGTATTTTCTCTTTTTCTTGTGCATTGAAAGCTTACTTTGAAATTTGTGATTCAATATGATGTATGCTAGTTTATAGATATAGAGGTAGCTATTTATATTAATAATTCATGTAAATAATATTGTAGAGTGTTATAGTATGATTCCAAAAATTATTAAGTGTTGGAGTTTGAGAATATTATGGTTAAATTTCATGAACATGTGTATGTTGTACCTTATGAATATCATTGGGAATGTTATGAGATGATTGATGTGATGTTATGAGATGTTAAAGTGTAGACATGGTATTCGATTGTGAATAAGTGGATGTGTTAACACTTGATGTTACATTAATTATATTGTGAGCTATGAATTATACAATAACCCGACCAGTGTTTATGCGCAGTGTTAAAGAGAAAGTGTACGTTCCTAGTTAGGAACCAGTGTTAAATTGTAGCACAATTGTGTTAACACATGTTTGAAACATGAGTGTGAGGTCGTGGTATTGTATAATTCATTAGCAGTGTTTATAAATGAAATATGTGATGAATTATGGAATAATATGTTACCTTGAGATTATAATATTGTTATTGAAATTGAGTAAAAGTGTAAAGTAGAACATGTGTTGAATTGTGAGATACGTGAAAACATGTGATGATGGATTGTGACATTATGAGATGTGAAATTGTGAATGAGTTTTGGTTGTAAATAAGTGTGTGATTAACTCTTGATGTGACATTATTTGTGTTGTAAGCTGTGAATTGTACAATAACCCGACCAGTATTATTTTGAGAAAAGTGTAAATGCGCAGTGTTAAAGAGAAAGTGTAGGTTTCCTATTTAGGAACCAGTGTTAAATTGTAGCGCAATATGTTGTACGTGTTTAACACACGAGTGTGAGGTCATGGGTGTTGTATAATTCACGAGCAGTGTCTGTGTGCTAAAATGATTTTAGGGGTTGGACCTGAATCAGGAGGGAGAGGCCCTGACGGACTCTTCGGAGTGTAGGCCTTGGGGGTCACCGGGTTTGAGTGCTTCTTTAAGCCTATGCTGATCCCATATGGTTGGAGTATTCTCGCAAAACATCGTGACCCTGACTGGTCTCCCTATGATCTTACTTAGTGAGAGTGACCTGGCAAACCCATTGTGTTATGTCTTGTTATGTACTCCTAAGCGCCCCAAGGTGGTTTTTCACTGACATGGTACCACATTGCATGTAGGCTTGAGTCTTAGCATAATTGTCTCATGCGCTTGCTAATTGTTTATTATGAAATTGATGTGTTATTATGTCTTGATCAGAGTGTGTGATTCTTGTGTAATGTGATTGATGATTGAAAAGTGTGATTGATGGATGAAAAGTGAACTTTGAATGACAAAGTGGTGGAATTACGTGAATTACGTGTAAGTAAGTTTTATTTGGTTTATATGATATGTACATCTAGTTGTCTTGTTCTCTATTAGTTAGGAATGTGATAACTCACTCCCAGTTTGTTGTTTGTGTTTGGATCCTGTGATGATCTTGAACTTTGTGTTCGGGGGAGCAGATGACTAGGTGAACTGCTTTAAGGAATATTGTGTTGAAGGACGTCGGGACACAACACTCTGATAAGATGTGACATTGGGATATAAGTTTTTATGTTAATTTTATGATGTTAGTTTATTTTATTTCACCTCACAGATTTAACAAAATATTTTTGTAAATTTTGACGACCTTATTTTGAGTCAAATATGTTTTTAATGAGTTTTATTTGGTAATTGAAGTGAATGTGAACCTTTTACCCATGTGATTTTTTTTACCAATATATTTTATTTATTTATATATATGTTGGGGTAGAGGGTGTCACAATTTCAACTTTAGTTTCAAGTGAAAAGATGAAGGATAAGAAGGTTGCAGCAGCTGGTGTCTTGCTAAGCGAGACATATGCGCTTAGCGAACAACATCCGCTAAGCGAGATATCAGCTCGCTTAGCGAGTGTGGAGAATTTGGAAGAGAATCTGTCATGCATGCATGCGCTCAGCGCGCCATCAGTTCACCCAGCGAGTCATTTGTCTCTTCTGGTACCCAGTGCGCCTGACTTGCTCAACCAAAAATCACTAACTCACACTTAGAGCGAAAATGACGCTAAACGAGCCTTCGAGGACAGAAAACCCTTAAAAGTTGAAGTTGGCGTAAAAAGGAGGAGTCTTTAGCTTTTGGAAGAATAGAAATATACGTGAGAGATGCAGCAGGGCAAGGGAGCACCAAAAACCTCAGCTTTTAAGAGGATTCTAGGTTTTAAAGTGATTTCTAGATTCCTAGAGGTGGAGGAGACATCCCCACCACTGTGTAATATGAATTTTGCTTCCAATACCTCCTATTGTAATTGAAAGGTGATAACTTGCCATGAAAGGCTAAAGCTTTTGTTGGGAATTTCTGCTGAGCCTTGATGTAAAAACTCTTTACTATCTATTTAATGTTGTTTTGATGTGTTCATTGCTTCTATTTGCATTTAATTATTGCATGCTTGTGAACTGATCACCCATGTGTGTTTAAAGTTAGGATTTTTAGCATTGGAAAATGTTTTGAATCCTTAGAATTGGATAGAGCAGGGCTAGATAACTGTATGTCTGGACACAGAGTGCAGGGATTTAGTTTTTAATATGCTGTAATCATAATGCAATTCGTTTAGGCTAAGTTCGATGAGACATCCTAGAACGAGGTTTAAATAAAATTAGTCCATTCATGCGAGAAATCGGTGTTTGGTGTATTTACCCTCAACATAGAACACAGAAACAACCTTAAATAGAGAAAAACCTTTAATTGCATCAAGTTACTCAGTAGAAGGACCCAACGTTTTAATCATCTATTTATCTCTCGCATTTACATAGTTAGTTTTATAGTTATCTTTAGAATTGCAACTATATCCTGTGTTTATTTCAATTTCATGATTTTATACAAATGTCTACTTATTGAATGAACGTTTTTCCGAATGAAACAAACTTTCTATGATTCGATACTCGGTTCTTACCGTTTTATATTACTTGTGACTCAGTACACTTGCTGATAGATTTCGCATTTGTCAAAGAGCGAACAATCATATATATTTTCAAAAGTAGAATCATCTAGTCTCCCAATCTCCTCCTCGTTGTCATGAGTTTGAGAATCAAAATTATAATTATCCTCACCACTAACTACTTCTCTATTGTTGTTTTCACCTATATCTAAATTGTTATCTTGTTCATTCAAAGGAGCTCCCATCTGTATTTTCTAATTCATTTTTCTCATCTATTTTTATAAATTTATCCATAGCTCCTTTTTGTGATGCAATTAAAGCCTCGACTCTTTTTCTGAAGTTTTGAATAGTCTGATTCATATTTTCTAGTTGACATACTTATTATATATATTTTTGTATGGAATAAAAAATTATAATATATAAAACACTACAAAGATGAGTATATAAAATAAGAATGAACTAAAACAATAAAACCTTATTCTAGTTGTCAAGAAAATGAACTTGATCCTAGTATCTTGAAGTCTCAAGTCTCTTTCTCTTCTTTGGTAAGTGCTTAAACTTAATTTCCAAATTTCAACCTTTTTGTTAAACCTGCATAGATTATTTTGAGATTAATCATTATTCATTAATAAAACAATAAAAAATAAACTTATTTTGAGATAAATCTCGCAATTCATCGTGATTTGGGATAGAAGCTTAATAGTATATATAAAACTTATCATTTGCCAATACAATAATGAGACTATTACTGTATGTATAAGATTTTAGATTATTAAATTAACACTTTTCAATAGAAAAACCAATTATAATTTGATAAAGGAACATGTAAGTATGTAATAATTATCAACAAAAGAAAATTTGAGTAAATATGAATACACTGAGTTCTATTTTTAGCTTTTACGTGATATTGACACACTCAAAAAGAAGAAATGTCAACTGTTCCCTCTACCCTCCAAATAGAGACACATGCACATAAGAGATGAGAATAAACAAATAGATATTGAGGAACTATTGGCTAATGTGTAAAAGTGAAACAATAATCAAGTAAACTAAAGAAACACGTGAGAAGACAGAAAAATATGAGAGACAATGAGAAAAGAAGACAGAATTAGAATTGAATAGGAAGATAATAAAGAGAATAAAAATAAAAGAAATTTTTTTGAGTTTTTTTAGCTATGAATTATTATATTTCTTTTTTCTAAATAAAACTATGACATTGATGAAGAGTCGTTGCTCATTAATTGTTACTTACGGTACCAATAAAAAAATTAACAATTACTTATAATATTTTAATTAAAATTTATTTTCAAATATAATTTTATAATAATTTTTTTTGAGGTATTTTAGTACTAAACAAAATTTTGAGACTTTGTTTTTGGGGGGCCTAAAGTCCTTACTTAGGCTGCTTAGGCCTTAAGTCGGCCCTAATGATCCCCACCGATGTGTTGCATCTCATACTACTTTTGTATTGCATTTCATTTAGTTTTATTTGTACGTATTGGCATTTAGGACTTAGTTTTAGTTAATTTTATCTATTTTTCTGTCTTTTATGGAATTGGCTATGCTTTGGGCGTTATTGTGGTTTTAGGTACCAATTTTAGAGTTGGAGGACACTCTTTGCAACTTAGAGAGGCATTTCGGGAACTTGAGATGGATCACTGGATATTGTAGATGTCTTAAGAAGTATTACAAATGTTAGATATAGTTCATAACCGTGACCAACAACTTTGGAGCATGTTTTGGAGCAAGCAGTATGGATCATAGTCGTGTTACATGGATTACGACCGCGAGTTCGATGGCGATTGAAGAGTTTTTTAATCAATATCCGCTATTCTGCATCTGGTCTTTCCGGAACGAGAAAGTGTACTTTTCATTCCGGAATACTAGTTCTTTGGACTTGGGGATCTAGTCCCAGTTCCACTTCAAGCATGTCCTCTTCTCTAAAAGCAGGCACAGCTCGCGCACGACACAAGAAGCAAGGAACATTCAACAGGCATGGACGGCTGGCTTAAAGTCTAGGACTTCCTAACTGCTTGATTAAGAAGTATTATTTGTACTATAATACGGGAATGAATCGCATATGTTGGTTGAGAATTGCTCGGGAATTCATAGTTACTTTACGGGGGCTACTCTTCTTTTTTGTCAATTGAGCCGCTTTCCCTCATTCCACTCGTCCAGCCTCTTCCTAACTGGTGCCAAAATTTTACCAGACCTCTTTTGTTAGCTCGCAACAGCTTGGATCACAGTTGTGAGATATGGATCACAATTGTGACGCATGACAGACATGAATTGTAAGAACCTGGTTTGTTGGAGTTAGAACTTAGTTTGCTTTAGGGAGATCAAAATATTATTTGATTAAAGTTGAAAAAAAATACGAGAGATTTTTTTGGGATAATTGAAAACCTGCATTTCGATATATAAAATATGGAACCAGTGGAAAACAGAGAGAATGCATATATGATTTTATAGTGGAAAGTAAAGAAAAGTTGATCACTAATCATAACTGCATCCACATATACCTGACGGACAGATGAAATATTCACAAGGAAAAGATAAGTCATCTCTAGGTATGTTGCCGGGCGTCAGGCTTCTCAAAAAAATCATATCAGTTCCAAAAGACTACTTAAGAGTGATGTCATTGTCCTTTAGTACCTGCTATCAGTCGTCTACGGGGCATGAAGGGAGAGGATAAACATAATTTACACATGCATTTAAAATGAAGGGTTTCGTTCATGGTCAATAGTAGAACGTAAACATGATGGATTTGCATAATGAAATACTTTAATATTTCTTAATTAATTGACATTCCTCCAAATAAACTAGTTAGCTCAACCCAACAAACGAAGACTGATACCCAAACACCTATCAAAAGAGGTACAAGTCATGTTTACTAGGGTTGCCTACCCTAGAATTATTCTTATCTAAGTGCATATATGCAAACTAGGTATTTTGACAAAAGCAGCTTCACTTGAGATTCCTAGTCACCTTGAGAATTCGCTCCCTAATCCTGAACTGATCTTCTTATCATAATACTGATATATCCTTTGCTTGATGTGAAGCAGGGCCACAACCAAGGAACAAAGCAAAAATAAAAAGGGGTGGCGAGATATAAAGCCAATGGGCACTTAACATGCGTACAAGATTGAATTGGGAAAAAATCCATTCATCTCAAGTAGAAATTCCTCACATGCAGGCATAATTTAGAACCTTAGGGGGGTGTATTGGATTGAGATTTTGAGAGAATATTTTGACAAAAACAATCTTGAAGATTTTAAAAGATTATGTGGGATTGTATTGATTTTGTGGGATTTTAAAAGACTTTTTACATTCAGGATTCTTAACCCAAGATTTTAATGGATTTCTAACACAGATTTTTAAGATTTCAAAGTACTTTATGGATTTTTAAGATTTTGAAAGATTAATACATTTTAAACAAAAAAATAACGGAAGTTACAAAAGTGAATGAAAAAGATGATAAATAAATTATAATGTTTGAATAAAGAAAATAAAAACGATAGAAATTTTAAACCTTTTAATAACAAAGTCATTATTGCCTAAAAAAATAATAACAAAGTGATTCTCACTTCATGTTCGCCTAATTATTAGCATTTCTCCACATATCTGAACCTATATTAGTCCTCCATATATTAGCATCTTCTCGTTCCTGCTCTTGTGTTTGAACAATGGGTTCATGATCATTGTCTTCGTAATTTGGTAACACTGAAGATGAAGATGAAGACTCGTCAGTAGGTTCCATTGGAAATTCATCAGAACGACATTCTTTGCGAAGAAAATTATGAAGTGCTGCACATGCCAACACAAGCTCTGCTTGTGTTTTAAATAGAAATGGAGGTGCTGACTTAAAAATTGTGAACCGCGATTTAAAAATACCAAATATCCTCTCAATCACATTCCTTAAGGATGCATGCCGAAGATTAAATAATTCCTTTTCATTTTCAGGGTCATTACCGTGACCTGCAAAATCTTGTAGATGATATCGTACACCTCGATATGGGGCTAAAAATTTGCGTCGATTAGGAAATCCACAATCCACCAGATAATACTTACCTTGGGGCACTTTAAGTCCATTCTTCCTTGCCAAAGCATCACTTAACACCTTGGAATCATGTGCTGAACCCTCCCACCCGCTAAGAACGTACATGAATTCCAAATCAAAGTTACAAGCAGCTAATACATTTTGTGATATATTTCCATGACGATCACGATAACTGCTTACATCTCGTCCTTTTACTGATGCGGGAATATGTGTACCATCAATAGCTCCAATGCAATCCTAAAGTGTGTGTATCAATAATCATAAATATTATTATAATAATCACAATTATAATTATAATTTTGTTATAATTAGATAATGATCACATACCTTAAAATAAGGATAAAACCTTATGCTTTCCCTTATTTTTGCAGGCACAGTTGAGCCTGGTCTAACCATTAAATCAGGTGCTAATGAGTTCAGAGCTTTCAAAATCTTGTGAAAATTTTCACTTGTAGCAAATTGTGATCGGCCAAATGTATTGCGGATTACACAATATCGAGTGTTCTGGCCGACAATCTGTAGGAATGATGCAAGCATTTCTTCAACACAAATAAATCTTGTATCCTCCAAAGGTGTTTTTTCTCTTATAATCGTGCACAACTTTCGAAATACATCAGGATACATCCTATATACTTGTCGAAAGATTGCAGGATCATCGTTTAATGCTTTGTGTATATAGTCATATCCCCGACTAGTAATTTGTCGTCGAGTTAATGGACGTTCAATATGTTCACCACGCATCATATTCAAAAACTGATTTAATATATCTATTAAAGCATAAATTGCCATCACATATGTGTATGTGGCTTCATAAAATTCTTCATTTGTTTCCTCGTCATCTATATCTTCATCATTTGTATCTTCATTATATATATCTCCATCCATTTCTTCGTTCTTTATGTCATGGTCATGGTTATAAGTCAATATCAAAGTTAATATCAAAGTTAATACAAATTCATATATAAAATAAATATAACTAAAGTTTAACCACAACAATTTCACAAAATATATAACCTAAATACTTCAACCATAATATTTCGACCAAAAAACAAACCAAATATTTCAACCAAAATACAACCATAATAGTTCGACCAAAAAACAAACCAAATACTTCAACCAAAATAGAGACCCAAAAGATATAGTTCAACAAACTCACGATGTTTAAAATAATATGTTAATAATAGATGATCAAAATATTAATTATTCCCTAACTTAAAGTTTATCCAAGATGAGCGTTCTTCCGGTGACATCTTCAAGAAAAAATCCTTTTTTGCTTTAGTATTTAACAATTCAGCTGTCTTGAAACGCGTTATGTCATCCAAATTTGGAATTTCTTTTATAACATCCCAAATAATACCCTTGAGCTCTCTATCTCTATCTCTATCTTTTTCTCTTTTCTCCATCATGTTGGATATTTTTTCAAAATTCACAGTAATAGTCCCAATGCCAACAGAAAGATTTTCCAGAACGTTGCCTAGATTGTTGATCCCAACAGCGCTTGAACTCCCTCCATACTCGGATCTCCTTCGCTTGTGACAGTTTTGTTTTTCTATGGGAACCTCTGAATCTAAAGGGGGGTGGGATGGTGGACTTGGTTGGTTTGGTGATGGAGACTGATATGTTGGTTCATAGTTATTTGGTGTTATGAATGTATCACTATTAGGATCATATGAAAATTCTTCTATCCCAACAGTTCTATTTTCTGGCTCAAAAGTTGTTGCATCAGTATCATCTGGATCGACTGATATAGAATTATTCCCGCTAGAAACTCCACCCCCAACAACGATCTTCAAATACTCATAATCAACCATACTTTTTCCTCGAAGTTTGCTGTGACTTGGGTGGGACTAAAAAAAAAATCATTGTTAATATACTACAAATATTATAATTTACTAAATTTATAACTATTAATATATTTAAAAGATTATGAACTTAGCTCACCTTTAAGTAATCTTTCCATACATCCTCATGAGCAGTGAAAGTTTTTCCAATTGGGTCCCATCCAAAGCCAGAGTTGTTGCGCATAAGGGTTGACATCATGTTATACTGGTTTCGAAACCACTTCATCCGACTCAAATAATGACTATAAGTTTTAGGGAATTTAGTTTTTGCATTGAGTTGAGGAAGTATTATTCGTTCTACATTTTGTTTGCTAAGTGACCCATTGGCATCACGCAATCCCCTATTCATAGCATCCACCAAGAGGTGCAACAACTCATTGGTATCCTCCATAGTCCAAGATACATAATTATCTTTGTCTCTACTCTTTCCTTTGTTATTTTCTTGTGAATCCCCCATTTGATCGCTAATATATATATATAAGAAACTAGTTATTTGACAAAAATAGTTATTGTTTCCTAATTGTCAAAAGTATAGTGACTATATCCCGAATAATATACAATTCAATAGAAAAACCAATAAAAAACTACCTAATAATAAAATAAGGGTCATGCTAACATGCACACTTAGGGCACATGTTAAGGATACTTCCAATAGTAACTATGTCTTAAAAACAACAATTTTTGACTTTTAAAAAAGTAAATTGCACAACTTTCAATACAAAATTTCTATACATAATACACTAACAAGTGTCTTAAGGGCACATGTTAGCATTTTCCATAAAAATAATACTCATATATCATAAAATCATTTAAAAAAAAAACTATTAACAAAATAACAATAATAATAACACAATAACAATTAAAAAATTATTAACACAATAATAATAATAATAACACGCTGTCAAAAAAATAATAATAACACATTAATAATTAACATTTTAATAATAACACAAGAAAATAATAATAATAATAATGGACGTTGTAAAAAAACAAGTTGAAGAAACAGAGAAAAAAAAAGAGTTTTTATTTTGATTTGCATATACAGTACTAAAAAAAAAGCAATATGAAATCTTGATGCATGTCAATTGCCATTCTTTTGATGCATATTCATTGCCTGGACGTTGAAAACAATATGAATACGAAATCTTGAAGCATATACAGCACCCTTTTCTTTTGATTTGCGTAATACATATAGTATAAACAATATTGACTATCGATTGCCATTAAAAAAATAGGTAAAATTGATTGAAAAGTTGTAAGAGAATGAACCTGGTAGTGGTTTGTGTCTTGTTCGGCAGGAGAAGAAAAAGTCTTTGGAAGATTATGAAAAGTCTCAAGGGTTTGGGTGAGATTGTTGGAGGAGTATTTTATGTGTATTTCTAACTAAAAAGTCTCTCAAAATCCATTCCACAAAAGAATCCATCAAAATCTATTTACTTTTGAATACAAAAAGACATTTTAAAAGTGGTAAGAAATCTCAATTGAATACCAACAGATTTTGTTGCCCTGAAAAAAAAATCTTTATTGTCTTAATTGAATACCACAAGATTTGTTTATATTTTATAAAAGTCTTGATTGAATACCACAAGACTTTTTAATCATAAAAAAGTCTTTTAAAATCCTTTGAAATCTTAATCCAATATGGCAACTTGTTTATACCTTTCTTCATTAATCACTGGACCATATATAGATAACTCACATCTCTTCCCTAACTGAATCCATATCATGCATAACACATTAATTATTCATATAATAGCACACAGGCAGTACCATCACTATCATATAACAAAAAGGACTGAAGAATCCCAGCTGCCTTTCATAGTAGTTTCCCCCACATACACAAGTAGTTCAAGACATTCATATTAATTCTTTTCAATTAATTGTTAGATCACTATAAGCAACTCACAGCTCATCAAAATAAACTTTACATCAGGGCATCATACACAACACATCAGGGCATCACTATAAGCCTTCATAGTGGACACCTAGCCCATTTTGCACCTAGCTAGGATCAAGCACTAAGCAAAGATCCATTGAGGCAAGGATCACTTAGATCCAGCCATATATGGTGTAATGGCTTTATAAGGATTCGTACCTAGCCTGGATCCATAGTAAGGAGGGACACAAAGCCCATAAATGTCATGATGCCTGGCAAATTATTAAGTCTTTCTCTTTATTAATTGCCACAATGAGAGGACATGAGATGGGTTTTAACGAGATAAACCCTTATTCATGGGATATCTACCTTTTAACAAACATTGTTCCTCAGCCTTAGGATCTTTCACAAACTTTTCAAAGAATGACTATTTATACAGTAATTCTTTTAAGAAAACCAAAAGATATAACATATGAGAAAGGAGTCCTAAAGGGCATCTGAACCCTGACCAAAGGTCTAGGCACTTACCACTAGGAAAAATAGTTATGTTGTTAATCATGAGACAATGTTATTAAAAGAAATGGTTGATGAAGCAAATTTAACGATTGGCAGGCACCTAGTCCCTGGCAAAACTTTCAAAAGGAGGGCTTACTCCAAAACTCACAAAATGAGTGGACACCTGGTCCCTGGTAAGGCTTTTCCAAAAGAATTTATTTACTTAAGAATTCATGAAGATTAGTGGATACCTAGTCCTTAGCAAGGTTTTCAAATTAAAATCTTCCCATCTTCGTCATCACTGTGGGTAGTTTATTCACAGTTTTCTATTCACACAATTGAGCTGATACCAATTGCCACCAGTTGCCAAAGTATCCTTACATGATTCAATCGAAGGAAAAGAATTACAATATACAGTTCTGGTAGTTTCATACAAAGAAATAACTAGTCATCAATCATATTGTTTAGGACATGCATGCCATAAACACCATAACCCACATAGAACTCCAATTACAATGAGAATTAGTTACATAGTTAAGTAGACATACAAGGTCTCAAGATCATCAAGTGAAAAAAATTTAACTCATAGCATTTCAACCAACTCAAGCATAACAAAACACCCAAGCCAAGTGCAATTCAAAACAACAAGCATGTTTCTAGTTAGTTCTCTTAACTTTCACCATTTATATTCATGACTAGATGCACTTTTCTTGCTGTAAATGGACACTCGTGAACCTTACCAAGACAAAAAGAGAAATACTTGAGAATATATCTTGTGCATCACAAACCATGTACTTACTCAAATAACCCTCTACATGCAAAGTCATCTACAGATTGGTCTCTCTGAATCTGTTTTGGTATAATAGTCATAAAACATTGTAGGGAACTCTAAATTGAATGAGACCAAAGGCATTTGAAAGATAGGACTTGATTTTAGAGACCCACAAAAGTATAAATTCGAATTCGTTCTAGATTAGCACCAGTTCTGATCTCAATATAGAGCAAATTATAAGCGAGAAATTAGCGGGTCTTAGCATAGTTTCGTGTTCCTAATTTTTTTCTAAGCTTAGAGGGGTTAGGGACTAGGGGAAAGGTTTGTTTTGTACCCCTTTGAGATATATGAAAACATAGAAAAAGGCCTCAATTCATGGTTCAAGCTTGAGGTTTCTTAAACTAGCACAAACAGTACCTAAAACAAAACTATCACTGCACCAAAAGAGATTTGACATGCCCCACCAACATATTCACCGGATATTCTAGTTAACTCTAAAAGTTGTGAGACCAAACATTTTGGACGGAAGACATCTGAAACTAAAATACTGTAAAAGGGCATGACCTGGTTCTAAAGGAATAAATCACACCAACTGTTCAAAGACAGGACATGTCTAACTTCCAGCAAGTAGATTTTTAGAGATTTAAATTATCCTTTCAAGCTAATTTCCTACCTTTTACTAGTTACAAATAAGAGAATGGCTTGATTCAATCCCTGTACATGTATACTAGTTGTTGATTAAGTCTCGAGCCTTCTATATATACCTCAGCACCTCAAACTCAACCTCGAGAATCACGCATCCACACATATTAACATCGCAACAAGACCCAATTCTTTCACTAGTATTTGGTAAATAAATTAGCCACTTCTTTTAGAGTTCTATGGATAATTTATGCTTCATAAACAATAATTATCTTTATTGACTTAGAAAGAAACATAATCATTCATATTCTCACACTATATTCATGTCATCAAAACAATCACGTGTCATTACACACCAACACAATCACATTCCTTTCACTAACACATGATATATCCTATATCTTATATGCTAATCTTAGTTGTATAACTTCAACCATTTTAAGAATGTTCAAAGTCTCACCTAGGACAGATCAAAAGCACTCAATTAGTATTAAATTCACACGACTACAATATCTCAGAACTAATTCATAGAGCCAATCACAATTGGCACAAGCACAAATCTCAATCCCAATTCACAGAGCCAATCACATTACACAAAATATGTTATTGCACGGAACTATAAGATGTCGGGAGCGAGGTGCTCCCAACAATCATTAAACATCCACCTACAGTGGATTATCTCACACGCCCCGAACCTAAGATTGGCGAGGAGTCTGCTGTTTGTCCTTCGAGTTTCGTTCGAGTTCCTCGTGCATCTTGTTTGTCAAACTTGCAATCAGCATATCTTTTAGTGCGAATATCCGATTGGCACGTGTGACCTATCAAAACGAAGCTTGTAACGAGAATCACACAGAAATAGCTTTACATGTGGGTTTTGATGGCCCAAAAACTACATGCAGACGCAAATAGATTTGACCCAAAGCTGAAAAGAGGGTTTTTTCGATGTCGTTTACCTTTTTGCTTCCTATACTACGGGAGGACAACACCTATGCAATTCAAGTTCCGTTGACAGATGCTAAGAACACCTCTTTAAGCTATTGAAGAGCATGGCTTAGGGAAATAGGGAAGAAAACAAGCATGCATTTGGGGTTTGTGAATGGTATCCAAGAGGGAGAGTTGAAGAAGGGTACTAAGTGGTATGCTGCTGGCTTTGGGGGAAAAGAAATCATGGTTTAAAATAGGTATTGGAGAGGGGATGGCGTGTTGGAGAAATTGGGATTGTGTGTTGGTTTCGTTGGTGTTGTGGCATGTGGTCATAATGCATTACACAAATGAAATTTTAGAAACTGATAGAATGGTGTGAAGTTGGCATGTATGAGATGTGTGGGTAGCATAAGATGGAGTTATAAGGTGGTGGTATGTAATTGCAAGCAATGTCTGGAGATGGACAAGGTTGGTAAATGAAAGCAATAAAATAAGATTAGGTGTGGCGGTGGTGTTTATGTTGTCGGGAACAATTGTGAGGTATGTTTAAGGCCTTTGGGTGAGTGAACGTGATGATTAAGTTATTTAATGAGTGACATAGATTTAATTAAGTATAACATAAAGATAATAGCATATTATGGATAATTTCTAAAAATAGGAAATAACTTATAATAATTGAGATCGAGAATAATCTCAAATAGTTATTTAATAAACTCTCATATTAAATCATGCATGAATTAGGTTGCTTTAGTAAATAATAATTGAAAATATCATTTGCTTGATGTAGTAAAATATTGGTGGTGTGATGTTGTAACAATAATTTATGGCAAACCGAAAAAATTATTGGCTAAGTTGCGGATAATGACGCTTTCTTTAAGACGTTTCGCGACACTGCCAAAAATTATGCAATCAGACTATCAACCACGAAGTCCCCAAGATAAAACAGCTCAGATCACTGTATAAGATTTTCACTGTACTGAGGGAACCTTTCTAGAATTACACCCTCTTGTATGACTTGAAAAGTCACTCTAAAGCCACCCAAAAATATGACTTGAAAAGTCACTCTTATAGCCAATTGAAAATATGACTTGAAAAGTCACTATTATAGCCAACCGATATTTTAGAGCGATAGAAAGAAAGAGGGAGAAGTTTGCCGGAAATGCATTGACTGAAATATGGGAGGGAGAAATAAAAATTGAGGAAATGCTTCTTAACTGGGACAAGACAAAATGAAGAAAGTGGCTCTCTATATATAGGGAGTGAAACACTATTCAAGTGTTTATCCTGAGCAATGTGGGAATTCAAGCCTTTTTTTTCTCCTTTTTTTTTTCAAACTTTCATCCATTTTCTCCTTTGTTCTAACAATCCCCCACTTGAATTTTGAAAAGAAGATTTTTGAGGATTTCATAAAATTGTGCATAAACAAAGGTGTCATACAACTTGAACCTTTGCATAGTGAGTAAGATTCAGATTTTACTAGAGTGACTCGAAGTCTTGAACTCTATCTCTGACATCAAACCACACACAACATTTTCATAGGTGTATTCTATAAAGCTCGTGCATTAAAGGCCATGCACGTCTATCCCGGTATAGTGAACGCTCTAGAAATTTTTGCCCAAAATTTCATATGAAGCGGCCCCCACTTCAACATTCACGTAGGTGAGTCTATCAAGAGTACTCCTGTAGCCTAGGTACTCCACTCAACATAGAGTATAGATCTCATTAAGAATTACGAATTTTTTTCATAACTCATCCTCTTGTTACTTCAGGAATCATGCTGCTTTCACTTATAACAGCAAGTTCATCTCATATCACTTCATAACTTATTATTACCCATTGGACCTAGTTCTTGGGATCTTCAGTCATTTAGGTCGGGTTACTATCATGAATGATCTTCGCAGTAAGGGCAATAGTCTCATTCTTTTAGAAGTGTTATGGACTTTCTCTCTAGCTAACCTTTCGTCAAAGGATCTGCTAAATTATCATCAGTGCGTACGTGATCCACTCTAACAGCTCCTGTTGAGAGTAGTTCTCTAATAGTGTTGTGTTTACGACGTATCTGTCGTTTCTTACCATTGTAATAACAGTTCTCAATTTTTGCAATAGCCACGGTACTATCGCAATTGATCAACACAGCTGGTATCGGTCTTTCCCATAACAGAATCTCTGCAAGTAAGCTTCTCAGCCAACTTGCTTCCTCACTAACAGTTGCTATTGCTATCATCGACATACACACATATGATAGTGCAAATATTATTTACAGATTTGTAGTAAATGCATTTGTCACTTTCATTTACCTTAAACCCATTCGAGACTATTAAGTTATCAAACTTTTCATGCCACTACTTAGGTGCTTGTTTTAGACCATACAAAGATTTATCTAACTTGCAGACTTTATCTTCTTGTCCATGAATCACAAACCCTTCAGGTTGCTCCATATAGATTTCCTCTTCCAATTCACCATTTAAAAAAGCAGTTTTAACATCCATTTGGTGTACCACTAGATTGTGAATAGCAGCAAGAGATATTAGCACCCGAATAGATGTTATTCTAGTGACTGGTGAAAAGGTGTCGAAGAAATCCACATTCTCTCTTTGCCTAAAACCTTTGGCTACAAGGCGAGCCTTGCATTTATCCAAAGTACCATCAAGTTTTAGTTTCTTTTTCAAGATCCATTTACAACCAATTGGTTTGCAACCAGGAGGCAAGTGTACTAAATGCCAGGTCTTGTTAGATTCTAAAGAATCCATCTCATCATTAATGGCTTCTTGCCAAAAGTCAGCATCCAAAGAAGACAAAGCTTCTTGGAGGCTTGATGGATCCTCCTCTAATGTATAGGCCATATAATCGGGCCCATAATCTTTAGCAATTCTTGCTCTCTTACCTCTTTGAGGCTCTATATCTGGTTTTGGTTGTGCAAGATTTTCACTACTAATAGCAGGAAGATGATTGGATGAAGTACCCCCACTATTCCTTAATTTAAAAGGAAATTTATTTTCATAAAAATCAGCATCATTTGACTTTATGATCACTTTTGCGTTTAGGTCATAAAACCTATATGCTTTGCTATTAATAGCATAACCAATGAACACACATTCATAGGCTCTACTTGCAAGTTTAACCCTCTTGGGGTCTGGGATCCTTACATAGACCAGACATCCCCAAGTTCTCAAATAGGACAAATTTGGTTGTCTTTTCTTTAATATCTCATAGGGAGATGTCTTGCTTTTTGATTTGGGGATTCTATTTAGCACATAACAAACAGTTAATAAAATTTCGCCCCACCAAAAAGATGTTGCACTAGAACTCAACATAGTAGCTACAACTAATTCTGTAAAAGTTATGTTCTTTCTTTCAGCTTTACCATTCATTTTCAGGTGAATATGGAGTAGTTGTCTCATGTATGATTCCATGCAAATTATAAAACTCATTAAACAAACTGGAATCATACTCTATGCCTCTATCACTTCGAAGTTTCTTAATTTTCTTATTGAATTGATTTTCAATTTCTGTTACATATAATTTAAACATGTCAAGCGCTTCACTTTTATTTTTCATAAGATATACATATGTATAATCAGAGCAGTCATCAATAAAAGTGATAAAATATCATTTTCCATTTCTAGTCAATGTTCCATCAAATTCACATATATCATAATGTATTAAATTCAATGGCTCAGATTCTTTAACTACTTATTTATGTGATTTCTTAGTTATTTTAGACTGACTGTAAAAAAACACATTTTTCAAAGTGATTTGAAGATATCTTTGGAATAAAACCTAAGTTACTCATGTTAGATATGCAACGACTATTTATATGACAAATTCTAGAATGCCAGATATTAAAATCACGCAGGATATAAGCAGAAGGAGAAACTTTATTGATATCAAGATTTAATTTGAACATGCCATCAGTGGCGTACCCTTTCCCTACAAATACCTCATTCTTGGTCAAAGTAAATAAATCTGCACCTATGGTCTGAGTAAACCCAGCCTTGTTTAAAAGAAAACCAGAAACCAAATTCTTTCTCATCTCTGGAGTATGCATCACATCTTTGAGGATCAAAGTCTTTCCAGAGGTAAACTTCAGTTCAAGATCTCCAGTTCTAGCAACAGTAGTGGTGTGGGAATCACCCAACAACACTTTCTTATTTTCAACATTCGTGTATGTTTTAAACATAACACGATCATAGCAGACATGGCAGGAGGCCCCAGTGTCTACCCACCATCCATTTGATCCTCCAATCATATTGATCTCAGTTATCACAGCTATGTATGACTCTTGAGCAATTTTCTGTATCTCATGGGATTGAGACTCTACTGATTTATCATCATTCATTTGATACTTGAGGTAGCGGCTAACATCATACTTTTTAGTCCCAGCTTCCTCGGTATCATACTTCTTTTCCAGAGCCAGCCAAACTAATTTGGCAAACTTATATGGGCTTTAATAATCATAGAAATCATCAGCTAACCCATTCAGAATGAAATTCTTGCATAGGTAATCATTTTCATTCCAGAGAGATAATTCCATAATCATTTTATCCTTCACTTCCTTCTCAACATCTTCAGGTACCACCGGAATATCAGTGTTCAAAACATAGGAAACTTTTCTCATAGTTAAAGAAAACATCATCTTTTGTTGCCAACGAGGTCATTGTTGTTCGAGCCAGTAATATCTACGATAGCCATAGCAGAACCGAAATCGTCTTAAAATTGCTGTAACAATAATTTATGGCAAACTGAAAAAATTACTGGCTGAGTCGCGGACAATGTCACTTTCTTTAAGACGTTTCGTGGCACTGCCAAAAATTGTGCAAGCAGACTATCAATCACGAAGTCCCCAGGATAAAACAGCCCAGATCACTGTATAAGATTCCCACTGCACTGAGGGAAGCTTTCTAGAATTACACCATCTTGTATGACTTGGAAAGTCACTCTAACAGCCAACCGAAAATATGACTTGAAAAGTCACTCTAATAGCCAACCGAAAAATATGACTTGAAAAGTCACTATTATAGCCAACCGAAAATATGACTTGAAAAATCACTCTTATAGCCAACCGAAAATATGACTTAAAAAGTCACTATTATAGCCAACCGAAATTTTAGAGCAACAGAAAGAAAGAGGGAGAAGTTTGCCGGAAATGCATCGGCTGAAATATGAGAGGGAGAAAGAAAAGTTGAGGAAATGCTTCTCAACTGGGACAAGACAAAATGAAGAAATGGGCCCTCTATATATAGGGAGTGAAACACTATTCAAGTGTTTATCCTGAGCGATGTGGGACTTGAAGCCTTTTTTTTTCTCCTTTTTATTTTTTCAAACTTTCATCCATTTTCTCCTTTGTTCTAACATGTGAGCACTTCAATTCAAAACTCAATTATCCATCTTAAGCTATGAAAAAGGAAAGTAAAACTATAACTCATTTTTTTAATAAATCAGTTGCTATAATAATCATTACCTTATCACAATAATGGTTTAAATTTTATAAAACATTGATAGTGTGTCCATTTCAACTTTAAAAGCTTAATTTAATTGGTATAAACCCAAAGAACATATATATATATATATGTGTGTGTGTGTGTGTGTGTGTGTGTGTGTGTGTGTGTGTGTGTGTGTGTGTGTGTGTGTGTGTGTGTGTGTGTGTGTGTGTATACCTATAAAATAGTATAGTACACTTTTGAGTTGTTTTTCCACATGGTAATTATATTTATAGAAAATTTGAAATGAAATCATGCAAACACATGCACCTAATTAAGTTTGGGAGGATAAAAGTCCATACATCAAGCAAGAAGTGAGAAGCTATCTTTCTTGAGGTTAAAGTTTTAGGATATTACATTACGGTGTCGTGAGTCTGAGTAGGCATGGCAGTGGAATCCAACCTCGTGGGAACCAAATCGAACCTGCCCCGACTTTGACGGATAAAAACCGTGTTGACCGGGTTCGGGGTCGGATTCGGGTTTTCCCCGATAACTGAAAACGTGAGCAGGGGCGGGTATGGGATTACTGATATCCGCCCCGACCCCAACCCGCTCGAAATTATAGAGGAAGAAAATGTGCTGATTTGGAGTTGGGTGAGTATTTGTTATAATTTGAAAAACCTAATTCCTAAAACCTAATTTACGCCGCTGCAGCTCCTCAGTCCTCACTCTACCTACCTCTCTTTGTCTCTCACAAATTCACTGGTTTGGGATTTAGAGTTTCCACTCCTGTACTTCGATCTCCTCTCCAATCTCGATTCCGCCATCGACGAGGACACCAAGGTCTCTCTCTCTCTCTCTCTTAACCATCCATTGCATTGCACTGGATAATTTTTTCTTCTTTGCTTGTTTGTTTTTCCACATTATTTCGTTTGTTCGATATTTGATTTGATTTAGAATGTTGTTGATTTACTTCTGTTCTTCTCTTTGTTTGAAAACTTGCTTGAACTCTACATTTTGGACAACAACATTTGTGGTTCTCTCCACATATCAGAGTTCGTGTCTTGATATTATTTGCCTTGATTTGTATTAAATGGATTCTTCTGGGCTTATGTTAAGTAGAATTATATGAGTGCAAGTCATTTAATGGACCATGGTACATGAAATTTTTGGCCTTCATTATCAAAGAACTCCTTTTGAAGACTTGGTCACCTCTACTTTTACTTGGGATATAATTGGTTTGTTGTTGTACTTGTACATGAATTTTGAAAGAGTTTCTTAAGGCTCGGTTAAGAATCAAAATGTTTATCCTAATATTTGTGTGAACATTGCTAAAACAACCATATATAGTTGTAATATTGACTCATGTTGATAAGTTTTTCTATTAAGTTCTTGCAGTTGCCGACTTGCTGCAGTTACAAATTATTTATTATCACTTGTGTAATTATAATTCAGAATTATCGTGATCACATCACAAAAATATGAAAAAAAAAAAAGCAGAAATGTAGCAATTTCCTTTGTTGATATGAGATATTTTGTATCAGAAATGCAAAATTTGATGTGATTGTAAAGCAATTGAGTTTTGCAATATTAATTTTTTGACTAAAAATGATACTGAGAAACAATAAGGAGAAAATAGAAGTAACCTTGGTATTTATTTATGTCTGGAAGACATATCGATCTCCCCTGTTTTATTTCTACATTTATAATGACCTTAAAGTTCTTTTTCTTGGCATTATTTGAATTTTAGGAAAAGATTTGTGCAATTAGTGTTAGACCATATCCTTGTAGGATTGAAAACGCTGAAAATTAATGGCTCTTATATGGAACTTCTTTTCAGAAGAAATTATTATTATTTTATGTTCTATGATGCTCTTTTCTATTTTGCTAGCTTAAAAGGAAGTACAAAAATGGTGTTCTTTCATTCATTCATTCACTCATATTATTTGCCTTTGCACAATTTTTTAAGTAGATTGAAGAATTAAAAATGTTATACAAGTAGTCACAAACAATAGAAGTAATTATGTATTGACTGATAAATTTCAATGTTTATTAAATTTGTACTATAGCCAAGAAAAGTGTCTATACAATGATAAATTTTTCAGAAATTAGCAAAGATATACTTGCTTAGAATAAACCTAGATAAAACTAATAAGCATTATTAAGATACAAGAGCCATAATTTGGTAATCTGGAACATAAGTACAAAAGTGTGTTTCTATTGCAAGAGTGATGATATTTTCTCTGCCCTTTATTTGGAAAAATTGAATAGGCAAGGGATTGCTATATATATCATACAAAGACAACTTTGATGTGTCTATTTGGTGAGAGAGAAATGTTTTCTTTCATATAACATGGCGGTAGAAATATTACTAAGTAGAATAAGGTAAAAGATTGGTTATCCAGTGTCTGCCTTAATTCAAAAACCATCAATAAGTGTTATATCAATAGGATTTAGAGATTTACCAACCCAAACACCAATTAAACCTTCTAGCCTAGAAGCTTGAATTGAAAATGATGAAGAAAGAGCATAAATAACAACCTCTTCAAGAGTTCTAAGGTATCAATGAAGATCCATCTTGTGTCTTCAAAGGTTGATAAAAGGGTACATAACTAGTTGTAATACAAAACACAGTTAATTGTTATAAAACACTGCTCAAAATAAAATCAAGTGTATTTAATGTAGTTGTTTGCATATCAAGTGTATTTAATTTAGTTTTCTGCCATGTTGATTTTATCAGCAAAGGTAAATAATAGATATTAAAATAATTTAGTTTACTATATATAGTGATATTTAATTTAGTTTATTGCATATAGTTTACTGCCATGTTGATTTTACAAATAGAGGAGCTTAATTCAGATTTTTTTCATTGATTGATTTTCATTATAATTTAAAAAAATAAAAAATGGAGCTTAATTCTAGTGTATAATTAAAAAATCTACTTGTTTATCATACCACTTTCAACATTTATCATACTACTTGTTTGGGAAAACTTTTTATGATATTAGTGTTTTTTTTTTCTTTCCAGGAACGTAATGGAAAATATTAGTTTTTCACCGTAAGGAATTTACCCTATTCCTTCACCAATTAATCAGTCTCCTTCACCTTCACCAATTGATCAAACTCCTTCACCTATTCAAGATGGTCTTACACCTTCTCCTTCACCTATTAATGTTGATCATAATCCTTCATCTCATGAAGATGAAGTTAATAATGTGGAGGCGCAAGGAGGAATATGTAGTCTCAAAAGTAAGATTTGGCAGCATTTTTACAAAATTAAAGTTAATGGTTTGGACAAGGCTGAATGCAAGTATTGTAAGAAACTTATTAGTGGAAAATAAAAAAATGGAACCAAGCATTTGTGGCAGCATAATGAGATTTGTGTTCAGTACAAGATTTTTATGAGAGGGATGAAGGATCAAACATTTCTTACACCTAAGGACGTGCAAGAAAAGCAAGAGTTGGGTGCGGGAACTTATGATGCAGAATGTGCAAGGGAAGAGCTAGCAAAAACAATTATTATGCATGAGTATCCACTATCAATTGTGGATCACCTTGACTTTAGGAGGTGAAAGAGTAGGATCAACATTAATAGGTTGGAGGGCAGCAGAGTATCTCCTAAAGCCAAGGTGATCCACAATTGATAGTGGATACTCGTGCATAATAATTGCTTTTGCTAGCTCTCCCCTTGCACATTCTGCACCATAAGTTCCTGAACCCAACTCTTGTTTTCCTTGCACGACCTTAGATGTAAGAAATGTTTACTCTTCATCCCTCTCATAAAAATCTTGTACTGAACACAAATCTCATTATGCTACCACAAATGCTTGGTTCCATTTTTTGATTTTCCACCAAGAAGTTTCTTACAATACTTGCATTCAGCCTTGTCCAAACCATTGACTTTAATTTTTTTAAAATACTTCCAAATCTTACTTTTCAGCCTACATATTCCTCCTTGTGCCTTCACATTGTTAACTTCATCTTCATGAGGTGAAGGAGTAGGATCAACATTAATAGGTGAAGGAGAAGGTGTAAGATCAGCTTGAATAGGTGAAAGAGTCTGATCAATTGGTGAAGGAATAGGACAAATTCCTTCCGGTGAGAAACTACTATCTTCCATTACTTTCCTAGAAAGAAAAAAACACTAAAATCATAAAAAAGTTTTTTTCCCAAACAAGTAGTATGATAAATGCAACATGCAATATATGCGGTAAATTTGAGCAATAGCCCATTGATTCAAAAATTACACAAATTAAATATGAATGATCCAGTCTGGCTAATCGATATAAATATATTTTTCTTTTAGGAAATCAATCAATGAAAAAATCTGAAATTTATCTTATTTATCTTTTTATAATTTTTTTCTACTCTTTTATAGGGGGAGACTACCATGTGGAAGAGACTCACACTTGAGGGGGAGATGTGTTGGGTTACAAGTGTGAGGTGAAGTCCCACATCGGGTAGAAGTGGAAAGGTTGAGCACCATATAAGTGAGGAGAAGACCCATAAACTTGAGCCTTAAGGTTTTGGGTTAGAGTGTGGTATCAGACTTTCTTATGTGGTGGATCGTGGTCCATAGGTGTATCCCTTGAATCTCCCCAACAATTGGTATCAGAGCCGATGGTTTGACCAGGTTCCGGCTCAGATGAGTATACCAGTACCGCAGGTGGCCAGAATGACTAGCGGTACAGCGTGCCTCGCAGGTGGAGCGGGGTGGCCAGAATGGCTAGCGGGCAAGGCAAGTATCGCAGGTGGCCATGACTATACTCGTGGATGATAAAAGACTTCCACTAGAGGGGGAGGCTACCATGTGGAAGAGACTCACACTTGAGGGGGAGATGTCTTGGGTTACAAGTGTGAGGTGAAGTCTCACATCAGGTAAAAGTGAAAAGGTTGAGCACCATATAAGTGAGGAGAAGACTCATAAACCTGAGCCTTAAGGTTTTGGGTTAGAGTGTGGTGTTAGATCTCCTTATGTGGTGGCTCGTGGTCCACAGGTGTACCCCTCGATACAAGTGTGAGGTGAAGTCCCACATCAGGTAGAAGTGGAAAGGTTGATCACCATATAAGTGAGGAGAAGACCCATAAACCTGAGCCTTAAGGTTTTGGGTTAGAGTGTGGTGTCAAGCTTCCTTATGTGGTGGCTCGTGGTCCACAGGTGTACCCCTTGAATCTCCCTAACATTTTATTAGGATAAGCAACATAATAGTTTTTTAGCACTAACATGTTGTTTATGGTGGTGTATGGGAGACAAGGATAAGTTTCCTCTTTTTGTAAACGTCATTACGTACTCTTTATTTATATTCACTAACAATATAACATAGTAATTAACCAAGGGGAGATACAGCAAGACATAATTTGTCCAAACATGGCAGTAAACTAAATTAAATACACTTTATATGAGTAAAGCAAAACACAATTTGTCCAAACACAATTTGATATGAGAAATTTGTCTAAACACAATTTTAAAGTAGCTCAATTAAATTAGCTTGTTTAATGAAGAAAAGGCCAAACTGAGAAATAAAAGAGCTTCTGCTATTAAGAAGTTAAAAAAAGGCAAAACACTCCCCTAGTGAAACTCATATGCAGAACCATAAATTCACTTTAAGCAACAATATCTCTGAAGTGTTTCCTAATATTCACTTTAAATAATCAGATAAAGTATCTAGAAAAGTCATATGCAGTACCATATATTCACACATTTAATTATATGGAATTATTTCTGAATCTAAAATTATTTGAGCTAAACAATTTTGGATAACTAAAATTTATACTACAAAATCAAATTTGCAAAACTTGGTAGCTTTAACTTGAAAAAGCAGCCATTCCCGAGACCCCAAAGTGACACCAAAGTACCAAAACACGATATATTTTAACAAAGAAAATGTCTAACGTACAAAGAAAAGCATTATACGGTAAACGAGTATGCGATGGTGATTGGTGAGGAAAATTAAAATTATTGGACTCTTTACTCACAAGGAAAGCTATCCATACAATGTTTTTATTAGACAAGTCACACAGACAATCTTGAAAATCAGACAAAAAATTTGATAAAACCTACATATAATACATATTAGAGTAACATATAAAGCTAAGTTGTATACATTAACTATCACATCCCCCACCCCCAAGGAACTCAGCATAGTATAGAACAAAAAACTATAGCAGAACATTAACTTGTAAGACTCCAAAACCCCAACTACTAATGCCAACACAATCTCTGTTAAATAACAACTAGGGATCTGTAACGACAAAAAAAAAATATAATAGTGCAAAAAGAAAAGAAATAGAGGAAAAAAGACAAAAGAAAAGCATGCCTCATTAGTCGGGAAACTCCATGATAACGTGAAATTAACTATATTAAATGGTGCTGATCAAATTTTTACAATTAACGGAATTTATTTTCAATGAGGGATACTAAATAATAAATGTTAGGTATATTATATTAACAGAAGATATATTACCTTAACATGTGTGCTTGGCACAAACAAGCATACTGTGCACCTATAGCACAAACAAGCAAGGTAAAGGTTTTTCACTTTTTGACCATTTTTCTTGAGAACATAAACAGAGCCAAAATGAAGCACTAAAAAATTTCACTCAAATTAATAAAACTAATTAAATGTTGAGATATAGAAAAGAACATGACAACAAAAAGTTATCTTGATGTTCAGGGACATGTGTTTTGATGGTCACAAGAGGAAATGGAAAACTGCAATGCAATCCACTACCAACAAAGCAAACCAGACACTACAATCTAAACCAAACACTTCAAATACTTACAATGCAATGGATGGTTAAGAGAGAGAGACCTTGGTGTCCTCGTCGATGGCGGAATTGAGATCCGAGAGGAGATCAAAGCAGAGGAGTGACAACTCCAAATCAACACTAGAGTGAGGAGTGAGGAGCCGTGACGCATATTAGGCTTTAGGAATTAGGTTTTGAGTTTTGACTTTCAGATATAAATATTTAATACACTATAATTTCGGGGCGGGTTCAGGCTCGGGGTCAGACGGATATCACTAATCCCATCTCCGCCCCTACCTCTATTTTGGATTATTGGGAAAAATCTGAATCTGACTCCAAATCCGGTCAACACGATTTTTCTCTGTCAAAGTCGGAACGGGTTCAATTTGATTCCCATGAGGTCAGATTCTGCTACCATGCCTAGCTGTTTGAGTGGGTTCGAGTATAAATCAAGTAACTAGTGTCTTGAATAACTGTTTACACATGCTTTGAGCCAATGTCCCTTCCTCCTCATGTTGTTTTGCATCATTTTTGCATACTATTTTCTAGATGTTTTGATTTAATTTGCTTGGGCAAATCAAGTAGCTTCAAGTAGTGGAGATTAGTATTTTTTTTTTCTTTCTCGTTTTAAAGTTTTGTTGGGCAAGATTGTGACTTTTATTCTTTGGAAACTCCACTATTTATGCAAGAGCTTGTTTTGGGATCAATTTGGCATGTTTGTTTATAATTAATATTAATATTAAACATTTGTAACTATTTAGTTTCTAAAATCTATTTAGTGTGGCGGTTTCTGACCGCAAAAATTGTTCAATTTGTTTTTAACATTTTTAAAAAGCAATTTCTGGAAGTTAATAACCTCCAGAAAATGAACCGTAACTAAACATCTATAACAATATATAAAAGAAATTGTTCCCTTTCATGTACACATTTTTTTATACGACTATGTCCCTTAATTATATTGCATCTGCTTGCTCTCTTTTAACTAAAATTGTAATAAGTGTATCAGTTAAAGGGTAAAATGGGAAAAATATAAACACAAAAGCTTAAACTGATACAAAGGTAATTACAGTCTCTGTTTTCACGTTCTTTCATTTTTGCAAATGGAGTAATTGTAGGATCTCCTTTATTCATCAGCTCGTAACCGTTGACTCTCAATCATGAATCTTATAAACACATTATTGCTTCCCTTCATATTTTCATACCCTCCGAATCTGTTTGGTCATTTCCTTGGTTAGATTTCTCTTTCTCTCCCTTTTCTGTCAACGCTTCAGATTTTTGCATTCAATTTGTTACATATAACTTTTATTATGTGGGGTTTATTTTTGGACTCTGTCTTCTACGCTTCATTCCTAATTTTCTTTTTCCTTGTTTCAAAAGTTCAAGGTGGAGATTGAAATGAAAGAATATGATACATGGGACCAAGGTCGATTTTGTTTTTGCAGAGCCACTATGTATGAAGGGAATTACATAGCTTCAAAAGCTCCTTCATCTGCTTTAATTTCAATGTTCGCATGCATAAGTATTTTACTTTCAAAACAAATGTTGTAGATAGGTATGACATGTTTGTTGTTGCCAATGAACATACCGGTATTAAAATAATGCAGTTAATCAATCTTCACCATATGCCATAAATTCCAGTAGGGTGAATACATTGCCTTCCTAAATTTTGCATTTGAAATTGTTTTTTTTTTTACTTAATGTAGTTCTACTTCTATTTCTAGAAGGGGCATTGCAGAAGTATTGATGAAACTTTTGGGTATGGCTATTCTCTTCCATCTACTTGGTAATCCTCGTACTGCACCAAAATATATTAGCATGATTTTTGGGTGAGTATAATTATAATGCTTGAGCAGGGGAAGTAGATAGATAGTTTGATGAATATATCTTATTGTTGTTTCTCATGGGAGAATTCTTCTTTGTTGTAAGCAAAACTTGAATTAATTTTTTTTGTTTTGCGAGGTGCATGCTGAGGAAAAGTCTTCACAACCTTCTTTATCCATCGCCGCCAATGAGGACAATTGATCAAGTGACAATAACATGCATATATAATAATCACGTTCAATTCCCTACATTCTTTAGAAGACTCTGCTCAATTTCCATTAAGTTGGTTGTTTGTTTCAACTTCAATCCCTTTTTGTCTATTTTTTTCTTAATTATTTATCTTAATTTTGAGATTCATTCTTGGTGTTCTCGATTTTTATTTTTATTTCACTGTATTCTTTAAAAGTTCATAGAAAACCAATGCTTTCAATCAATCTATCTCTTTGGTTATCAATATTTTTAGTAAGTCAACATTCCTTTCACTTACATATATTTATTTTCTAAGTCCCAAAATTGATTAAGTTGTGCGTAACAGGTTTTATGTGAAAGGAAATAAGTTTTATTAGATAATAAGATTGAGTTTATATATCAAGGTGTGAATTGTGAGAATTTAAATGTTATGCAATGTTCCTAATAGTTTATCAATACAATTGTAAGAATTTAACAATACAATTGTTTGCCTCTGCTGATAGGTGAACTGCATCCCCATCAATTAAATGTTATGTAATGTTTCCTCTTTAGGTAACTGATGTAAGCACAAGCAATTAACTCTAGGATTATGAGGCGTAGAACCTCCAGAGCAACGTAAAAGAAGAAAGGAAATTGTATTAGGGCCTGTTTGGGTAAGCTTCTTTGAAAGCACTTCTAAAAGAAGAAAATAAGAAGAAAAAAGATGAGATGAATTTTTCCATAAGCAAAAATAAGCTCTCCATGAGTTAATTTTTAGAAGCTCACCAATATAGCTTCTCTAAAAGATGAGATGACATCTACAAATTAGTTAATGGAAAACTCATTTTAGCTAATGGAGAATCTCATTTCATTTTTTTCTTCTTATTTTTTTCTTCTAGAAGTGCTTCTAGAGAAGCTTACACCTCTCATTTGAATTACATCATATCCTATTTATAGATATTCTCATACATTTCTGGATGAAATTCTCTAAGAGTGCGTTTGGATAGAGAATTTTAACTGAGGAAAGTAATTTATCAGAGAATTTAATTTCTGTAATTTAAAATTCATTGTTTGGATACTTTTTATGAAGAATTTAAAATTTTGGAATTTTAAAATAGAATTTTTAAAAACTAAAAATCTGGAATTTTAATTTCCTTTTAAAATGTGAGAAATTGAAATTCTCTTTTTACAGTCTTCTTCGAGAAACGCAGCTCCTAAATATTGATCGGGTGTAAGCATAAAGGAACACGTATAACTAACACGCCAACCATATTTTTCTCTTTTTTTCATTCATTTTTTTCATCCTCATAATTTTAATTTTTTTTATCCAAACACAAAATTTTAAAAATAAAAGAATTTCAATTGAAGTATTTAAAATTTTTCAGAATTTTAAATTTCTCCATCCAAACACACTCTAACAGATTTTGACAGCTTGTGCCTTGGAGGAAAATCTAATAAAAATGCTATTAAGGGAGCAATATCTAACGGCCCCTTGATTCTGCTTCTAGAAGACAGCCAGCGCATCCTTAATTCATTGTGTAATCCTTCAGGTACTGAGACTTGTTCAATTCCCTTTTTGTCCTTCTACGTTCTTCCTTGTTTGGTCCTTTTACTTGCTCTGTCTTTACTGCTGCTTCTGCATCTTTTAATTCAGTTGCTGCATAATGCTCTCTGTTCTGTTCTTCTTCCATATCATCCCCACGAGCTTCCAAAACAACCTTATCCTCAAGGTTGTAGTTTTGCCTTAGCTCATCCCACTTCTCCCATGAGCTATCTTCAGGAAATAGTCCCTTCCACTGAACCAGTACTAATAATTGCTTTCCCGAGGCTGTTATCTCCCACTTAGAATCGAGGATAGTGAGTGGTGTAATGAGTGGTTGATTATCTTCAGATGAAGCTGGTAGTTCCAACGGAATGGCTATCGTGTGTGAGCGAAATGACTTTAATAAGGAGTAATGGAATACTGGGTGAATCTTCGAGGTTGCTGGTAAGTCTAGCTTATAAGCAACTGCACCTATACGTTGGGTCACCTTAAAGGGACCGTAAAATCTCTTTGCCAACTTCGAGTAGCTACTGTCGGTAGCTGTTATCTGCCGTCGAGGATGTAACTTGACCAACACCATGTCTCCAACTTCAAAACTCTCATCGTGATGCTTCTGATCTCCGAGTTCCTTCATTCATTGTTGAGTCTTGTTCAATTTTTTTGCTAAACTAGCGAAAACTTGATCGCGATTGGTTAACCATTCATCCACGGCCTCTACCGTCGAAGTCCCAGCTAGATACTGGGGTAAGCTTGGAGGTTTCTTGCCAAAAGTGACTTCGTATGGTGACATTCCAGTGGCATAATGCACCAAGGTATTATATGACCATTATGCCCAAATCAGATGACGTCCCCATGTCGATGGTCGTTGATGAACGAATGCCCTGAGGTACTGTTCAGTTACGCGATTCATGACTTCGGTTTGACCATCTGTTTGGGGATGGTAAGCCGAACTCATGCGAAGCTTTGTACCACTTAGCTTGAAGAGTTGCTGCCAGAATCAGCTAATAAAGAGAGGATCTCTATCTGAAACTAGACTTTGAGGTATGCCGTGAAGCTTGTCGGCGATCTCCATGAACGTTGTTGTGACATTGGCAACTGTGTAATGAGTTGACAACATTTCGAGATGAACCCCTTTGGAGAAACGGTCCACCACTACGAGGATAACCGAGTGCCCTCTGAAGTTTGGTAGACCCATAATGAAGTCGAGAAAAAGGTCTTCCCAGGGTCACGCCGGAATGGGCAAAGGACAGAGGAGGCCTGATTGACGCCGGTGATCATATTTAGTTTGTTAACAAGGAACGCAGTTAGCAACATACTTGCGGACATCTTGTTGCATGTTGGAACAGGTGAAGTTGTCGGGAACTCTAGCTAAAGTCTTTGTCATCCCCATGTGCCCTCCTGTTGGTGTAGAATGAAATTCAGCAAGGATTGTTGGGATTGACGGTGCATTTCGGGGTAGCCAAATGCGCCCATTTTGAAGAATCAAGTCCTGCCGGAGAAGACAATCAGGATGAGTTTGGGGATCATCTAGAATGCGCTGTTTGAAATACAAAAACTCCTGACTTGCTCTCAGCTTGTCCTTCAAGTCCTGCAAAAAAATACAACTAGGAATTGTTAGCATTAAAAGTTCGCCAGAGAGAAGCTCCGGACGACGGGAAAGAGCATCAACTGCTGAATTCGCTGTGTTGGCACGATACTGGATGTTGAAATCATAGCCCAATAAACGCCCGAGATAAGTCTGTTGCTCTGGGGTTTGGATTGCTTGTGCCATAAGTTCTTTAAGGCTTCGATGGTCTGTTAAGATGGTGAAATGGTGACCCAACAAGTATTGACGCCACTTCTTCACTGCCACTGTGATTACCGCCAGCTCACAGACGTATGTGGAGGCGCAAAGCAACTTCAGGCAGAAGGATTTGCTAAAAAATGCAATTGGATGGTGTTGTTGGGAGAGGACAACGCCCATACCAGTCCCTGATGCATCTGTTTCAAGTATAAAGGGTAAGGAAAAATCCGGCAGCCTTAAGACTGGTGTTGTGCAGAGAGCTTCCTTAAGCTTGCGGAAAGCTTGGTCCGCTGCTTGCGTCCAATGGAATGAATCCTTGGCCAACAGGGCAGTGAGTGGTGCAACGAGTGTAGCATAGCCTTTAATAAAACAGCGATAAAACCCGGAGAGTCCTAGAAAGCCGCGTAAAACTCTGATAGACGTTGGTGGCGGCCATTGATGCACTGCTATTACTTTGGTTGGGACAGGTTCGACCCCCTGTTCTGAAACAATATGTCCTAAATATTCAACCTGTTGGGTTGCAGAGGAACATATGGGTAATTTAAGGAAGAAGCTATGGTCTTGCAAAGTCTGAAAAGCAATTTGTAGGTGCTTGATATGCTCCGAAAAGATCTTGTTGTAGATCAAAATATCGTCGAAGAAGACGATGATGAACTTTCGCAAAAAGGGACCAAAAGTCGAATTCATAGTAGCCTGGAAGGACAATGGCGCATTACAAAGGCCAAATGGCATCACCAAGAATTCATAGTGGCCATGGTGTGTTCTAAATGTCATTTTGCTTACATCCTTCGTAGCCATCCGAATTTAGTGATACCCCTATAGCAAGTCTAACTTGGAAAACCAGCGTGCACCCCCTAGCTCGTCTAACAACTCATCAATCATGGGGATTGGAAAATGATCTTTAATGGTGATCACATTCAAGGCCATGTAATCAACGCAAAATCGCCACGTTCCATCGCGTTTTTTGACCAATAGCACTGGTGAGGAAAATGGGCTAGTGCTTGGCCAGATAATGCCATCTTGAAGCATGCGGGCCACCTGGGATTCAATTTCTTGCTTTTGAAAGTGAGGATATCTATATAAACGAACGTTGACCGAGGAAGAAGATGGGGTCAGGTGAATTGAGTGGTTGGTGGGTTTGGAAGGGGGAAAGGATGTCGGTGTTTGGAAGAGGGAGGAAAATTGGTTGGTCAATTGGAGAATATCTGGGTGGGTAGGTGTTAGGTGTGTGTCTTGGGAGCAAACTCGAATGTGAAAATACTCACTGGTGCCCTGTGTTTGGGTTAAACAGCGAAGCTGAGGCGGGGAGATGGTTGTGAGAGGAACATCAGAGTCACCTTTTAGTTCAATTAAGGTGCCATCGTAAATGAACTTCATGGTCAAAGTGTTGTAATCAGTCAGCACGGGGCCAAGGGATTTAAGCCATTGAACCCCTAAGACCACGTCAGCGCCGCAAAGAGGAAGTACGTGAAGGTCCACCATGAAAGCTCTGCCTTGAACCTGCACCACGACATCGCGACAAACATAAGTACTTTGAACTTTATTACCATTACCAACGAGGACACGCAAGGTTGGGGTGTCTTGAGCTAACAGGCCAAAAGATTCAACCAAACACTGCTGCACGAAGTTATGTGTGCTTCCACCGTCGACAAGGATTATGATGGGATGATGAGCTATTCGGCCAACCATGCGCAGGGTCTTGGGTGCTATCTGGCCAGAGAGGGTGTGAAAACTGATTTGGGCCAGAAGTGGGTCGGGTGGACTATCGGGTTTTGTTTGGGTACTGTTTAGATTAATTAATGGGTCCGTGCGGGTCGGGTCAGCTGAAAGTGGGTATGGTGTGGCTATTTTAGGGTTCGGGGATTCACTTGGTTGTTCTTTATCGGTGACGAGGAGAGAAAATCGCGAAGCACAGCGATGACCTTGTGTAAATCTCTCATCACAGTAGAAGCATAAGCCTCGTTCACGACGGCTTGCAAGTTCTTCTGGGATGAGGCGGCGTACTGGGAGGGGTGGGGATTTAGGTGGAGAGGGTGAGAGAGAAAGATTAGGGTTGGGTAAGGGAACAGGGGTGGGCGAGGGTGAGTAAGGGTTGAGCACCGGAGAGACTCGACTGTGCGGAGCTCTATGACCCTCCAAGAGCTTTTCCTCCTGCAAGCGAGCCAATCCCGCGGCGTGCACTAGTGACATGGGCTGAAGTGCTTGCACTTCTCGGCGGATATCGGGATCAAGACCCGAGACAAAGCAGCTCAAAAGAAAGGAAGGAGGCAACCCTACGACGCGGTTGGTGAGGGCTTCAAATTGGTTCAGGTATTCTCTGATGGACCCTGTCTATGTGAGTTTGCAGAGGAGTCCTGTAGGATCCTCGTATGGGGATTGGGCGAAACGAGCCTCAATGGCTTGGAAGAAGCCAGGCCAAGTGGTGAGTTGGTGATTTCGCATCATCCACTGAAACCACACCAAGGTCGGCCCCTCCATGTAAAACGAGGCGATGGTAAGCCTTTCAGGTTCAGGGGTAGCATGGTATTCGAAAAATTGGGTTATCTTGAATACCCAACCTGAAGGATCTGAACCATCAAATCGTGGGACAACCAACTTCATTTGGGAATGGCTAAGTGTGTATGGGTTTGGAATAGGTATGGCTGAGGAAGATGACGGAGATGGTGAATGGTGAGCATGGGTTTCCAGGGCAGCAACACGAAGGAGCAAGTCATCAATTTTCTCAGTAACATGCGAGGCTAATTTGGTGAAAGCTTCCTCCAAACGGTCCATGGCTGATTTGGAGCGAGTGGAGTCGGCCATTAATTCAATGAAAGCACCAGTTGATGTAAGCACAAGCAATTAACTCTAGGATTATGAGGCCTAGAACCTCTAGAGCAATGTAAAAGAAGAAAGGAAATTGTATTATTGACTGTCATTTGAATTACATCATATCCTATTTATAGATATTCTCATACATTTCTGGATGAAATTCTCTAACAAATTTTGGCAGCTTGTGCCTTGGAGGAAAATCTAATAAAAATGCTATTAAGGGAGCAATATCTAACGACCCCTTGATTCTGCTTCTAGAAGACAGCCAACGCATCCTTAATTCATTGTATAATCCTTCAACGCATCCTTAATTCATTGTGTAATCCTTCAGGTACAAAGGCTTGTTCAATTCTCTTTTTGTCCTTCTATGTTCTTCCTTGTTTGGTCCTTTTACTTGCTCTGTCTTTGCTGCTGCTTCTACATCTTTTAATTCAGTTGCTGCATAATGCTCCCTGTTCTGTTCTTCTTCCATATCAGTAACTCTTTAAACTAATTTAATGTAATTTTTATTTCACAAATTTGATTAAATGTGATTTTTTAAATTATTCTTATGAATGTGACTTAAGTAGTTTCTTTGGATATTTTTGTCCATGAGAGAAAAATGGAAGTATGAAAAATGCAGAGCGAGAGGTTCCAATGATTCCCTTTGTGAATTCTATGAAAATTCATTCAGCTGGTTCAACTAAGTAAAGGTAGGCATTGCACAATTGCCACAATCTGGGTAATCTACATGTTAATATTCTTTGTCCATTATGGGTGATTTGCATTGACATTGCTAATTCTTTTTGAGATATCATTCAACATTTTAATATTATTCTTTTTTTCTCTTTGACTTAAACCTTCTTTCCTACTATTTTTTGTTTAAGCATGATGTTTTTTAAATCGCATTTCAACTATAAATATTAAGAGATGACTTGACTTAACTGATAACTGAAATTTCAGATTGGGCTGAGCGAAAACAACTTACGATTTTTCGAAGGAACTCATAAGAATAAATTCATCCTATATAGTCCTGATATAAGATTCAATTTTATCTAAAAATACATTTTTTAAATGTTTTATGCTTAGAACATATTTCTAATGGTACTTAACACAGTCCATATGTTCGTCTTCAGTTTATATACAACACCTTTTCATATATAACACTAATGAATAGACATTAAGAACTCCACTCCTATAATGCACTATATACTATCTTGACATAAAGGTATAATTACTTTCTGCTTGGTTGAATCATATGATTCTTCCACTAGTTTTAAATCCTTATCACTTAGGCTTTGGGATGCTTGATCCTGGAAACCACATTTTGATTTTTTATTTATTGTTAATCATTGTTCTCTTGCTAGCTTTTTGATTCAATGGCTTTATCGACTTACATACTTCTTGATGAAATTGGTAAAATAGTAGATCGATGAAAATATTGATGTAAAACATCTAGAACTGAAGTTGATATTGTTGCATGTTACTTTCACCTGCGGTGGTAGTTTGAACCAAGGTTATTGTTAGGGGCAAAGGAGGGAGTGCCTGATAATTAAAAACAGGTTTTAACACACCCCATTGGAAGATCTTACTTTTTAAAGGATATATTATAATCCCATTCTGATTTATAGAATTATGTTCCACATGAGGCTTTTAAATCAAATTGAGCAGAAGATATTAGGAGGATTTGGGGTCTAAAGATGAGCAAGTCATCTTCGGTTAAGGAACAAAATAAAGTACAAGCTCAAAAAATATAACTTTGCATCTCCCGCTTATATTTCATCTCTCATTTTAAAACCATGGGTATAAATGTTTCTACTTCTCAAGTAAGCAGTTTTCTTTTTATTTTTTGTCTCTTCCTATACCAGATAACAATTTGACTCCTAAGAGCGAAATAAAAATGACAGCCACAAGGCGAAAGCAAAATGGAAGTGCAAAGTAGGATAATTGTTGTTATCCATGCACTTAGGCATCTTGAATGTGAACGTTCTCTTTTATTCTCATTTCTCTACGTTTTTTGCCACTTTACCAATTTCTCTTTTAAAATGTATTATTTTTGAATTACTTGGAATGTGCCCAATGATACAATAGTTCATTAAGGGGTGTTTGGTGTGACTGTTTTCTGTTTTCTGTTTTCATTTTCACTTAAAACAAAAAATGGTGATAAAAATGTATTTGGTTGGATTTTTGAAAACATTTTCAGTGAAAATGAAAATAGAAAATAACCAAAAAATGAAAACAATAAAAAATCGTTTTCAGTTGAAAACAGAAACCTCATTTTGGGTAAAATGAAAATGCGATGACAAGGAATGTAATTTTAAGCAAATCTAAAAATACAAAAAAGACAAGAAGTCAATATATCATAAATTTTCAGTGTTTTTATTTCCTAAAAACAGAAAACAAGGAGTCAAACCAAACATATTTTCATAATTCTAATCTTTTGAAAATGAAAATAGTTTTCAGAAAATAAAAATGCAAACCAAACACACCCTAAGGATATAAATAAGTTATGTACCTTATGTAAGTGTATAAATAAGTTATGTACCTATAGTTATTCTATATATTCTAATTTGTATGCATGTAAGTGTATAAATAAGTTATGTTTTATACCTTACCATAATTTATTTATTTTTTTGCTTTATTCCAATTAGCGTTGCACTAAGTAAAAAGGCCAAGACTTTTATTTTCCTTTATGTACCTTAATGTCATCATTTCCATGCCATGATCCTCCATAAATATGATTACAAAGTTATGTACACCTTTTTTCATCCCAAAAGAGCTACAATGTATAGTGTTCAGCCTTCCCCGTGTTTTAATTTTTGGATTAAGATGTTATGTTCAATGTATTGCAATAGTTTCATTGGCATGTATATTAATTTTGATCTATTAATTTATGTTTTTTCTTAATGCATGAAATCTGTATTTTTTGGTTATTTGTTATTCTCAATTGAATAATTTATTTATTTTCTTAATAAGTGTATTTAGAAAAATATTAAACTAAAGTGAATATCAATGTTATACAATGTTACAATATATCAAATTTAGTAGAATAGACACACACAAACATGACAACACCTGCGTTTTCATTAGTATTAAAATAATAATAATAACAACGTCACATCATCATTAACAAATATATTTGACGGTATGGACCAAAGGCATTAATGAAACTAAAGTTTAGGAATTAAGACGGGTCAGATTTTTGTTGCAGGACTAAAAGTGAAAATTTGAAAAACTTTAGGGACTAAAAGCATAGTATGCGTATCAATAAGGCTGCCAGGTATTAATGATGAACATATTAAACTCATACTCTTTCCCTTCTCTTTGAGAGGAAATGCAACCGATTTGGTTTAACTCGCACCCACATCATTCACTAATCACATGGAAGGAAGTCAAAGACAAATCCCTCATTCACTTCTTCCCCGAGTCTAGAGTTAAAGCTATCAAGGAACGCATCATCAACTTCAAACAAGCTCCAATCGAATCGTTATTTGACGTATGGGAGAGATACAAAGCCCTCCTAAGGAGTTGTAATTGTCATAGATACAACCAATTCATGCAAATTTTAATATTCATGAAAGGAATCACCAATGATCGTAGGAGGATGATTTGGCCAGAGGAAACTATCTTAACAAAACCATCACTCAAGAGAAGACCATAATTGAAGATTAGGTAGCTAGTGAGAGAATCGTAGAAACAAACCGGTCAAATCCCTAAAAGGTATGTATGAACTTAATGCTCAAGATAACCTTTTAGCTCCTCAACAAAAGATGCAGGTGCAAATAGAAGCAATGACTAAGGCAATCAACAAATCCCTCAACTTCCAACGAAGAGGTTAAACATACATGGAAACTACAACCAAGTGGGAGACAACAAACCATAACAAAGACCAAATGTTTGGGACTGCACCATGTTCGTGTGTCGGCAAGTGTACCGATTCGCACAAGTAATATATAAAATGGTAAGACCGAATATCGTATCCTCAGGAAATTTGTTTCACCTAGACCATGTATATTCAGTATGTAAGCACTTATAAAGATTGAAATAAATCAAATGTTGAGTTCTACACTATAAAATCTATTTGAACAAAAACAAAATATTTAAAGCTATAACAAAAATGACAACTATCAAGTTAAAAGTGTTAAGGAGTGTCCTACTAAATTTCTCTTGCTGTATAAAATGTGTTTTTCTCTATTTAACGTTATCCTAGTGTTCTTACATTAAGAAATTACTCAAACCATGATTCCTCACATGAATGAGCCTAACTCTCTTTAGTCTTTGTTCTTGATTCCTTAACAAACTTGTTCTAAAAGAGTTACACTAAGCCTACAGTGTAAAATGGACCAAATCACTGCACTCCATTCCTAGACATATAGATTTTTAGCTTGCTCTATTAAGTTCTAAGGTTTTAAAGCATTTTCCAACACTAAAAAGCCTAACTACACATACAAATGGGTGATCAAGCCATAAGCATGTAAAATAAACATAGATAGAAGCAATGAACATAGAGAAATAACATTAAATAGATAGTAAGAGTATTACATCAAGAGGTTCAGTAGTAACTCCCCAACAAAGTGGCTTAGCCTTCCATTACAAGTAAAACTTCACAAAGCAAGAAGAAAAATATTTTTGGTGAAAGAAAAATGGAAGAAAATGGTGGAGAATGTCTTCTCTAGCCTCTCAACCCTAAATCTCTCTATTTTTCACAAAGCTAAGCTCCCTTTTGCTGCTCTCAATCGGTTCTTCTTTGAAATTTCGCCAACTTCAGTGTTTTAAAGGTTCTTGGACTCTTCAGCTTCCGAAGACTTGTTCAGCGAGCATGGGCGTGCTAAGCGCGAGAAGAGACAATGTCCTCGCTGGGCGCACAAATCTCTGACTTATCCTCTTCTAGGGATTCCTATCCGCTAAGCGAGTTGGATGCCTCGCTAAGCAGATGCATCTCACTGAATGAATTTGCCTCGCTAAGTGAATCATCAGCAGCTTTAACCTTCTCTTCTTTGGTCTGAAACTGAGTTGGATTCAACATTAGGTCACAAAAAATTGAGTTTCTACCCTACAAAATCACACAACAAAGAAAATATATACAATTTCTACAAAAAGAACCATAAATTGGAGGCACAGTGTTATTTCCTTGTAAATTTTCAATACCAAACTAACTTCCGAATAGCAACTAACAAACTCCCCCCAATTTACAATTTTGCTTGTCCTCAAGCAAAGAGATAACAATTTACTTGTCCTTAAGTGAAAGAAGTCAACAGTGGTTAACAAAATTGTGTTTGTTTCAAATGTTTCAATCACATGAACAGAGAAAACTCGTAATGCTTCAACCAACAACCTTTCACAAGAATATGCAGTATTTCAAAGATATGAACATGTCTTTTAAGCAGCATAAATGAAATAAGCTAGCAAGCATGACAGGTATCAGGGAAGGTTAACCAAGCTTAATCCTCACGACCACTGTTTCTCTCATCAGCATAAGTGTTTAAGGTAATTCTTCAAACAAACAACCAACACAAGGCTCAACTTTTGCACTTCATCTCATTCCATACAACCACAAACACACAAAATGAATCCGAAGGACTTTCTTGGTTTGTAATGAGGCTGGGCTACAAACAATTCATGGTTTTTCTAGGATGCAAAACTTAGGTTCTAGGAGAACATTCATCCTTAGATCACCTTCTTCTTTAATTCCCAGCTTTTATTGATATGCCACAAGCATAATAGGCATTCAACTCAAGCAACAGCACACACCAAGCTTCACTTATTCTTGAAATTTTCATCTCTTTTTTTTAGCAGCTTATGATTACTGGTACTATATATAGTTTTCTATGGTTGTTGCTTTCCTTCCTGCAATCAAAATCTCTCGAACACATTCCTCCAAATTTGGGACAAATTTGTCTTAAACCATAATGCTCTCCTATAACCTAAGGAAAGGTCAACGGAGATTATAATTTCAATCAAGCTTAGGGATCAAAGACTCATTCAATCATATTCAAGCTTGAAATGGGTGCAAGGGTTTAATCATTCATGAACAAGGTAAGGTTGTTTGGCTAAGTGTCTAAATCAGATCAATCATGGCCTTCATCATTTCCAAATCATGCATTCATTTAGTATTCAGAGATTCATGCAAAAATCGGTACTTTATGCTAGTCGATCTCTCACAATTTAGATTCACACATCTCACCGGCTTATAGCAAATGATTACCTTCGCTATTTACCTGTCAAACAAACTAACATTTTCACTCACACCCCTAATTTCATGTTCTTTCTCTTCTAACTACTGCATACTTATCCAAGGCATGTGATCTAGTATCGCAAATCACTCAATTCATGCAATCAATCCAATTCAAACTAATCAACAAACACCAGAATTTAAACCAAAAGATGTTTCAAAAACCAAAAGCCACTATGCATAATTCAAAACCAGTAAACTGTTTAAAAAGTTGTAAAATGTGCTAAGTAAATAAATAAAACTAAACTGAAACTGAAAAACTGTCTAAATAGCAAAAAAATAAATGGAATCCTATCGTCACTCATCTTGAACTAAAGGTTCGTTTTTAAACTCATCGTACTAAGTCACATATAAATCAACATTCCTCTAGGGGAGGATGTTCCTGGCATGAACCTTCTACTCGTACTGCTCCCATGTGACCTCAGAAACAAACCGTGTGGTGTTGTAGGGCTCCTGAGGTCAGGAAGTAGAAGCTCGTCTCTTTCTAGAGGCCATCTGCACCAAAACAAGCAAAGGAAATGAAGTTATACAAGGTTTATTGAAAACAGATAACAGAAAAACAAGTAAGAAAAAGAGTTGGGCGCTTAGTGAGATAGGCTTGCTTAGCGCGCCTTCAGAAAATAACCAGCATGCGCTTAGTGCGTAGGGCACACTTAGCATGACAACAGAAAAACATAGACTCTAGCTAAGTGAGGCACCCTCGCTTAGCTGAAACAACACTATGGCTAAGCGAGCATGGCTCGCTAAGCCTTATTCTCTAACAGAGAGCTAATTGCATTTAGCAAGCATGGCTCGTTTAGCGTGACACACTATATAGGCTTAGCACCAGAGGGCGCTTAGCGGGACTGACCACTGCAACATTAATGGCTTAGCGAGACAGGCTCGCTAAGCCTTATTCTAACATAGAGATGAAATTGCACTTAATGAGCACGACTTGCTTAGCACAACACATAAGAATCTACAGACTAAATTGCCTTGGGCTTAGCGAGATAGACTCGCTTAGCCCAGGCTTATTCACAACAGAGGCACGTTGGCTTAGCGAGCATGGCTCGCTTAGCCGCGACAGGAATTCAAAATGTCTCTAATGAACAGACCTAACTAAGTGTACTCTCTAAGTGCGGCATGTCGGCTTAGCGAGTTCATATGATCTCAGAAATTAAAAAATGAAATTTAAAGGCTCGCTAAGCCGTAGTGCAATGGCTTAGCGAGTTCATACAAAATATGCAAAAATTTAAATAGAAATTATGAACTCGCTTAGCGGGCAGGGTGCACTTAGCGTGTTCATCAGAAAACCCAGAAACTCAACCAAAATGGATGAACTCGCTTAGCAGGCAGGGCGCACTTAGTGTGTTCATCAGAAAACCCAGAATCTCAACCAAAATGGATGAACTCGCTTAGCGGGCAGGGCACGCTTAACGAGTGCATCAAAATTTCTAGAAAATTAGGGCTTCGTAACCTCAACTCCCAAGCCACTTTTCAGGCATGAGAAGCCTGAAGCATAGCCCTGCAAACAACCTACATTATAACCTAAACTAAAGCCCTAACTGTTGGATCAAGTGGCCTCAGAATAATTAAGAAAGGGGAGGTTGAATTAATTATGAACATGTCTTGACTAATTAAAAATCTATCTTTCTTAATGTTACTAGATTCAATTAGGCTTTTACTACTAAGTTAAGAAAGTATAGAACAGAAATAAAAACTTAACCAAAAGTATAAGCGATAATTAAAAGTACACAGTGAAAATTAAAGAGTGTAGGGAAGAAGAAGACAAACACAAGATTTATACTGGTTCGGCTACAAACCGTGCCTACATCCAGTCCCCAAGCAACCTGCGGTTCTTGATATTTCTTTCAACCTTGTAAAATCCTTTACAAGCCAAAGATCCACAAGGGATGTACCCTCCCTTGTTCTCTTTGAAAAATCTAAGTGGGTGTACCCCCACTTGAACTGATCCACAAGAGATGTGCCCTCTCTTGTTCTCAGTATAATAATCCCCAAGTAGATGTACCCTCTACTTGTACCACAAAGGATGCATCCTCCAATGTGTTGGGACAAAGAATTCTCAGGCGGTTAGTCCTTTGAATCTTCGTAAAGGGGAAACAAAAGATATCTTAGGCGGTTAGTCCTTTGAGATCTTTTGTTTAAGGGGAAGGGGAGAATCAAAAGAATTCTCAGGCGGTTAGTCCTTTGAATCTTTTGTAAGGGAGAAGAGAGACACAAAAGAATTCAGGCGGTTAGTCCTTCGTTCTTTTGGCAAAGGGAGAAGAGAATGAAAAAGATGAATAGCACAAGTTTTTGAACAAAGAACTTTTCTCGGAAGAGAAAGTGTTGAACAAAAACTTTTAGAAAGATGAAGAGAAATGAATCAGAAAATTCTATAGAAAGAGTTGAAAGATATTGAATGATGTTGAGAGAAGATTGAATGATAGATTATTGATCATTTTAAATTCATGCCATGGTCACATATTCATAATCTCTTGATAACTCAAGTCAAAGGTTGTGACTCTTGGCAATTTCTTTAAAACTAGTCACTTAAAAAGTTGTGACTTTTGAAAGAATCTTCAGAAACAAGTCACTTGAAGAATTGTGACTTTTGGAAATGTATTTTTCGAAATCAGTCACTGGTAATCGATTATCATTAAGGTGTAATCGATTACACATCAACAAATGTGACTCTTCATTTTGAATTTTGAAAATTAAAACATTTAGAAACACTGGTAATCGATTACAAGTATTATGTAATCGATTACACAAGTTGAAAATGTTTAAACACAAGTTGTAACTCTTGAAATTTGAAATCTTAACATTTTAAAACACTGGTAATCGATTACTACCTTCTGGTAATCGATTACCAGAGAGTAAAAACTCTTCGGTAATGATTTTGTGAAAACTTCTTGTGCTACTCAATATTTTGAAAAAAAAATTAATACTTATCTTGATTGAGTCTTCTCTTGATTCTTGAATCTTGAGTCTTGAATCTTGATCTTGATTATTCTTGAATCTTGAAACTTGATTCTTGAATATTTGCTTAACTCTTGATTCTTTGGCATCATCAAAATAACCTTGGAAGACATTGCTTCCACACTAACTAAACAAGTAACTGCAAGGCAACAACAACATCAACAACACAAAATCACATAAAAACATAGGTCTTCTACCCTAGGGTTCATAACTTAAATTAAAAGAAAGTGAAGGAGACTTACTTGGATTGTTGAGATTGAAGTGAATTTTGAGGCAAGAAACAGAGATAAAATGGAAGCACAGTGCATGATCACGCAAATGATTGCAAATGATGTGTGAGGGAAGTTATAAAATGATGCAAAGGTAACTACCTAAGGCAGTTTATGTTTTATTTTTGGCAGTTTTGATCTGCTCGCTAAGCGTGAGTGACTCGCTAAGTGAGCACTTAGTGACGTTTGAATTTTCAGAATTTAAACTCATGTGCTTAGCAGGACTGACTTGCTTAGCCCAATTCGAAAAAATAAAAAACCTGAGAGGTTTTTGGGCTTATGCACAGGTGCGCGCTTAGCGACTTATGCAACTATGATTGGTCTGCAACTTCCACTAAGCGGGACATGGCTCACTCAGTGGATTAAATGCCTAAAGGATGCAGTAGTGGGGTCACGCTTAGCACATGGGGCGCGTTGAGCGAGTTGGATGACTGAAATTTTTTTTAAGTTCTTTCCTCATCCCATGCTTCAGAGAAGCTTTTGGCCAACCCCGTTGTCATATAAAACATGCTTAACACCTTACTCTAGCAATCTCAAATGAGTCAAAATCTAAACTACATGCATTGATTAACAAAAAAATGATTGAGAAAATTAAGAAAAAAGTTGGGTTGCCTCTCAGTAACCGCTTCTTTAACGTCACTAGCTTGACGTATGTTACCTCTAGGGGTCTTGTAATTGCATAATGGTGGTCAATCTCATGTTCCTACTATGGTATAGCTTCAATCTCTGGCCATTTATTGTCCAGCTTCTATCTAGAGTTTCTGACTGAGGATCAAATAATTTCACTGCCCCGTAAGGTTTGACCTCCTTGATGCTGAATGGTCCAGACCATTTAGATTTTAACTTTCCTGGAAACAACTTTAACCTTGAGTTGAATAACAAAACTTGTTGACCTGGTCGAAAGTCTTTCTTCAGCAGCTTGTTGTCATGATAGGCTTTCACTTTTTCCTTGTACAGCCTGGAGGATTCATATGCATTCAGTCTCATCTATTCCGACTCCAAGAGTTGTAGCTTCCTTTTCTCTTCCAACTTCAAAGCCCAGTATGCTTTATGTTCCATCTTTACTGGTAATTGGAAGGCCTTGCCATAAACCATTTGAAATAGAGACAAGCCTATATGAGTCTTAAAGGCAGTCCTGTAAGCCCATAATGCACCATCCAGCTTGCTTGACCAATCCTTTCTAGTGGAGGCTACAGTTTTCTCCAAAATCTTTTGTAGTTCCCTGTTGGAAACTTCAGCTTGACCATTTGTTTATGGGTGATATGGTGAGGCTACTTTGTGTGTGACATTGTAATGGCTCAACACCTTCTGAAGTTGGTTGTTGCAAAAGTGAGAGCCCCCATCACTGATTAGGACCCTCGACACCCCAAAGCGAGCAAAACTATTCTTCTTCAAGAACTTCACTACAGTTTTAGCATCATTCTTTGGGGTAGCCACTGCTTCAACCCACTTGGAGACATAATCCACAACCACAAGGATATATTCATTGCCGAAAGATGGAGGAAGTGGACCTATAAAGTCAATTCCCTAACAGTCGAAGACTTCCACCTCCATAATATTCTGCAAGGGCATTTCATTTCTTCTAGAAATTCCTCCCATTCTTTGACATTGATCACATTGAGTGGCATGCTCATGAGCATCTTTGAAAAGTGATGGCCAAAAGAATTTTGATTGCAAGACTTTGGTTGTTGTTTTGTCTCCACTGTAATGGCCTCCACATGGTGAATTATGACAATGCCACAATATGCTTCTCGTCTCTTCTTTAGTTACACACCTCTGCAACAGATTATCAACACCAATCTTGAACAGGTGTGGGTCATCCCAAACATAAAATCGGGCATCATGCAAGAATTTCTTCTTTTGTTGCCAAGTCAAATCCTTTGGAATGATTCCAGCTGCCTTGAAGTTGGCCAAATCAGTGAACCATGGCCTTTCATTCATCATGAACAACGATTCATCAGGAAATTCATCTCTTATCTCTCGCTCCTTCAAAGTCACCTCCTCATTGACTAATCTCGACAAATGGTCAGCTACAAGATTTTCAGATCCTTTCTTGTCTTGGATTTTCAGATTTATTCAACAAATACTTAATGGTTGAATGGTCAATGTAAACAATAACTTTTGATCCCACTAAGTATGATTTGAATTTCTCCAGAGCATAGACAATTGCAAGCATTTCCTTCTCCGTGGTGGCATAATTCAGCTGAGCATCATTTAAAACTTTACTGGCATAATAGATAGCATGGAAAACTTTGCCCTTCCTCTGGCCCAATACATCACCTACAGCATAATCACTTGCATCGCACATGAGCTCAAATTCGTGGCTCCAATCCGGTGATGTGATGACGGGAGCGGACACTAGATTGGTTTTTAAAGTGTTGAATGCTTTCAAGCACTCTTCATCAAACAAAAACACAACATCCCTGTTGAGCAAGTTACTGAGTGGTTTGGCAATATTTGAAAAATCTTTTATAAACTGCCTATAGAACCCAGCATGTCCTAAAAAGCTTCTTACTCCTTTGACATTCACTGGAGGAGGTAGCTTGTCAATCACATCAATCTTAGCTTTGTCTACTTCAGTCCCCCTTACAAAGATTTTGTGGCCCAACACAATCCCTTCTTGAACCATAAAATGACATTTTTCCCAATTAAGCACTAGGTTGGTCTCTTCACATCATTGCAAGACTCGTTCTAAATTTGCTAGACAACAATCAAAAGATGAGCCGAAAATAAAGAAGTCATCCATAAACACTTTAATGCACTTCTCCACCATGTCAGCAAATATTGCCATCACACATCGTTGAAAAGTCGCAGGAGCATTGCAAACACCAAAGGGCATTCTTCTATAAGCAAACACACCAAAAGGGCAGGTGAATGTTGTCTTTTCTTGGTCATTTGGGTCCACGACAATTTGATTGTAACCAAAGTATCCATCCAAGAAACAATAAAATGATTGTCCAGCTAATCTCTCAGGCATTTGATCCATGAAGGGAAGAGGGAAGTGATCTTTCCTTGTGGCATCATTCAATTTTCTGTAATCAATACACATCCTCCACCCAGTGACTGTTCTTGTGGGGATTAAATCATTCTTCTCATTTCAGATTACCGTCATGCCACCCTTCTTGGGAACTACCTGTTGTTCTGCCCTTCGACAACTGCGAAATTTATCAGCAAGTGTACTGAGTCACAAGTAATATAAAACGGTAAGAACCGAGTATCGAATCATAGGGAGTTTGTTTCATTCAGAAAAGCGTTCATTCAATAAGTAGACATTTGTATAAAACCAGGAAATAGAAATAAGCAAAGATATTTTCTGTAATCCTAAAATTAACTACAAAATTAACTAGCTAAATGTGAGAGATAAACTGATGATTAAAATATTGGGTCCTTTTACTGAGTAACTTGATGTAATTAGGTATTTTTCTCTATTTAAGGTTGTTTTTGTGTTCTATGTTGAGGACAACTACCCCAAACCACGATTCCTCGCATGAATGGGCTAATTCTATTTAAACCTCGTTCTCGGATCTCTCGTCGAACTTAGCCTAAACGAATTGTATTAAGATTACAACATATTAAAAATTAAATCCTTGCACTCCGTGTCCAAACATACAGTTCTCTAGCCTGCTCTATCCAGTTCTAAGGATTTAAAACACTTTCCAATGCTAAAAATCCTAACTTTACACACTCATGGATGACCAGTTCACAAGCATGCAAGAATTAAATGTAGATAGAAGCAATGAACACATAAAAACAACTTTAAATAGATAGTAAAGAGTTTTACATCAAGGCTCAACAGAAATTCCCAATAAAAGCTTTAGCCTTCCATGGCAAGTTATCACCTTTTAGTTACAATAGGGGGTTTTGGAAGCAAAATTCAGATTACACGATGGTGGGGATGTCTCCTCCACCTCTAAGAACCTAGAAATCACTCTAAAACCTAGAATTCTCTTGAAAACTGAGGTTTTTGGTGCTCCCTTGCCCTGTTTTCCTTTGTTGCTTCTCTCTTCACAAAAACTATTATAACTTTTCGAACCCTCTTATTTTTCGCCAACTTCAGCTTTTAAGGGATTTATGTCCTCGAAGGCTCGCTTAGCGCCATTTTCACGCTAAGCGAGAGTTAGTGGATTTTCGCTTAGCAAGCTGGGCGCATTGAGCATAAGAAAAGATAAATGACTCGCTGAGCGAGCTGATGGTGCACTGGGCGCATGCATGAATGCAGATTCTCTTCCAGATTGTCCTAACTCGCTAAGCGAGCTGAGTGCCTTACTTAGCGGATGTAACTCGCTAATGCATATGCCTCGCTTAACGAGACACCAGCTGCTGCAAACTTCTTCTTCTTCATCTTTTCACCTGAAACTGAAGTTGAACCACATTAATTCACAATGAAGGGAATATCTAGTGAATAAAAATTAAACTAAACATAAAAATATGTACAAACCTACAAAAAGAACCATAAATTGGGGAAAAGACATAATTTTATAAAGCTTTTCAATACAAAAGTTAGTCGTAAATGACGACTAACACTTGCACAGGGCTAACCCATGCACTGTCAGAGATAGGATAAATGAGGCCTGCTTCTAGCAATTTAAGCATTTCCTTTCGCATTTCTTCCTTCATAACAGGATTCAATCTTCTTTGCGGCTGTCTTACAGGCTTGTATTCGGCTTCCATATTGATCTTATGCGTGCAGTAGGAAGGGTTGTAGAAGCAAGCTTCATGATGATGAACCAAGCAATTTTGATGATGCCAAAAGCCCAAGTGATTGATTCAAGACTTCAAGATCAAGCATCAAGAATCCAATCCAAGATTCAAGATTCAAGAGAAGAAATAAAGAAGCAACAAGTCAAGACTTCATATAGGATAAGTATTAAAAGATTTTTTCAAAAACCAAATAGCACAGTTTTGTTTTACAAAAGAATTTTCTCAAATTTTCTAAAGTTACCAAAGTGATTACTCTCTAGTAATCGATTACCAGTTGGCAGTAATCGATTACCAGTGACCAGATTGGTTTTCAAAATGTTTTCAAATGATTTGTAACGTTCCAAAATGATTTTCAAATAGTGTAATCGATTACACTATATTAGTAATCGATTACAAGTGAATATGAACGTTGGAATTCAAATCCAATTGTGAAGAGTCACAACTTTTCATAAAATACATTGTGTAATCGATTACACCATTGTGGTAATCAATTACCAGTGAATAGTTTTGAAGAAAAAGTTAAGAGTTATAACTCTTAACATGATTTTCTCAAAAGTCATAACTCTTCCAATGGTTTTTTGACCAGACATGAAGAGTCTATAAAAGTAAGACCTTGGCACGCATTTTACAAGCATCCAAAAAACACATCTCTTTCAAATCTTTTCTGACCATTGCTCATTGTTTTTCTTTGCAAAAACTCTTGCCAAAAATCTTTCTAAACTTCGGTTTCAAAACTTTGTTTTTCTGTAAGTGGAAATTCTGCAGAAAACAAAAGTGTGCTATCTTTTCTTCCTTCTCCCTCTTGCCAAAAGAATTCAAAGGACTAACCACCTGAGAATTCTTTTGATTCTTCATCCTCCCTCTTGCCAAAAGAATTCAAAGGACTAACCGCCTGAGAATTCTTTTGATTTTTCCTCCTTCCTCTGAACAAAATATTTCAAAGGACTAACCGCCTGAGATATCTTTTGTTTCCCCTTACAAAGATTCAAGGGACTAACCGCCTAAGAATTCTTTGTCTTAACACATTGGAGCGTACATCCTTTGTGGTACAACTAGAGCGTACATCTACTTGGGTTGTAATACTGAGAACAAGAAAGGGTACATCTCTTGTGGATCAGTTCAAGTGGAGCGTACATCCACTTGATGTTTCAAAGAGAACAAGGGAGGGTACACCCCTTGTGGATCTTTGCTTGTAAAGGATTTTACAAGGTTATTGGAAATCTCAAGAACCGGTGGTTGCTTGGGGACTGGATGTAGGCACGGGTTGTTGCCGAACCAATATAAAAACTTATGTTTGCTTCCTTCTTCCTTACACTCTTTAATTTCCACTGTGCACTTTTTATTTACGCTTTACTTTTGTCTAAGTTATTATTTCGATTCCTTAATTTCTCATAACTTAGTAGTAAAGCCAAATTGAATCTAGTAACATTAAGAAGGATAAGTTTTTTAATTAGTCAAGACCCATTCATAATTAATTCAACCCCTCATTCTTAATTATTTCGAGGCCATTCGATCCGACAAGGGCTAATTCCCTTGAGGTCGGAAATATGTCATCCAATAGTTGCCTTGTGTTTCTTCAAAAACCTTCACTAGCCGAGATTCCTCCTCCTTTCTCAAGAAGTTGTTGATGATCACTGGACTTGCTTCATTCTCTCCCAAGAACACATATTTCAAATGCTTTGGTAGAATTTTTAACTCCACTTGGGCCTTCTCTGCAGGAATGTCCTTCTTCAATTCTTCAAACACAACTTTTTCAGAAGAACTTCCTTCCAATCCTTTTAATTCTTCCAAGCAGTTTTGCAATTCTTTTTCTTCTTCTTTTATTAGACAATCCATAGTATTGGTCAGTGCTTTTCTAGTGGTGACTGCAACACCATAGCTCTAGCCACCATGTCCACCTCATGTTCAACCTTTTCTACTTTAAAATAGGCTTTGTGGTCACTTGGGTGCTTCATTGCTTCAAACAAGTTGAAAGTAACCTTCTGATCATCTACACTCATCTTCAGGTTACCCTTTCCCATATCAACCACACAATTGGCTATCAACATGAATGGACGGCCTAGAATCAGTGGAATCTTAGCATCTTCTTCAATGTCCATAATAACAAAGTCTGCAGGGAAAATGAATTGACGCACTTTGACCAACACATCCTCCACTACACCATATGGCTTTGTGATTGAGCGATCTACCAGCTGCAATGTCATTCTTGTTGGTAGGATTTCCAACTCTCCAATCCTTCTACACATGGATGGGGGCATTAAATTAATGCTAGCCCCTAAGTCAATAAGTGCCTTTCCAACTAACACAACACCAATTGAGCAAGGGATCGTAACACTCCTTGGATCCTTATATTTTGGTGGAAAGATCCTATGGATGATAGCACTACAATTTCCTTCCACCACAATGTTATCACTGTGGATGTATTTTCCCTTCTTAGTCATCAGATCTTTGAGAAACTTTGAGTAGAGCGACATCTGTTGCAGGGCTTCTCCAAACGGAATAGTGATCTCCAATTTTTTGAAAATATCAAGGAAACGAGCAAAGTGTTGTTCCTTGTCCTTCTTAGATGGAACCAAAGGATATGGTGCTTCTTTTCCTGAATTAGAGACACCCTCCTTCTTTTTCTTTCTTGCCAACTCACTCTTAGTCTTTTTCTCCTCCTCACTATTTCTCTTTTTTGCATTTTTTTTCCATTTTTTTCTTCCTCATCTTCATTTATGTTTCTCTCCTTCACCTGATCTCCCTCATTTTCTTTTTCTCCCTAAGCTCCTAACTCCTTCTCCTCATTGGTCCTACTCTCATTCTCCACAATGATCTCCCTTTTGCTTCTGGTCATGACAACCATGCATTCTTCCTTGGGATTTTTCTCAGTGTTAGCTCCAAAACCTCTAGACGAACTCTCAGCTATTTGCTTGGCCAGCTGTCCCACTTGGATCTCCAGGTTCTTGATGGCTGACTCAGTGCTCTTATGATTAGACATTGAGACCTGCATAAACCGAGCCAAAGTTTCTTCCAGCTTGGTGGTCCTCTCTCATACAAGTTAGGCCCTTGATTAGGAGGTCTATTGGAGGATCCTCCTTGATCTTTATTGAATTGATTCCCTGGATGTGACCTTCATCCTTGCCCTTGATTTTGATTGAAATTCCCTCATTGTTGGTAACCTGAAAAACCGCCTGAATGAAATCCTTGCCTGTTTTGATTCCCCATGTAGTTTACCTCTTTAGCAGCATCATCTTAGGGAATACAACAGACAGATTCATGAGCTCCTCCACAAATACTGCAACCTCCAACTTGCATAACAGCTGAATGAGAAGGCTAAGCCGCTTGTAATTGTGTCGACAATTTACTGAGTGTTTCGGTGAGTGATTCAAGCTACTTGGCCAATAACTTGTTTTATGCCAACAGTGCATCTTGTGAAGAGAGTTCCAATAAGCTTCTCTTGGTGGGTATATGAGTTCTATCACTCAAGATAGCATGATCACTAGCAGCCATGTTCTCAATGAGCTCCATTGCTTCCTCTGGAGTCTTCAACTTAATCTTTCCCCAGTAGAAGCATTTACCAAATGCTTGGACTATGGTCTCAAACCATCAATGAAGATATTCAACTGAATAGGCTCTGTGAATCCATGAGTAGGTGTCTTCCGCAGCAAGTCGTAGAATCTTTCTAGTGCTTCACTCAAACATTCATCAAGAAACTGATGGAATGATGAAATAGCTTCTTTGCCCTCAGTTGTCTTTGATTCAGGGAAGTACTTCTTCAGAAATTTTTCTACTACTTCCTCCCACATCTTTAAGTTGTTCCCCTTGAAAGAATGCAACTATCTCTTTGCTTCATCGACTAAAGAGAATGAAAACAAGCTCAGCCTTATTGCATCTTCCGGCACCCCTGCGATCTTCACTGCATTGCAGATTTCTATATATGTTGCAAGGTATGCATAAGGGTCTCCCTTGGGAAGACCATGGAATAGATTTCCTTGAATCAGTGGTCCTCAATACTTATGAAAAATTGCCGCACGGTAGATCTGGAGTAGTCCTCAAGAGTAACCTCTATGGTTGCTCGTCCGCCATGATGTGAGCTTCAGATGCAGCAACTTCGGATTCCCTCAAGTCTGCTGGAAATGATGAAGATGATTCGGATGAAAGAGTTCTCTCGGTGCTTCTTTATTTATCTGCTAGCAGGCCTGATATAATGTTTAGTGTATGTATGTGTGCTAGATTTCAATCAAATCCTAAACAATCACATCTTAGTGTTGTTAAAAGGATCATTAGATATTTGGTATGCACTACAAACATAGGTTTATGGTATCCTAGAAATTCCACATGCACATTAATTGGATATTCTGATTCAGACTTTGCCGATTCTAAAACAGATAGAAAGAGCACTAGTGGAACTTGTCAATTCATTGGATCTGCTCTAGTTTCTTGGCACAGTAAGAAACAAAATAGTGTTGTTTTATCCACTGCAGAAGCGGAATATATTTCTGCCGGCAGTTGTTGTGCTCAAATCTTATGGATGAAGCAACAACTTTCTGATTATGGAATTCTTCTTGACCATATACCTATTAGATGTGATAATACAAGTGCAATTAATCTCTCCAAGAATCCAGTTCAACACTCTAGAACTAAACATATAGAAATTAGGCACCATTTTCTTAGAGATCATGTTCTAAAGGGAGATTGTGTATTAGAGTTTGTTGATACTAAGAATCAACTTGCTGATATTTTCACAAAACCTCTCCCCAAAGAAGCATTCTTCTCTATTAGAAGAGAATTAGGCCTCTTAGATGTTAGTGATTTAGAAAAATAAGGATTGATTGATTAATTTACTCTTATGATTGATTGTTTATATGTTACTTTGATTGTTTTTGTTTAAATTCTTGTTATTATGGTAGAATTTATGTATTCCTGTGTGTTTCATAGTTGAATGATTGAATTAAGTGCATTAGTAGTGATGATTAATCATATTAGATGTGTTTAGCATAGACATAGGTATTTTTTTTTTAAGAAACTAGCCTAGTTTATGCTCTGGTAATCGATTACCATCCAGTGTAATCGATTACACAAGAACAGGCAGCCTGTAATCGATTACAACATCCTGTAATCGATTACCAAAAGACTTATTACTCCTGTAATCGATTACCAAGCCTTGTAATCGATTACAACTCGTCCTCGTCTATAAATACTCACAAAATCAGAGTTGCTGCGCAGCCAAGGCTTTCCCTCACGCCTCCTCCATACCTAAATCTTCCAACCTTCGTATCTCACTCAAATCTTCACCAAATCACGTCCTGTAAAGCCCAATCTTCCTCTTTTTCACTCCTCTTTCACTTCCACTGATTGAAATCCACTGAAACTTCATCAAATGGAAGAACCATCGAAGAAGAGAAAGGGATCATCCTCCATCGCCGCTGCTGCTGCCCATCACCGCCACGGACCATCCGGAGCACCCACAACACCTATTCATCCCTCTTTGTCATCTCCAAGATCATCCACATTGTTCTCATCCGATGATCATCATCTACGGTACCTTTCTCAATTTTCTTCTAGGATCATCTTAGACCCTAAGTACCTAGGCGCAAATTTCTTTAATGATGAAACGTTTGATTGCTATCAAGTGTTTCAAAATTATGGCCTTGTTGATTTCATGTCATTAAAATTGCCACATTATCCTGAACTTGTAAAGGTCTTCTACTGCAATTTAAAAATTCAGGATGGCATTATTACCTCTGAGGTGCATGGTATTCCTATGGTCATTAATCAGTCATTGTTCTTTTCTTTAACTCATTTACCCAGTCAAGGTGCACCTTTTGAGGGCACCATTGTTGATGATTGGAAATTTGATTATTCTAGTCATGATGCTCGCCGTATGGTCTGCAATGACCAGGCTGAAATGACCGGTAGATTGCTGGCCGGATCATTAACTTTTGATAATCGCATCATGCACTATATAATTGTTAGAATTTTGCTTCCCCGCTCTTCAAATTTAGCACAAGCCTCTGAGGAGGATTTGATTCTGATGTGGGCTTTCCTTACCGGTCGTCAGATTGACTGGGCCCACTTGGTTCGGTACCGAATGCTTAAGGCATTACGGGCCAATGCACCTCTCCCTTACCCACAGTTGATAACTTTGTTTCTGCGTCATTTTCAAATTCCGCTTGATGATGAACCATTTGTTCAAGTCAAGCGTTCTTTTGCAATTGGTGCTGGTGCAGTGACTTCCTTTGGATACCGTAAGGATCGGAATGGTCAATGGTTGAAGAAAGACGCACTCCCTCCTTAAGATGAGCGTACTCCTTCACCTCCTCCTCAGCGAGATGATTCAGCACTCATGACTGAAGTTCTTTCCGAATTACGGGGTCTTCGTTCTTATGTTGGTGAACGTTTCGACTCACTGGATACTCGTTTTGCCGGAATGGATATTCGCCTCACATAGCTTGAAGAGGATGTGGGTTATATTCGTTAGAGTTTCGATCTTCCACCACCACCTCCACCTTCTTAGAATTTAGTTTCTAATTATATGTCTCTTATAAGCCGTGTATTTTGTCTATGCTACTTAGATCATTATGTTCAGTACTTTATTTATCTTGTAGTATTTGGATTTCAGACTTTTGTGCTTTAATACTCTGTGGTTTTGGATTTTAAATTGTTTGGATTCTGGTTTGGTTATGTCTTATTTGTGAGTTTGATTGGTTATGCTCTATCCTTTGATATTGATATGTTTCCACTTCATTTTATATCTGGTTTGATTCCCATGTACTTTGGCTTTTTGATGTTGCCAAAGGGGGAGAAAAATGGGGTGTAGAAAAGCTTAGAAAAAGCTTAGAAATCAAGTGATAAAAGTTAGAAATCAAGTGATCATCAATTCCAAAACATAGGGGGAGTGAACGCAAATTATATATATATATATACATTGCTTGCTTGAATCTTGATTTCAGGACTTATATTGTCATCATCAAAAAGGGGGAGATTGTAGAAGCAAATGCCTTTGGTGTTTTGATGATGATCATGATGATTTGATGCAAATGGGCTTTTCAAGTTTAAATTCAAGACAAAGATTCAAGAATACAAGCCACAACATCAAGATGATCACTAGTATTTTAGGAAGGGAATTCCTAATTGATATAGCAAAAGGTTTGGCCAAGTAATTTAAGTTAAAAAGTGTTTTTCAAGAGATTTACTCTCTGGTAATTGATTACCAGAGGATGTAATCGATTACCAGTGGCCAAAAATGCTTTACAACAGCTACTAAATATTTGAATTCAAATTTTAGACTGTGTAATCGATTACACAATCTTGGTAATCGATTACCAGCAGTTAATGAATGTTTTAATTCAAATTTTGAAAGCTGTAATCGATTACACAAATCCTGTAATCGATTACCAGACAAGATTTTCAGAAAAATATTTCTAAGAGTCACAACCTCTCAAAAGGCTTTTACATGACCACCAATGGTCTATATATATGTGACTTAGAACACGAATTTGCTAAGAGTTTTTCAGAACAACAAGTGTTTATTCTCTCAAAAAGCAAAATCGTTTTATCCTCTTAAGAAATCCTTGACCAAACACTTGCAAAATCTATAAGGATTCTTACATGATCTTCATTGTAATATTCTTCTCTTGAAGAGAGAATTCTTCTTCCATTCTTCTTATTCAATGAGATTGGTTAAGAGATTGTAAGTCTCTTGTTGTAAAGCATTTGAACACAAGGGATGGGTTGTCCCTATGTGATTCAGACTTTGTAAAGGAATTTACAAAGATAGTGGAAATCTCAAGTGAGTTGCTTGAGTACTGGACGTAGGCACGGGAAGTGGTTGAACCAGTATAAAATTGTGTTTGCATTCTCTCTTCCCTTATCTTATTTATTTTGTTGCAATCAATTGTGTCTTGTATGCTTAAAGAACATTGTTAAATTGATTGTTGTTGCTTCTATTGCATTCTAAGCCTATCCCTCTTAAGATTATTGAGGCCACAAGGTCCAACAAACTGTCCTATCTTATAAAGCGTTTATCCTCCTTTCTGCGTTGTTTCTCCTGCAAGTAGCTTCAATCTCTAAATCTAATGGAGCTAAATCTAATGTTGGAATTTTACCTCACATACAAAAAGCAGCTAAAAAAAGCAGCAGTTAACCAAGTCAAGAGATAAAATTGAATTCTAACTATTCACAAGAAATAATCAAAAAATAAAGAATAAATGTTTCCAAACTAAATTATACTATCTAAGTGGAAAGAAATTCCCTGGCAACGGCGCCAAAAACTTGTTGGTCATGTGTCAGCAAGTGCACCGATTCACACAAGTAGTCTATAAAACGGTAAGACTGAGTATCATATCCTCAGGGAATTTGTTTCATCTAGACCATGTATATTTAGTATGTGAACACTTATAAAGATTGAAATAAATCAAATGTTGAGTTCTGCACTATAAAATCTATTTGAACAAAAACAGAATATTTAAAGCTATAACAAAAATGACAATTATCAAGTTAAAAGCGTTGGGGAGTGTCCAACTGAATTTCTCTTGCTGTATAAAATGTGTTTTTCTCTATTTAACGTTATCCTAGTGTTCTTACACTAAGAAATTACTCAAACCATGATTCCTCACATGAATGAGCCTAACTCTCTTTAGCCTTTGTTCTTGATTCCTCAACAAACTTGTTCTAAAAGAGTTGCACTAAGCCTATAGTGTAAAATGAACTAGATCACTACACTCCATTCCTAGACATACAAATTTCTAGCTTGCTCTATCAAGTTCTAAGGTTTTAAAGCATTTTCCAACACTAAAAAGCCTAACTACACATACAAATGGGTGATCAAGACACAAGCATGTAAAATAAGCATAAATGGAAGCAATGAACATAGAGAAATAACATTAAATAGATAGTAAGAGTATTACATCAAGAGGTTCAGTAGTAACTCCCCAAGAAAGAGGCTTAGCCTTCCATCACAAGAAAAACTTCACAAAGCAAGAAGAAAACTATTTTTGGTGAAAGAAAAATGGAAGAAAATGGTGGAGAATGTCTTCTCCAGCCTCTCAACCCTAAATCTTTCTATTTTTCACGAAGCTAAGCTCCCTTTTGTTGCTCTCAACCGGTTCTTCTCTGAAATTCCGCCAACTTTAGTGTTTTAAAGGCTCTTGGACTCTTCAGCTTCCGAAGGCTCGCTCAGCGAGCATGTCTCGCTGAGCGCGAGTTAGTGAATTTTTGCTTAGCGAGCATGGGCGCGTTATACGCGAGAAGAGACAACGTCCTCGCTGGGCACACAGATCTCTGACTTATCCTCTTCTAGGGTTTCCCATCCGCTAAGCGGCTGGATGCCTCGCTAAGCAGATGCTTCTCGCTGAGCGGATTTGCCTCGCTAAGCGAGTCATCAGCAACTTTAACCTTCTCTTCTTTGGCTTGAAACTGAGTTGGATTCAACATTAGGTCCCAAAAAATAGAGTTTCTATCCTACAAAATCACACAACAAAGAAAATATGTACAATTTCTATAAAAAGAACCATAAATTGGAGGCACAGTGTTATTTCCTTGCAAATTTTCAATACCAAACTAACTTATGAATAACAACTAACACACCACAAATTTGGAAGAAGCCTTGAACAAACTCATCGAAGTGGTCATCACCAACCACAAAAACACCGAAAATGCGATAAAAAGGCATAAAGACTCAAATAGGGCAATTGGCAAAACAATTGCAAACCTCTTCAATTGGCTTTTTTGCAGCCACCGAGGAAGGCCCAAAGAGCCATTGCAAGGCTATTATCTCCACCATAGGGGAAGAGATGAAAGCACAAGCTAACCCTTCAACCCAAGGTGTGCAATCCTCACTTAATCTTCCATTGTTTGATTTTAGCAAGCTAAGAATCCATAAGAAAGGAGATGATGAGACAATGGCCAAATTCGAGAAATACATGGAGATGCTACAAGGGAAGAAGGAGGAGCCACCTATTGAAAAACTCACATGGAGATGCATGTTTGGCCTAGAGCCGAAAAACCAACCCTATATTGTTAATCCATTGCACCATACTTTGAGCCTATATTGATTTATTCATTTCTAATCCCTTAACCTTGAAAATATATGTTATATCCGCTACTACCCTTAACTTAGAGGTAGGAGAGCAAATGTCTAGGAATTGGGAAAGTCCTTAAGTTTGGACTAACAATAATTACTACTCAAGGGAACAAAGTAAGGGTACCTATGAGCTATCATGTGAACAAAGAAAATTCTTTATTCTCTCTTGAAAAGTTGAAAAAGAAAATTGTGAAAAAATATATATAGAAAAATAAAGAGAGAAACAAAGTAAAGAAAAAAAAATAATAAAAGTTGAAGACATGTAAAGTATGAATCTAATTGAAAAACTAAGGGTACCAAAGGATTGGTATGAAGTGAATGAAAATCCAATGAATAGACTAAATGCTTTCATTCCTTTGAGTTACTTTTGAATATCTAGAAAAACCAATTTTCCTTGTTAGCCAAGCCCCATTACAAGCCATGAAAGTCTTTAATGATTTTTGCATGCATTTGATTTGTTGATTAACTTGAGGTGAAAGTCAAAGTTGAACTATGGTGTTTTAAGTTGTGAATTGAGTCAAACACTTACCCAAAGCTAGGTCAAAAGCTTATGAGTAAAACCCTTATTGTGATGACAATTTGATATGCCATTAAATTTGATTGCCATTCTTTTTGCATATTTCTAACCTTGCATTTGATTTGGTTTTGAGCTAAAAAGTTGAATGTGGGCATCATACTTGAACAAAAAAATTGTTGAATAAAAGGGAATGCAAGAAGAGTGTGTATGTAACTTGTCATTGTGTATCCTTAGTCTTTAGTTTTAATTTGTCTTTTTTTTAGTCTTAGTTTAATTTTGTTTTTGAGTCCTTACTTTTTTTAAGTAGTTTTTACTGTTTTAGTAGTTTTAGTTAGTCTTGTTAGAGGACAAGCAAGGTTCTAAGTTTGGAGTGTTGATAAACGTCAAATTTACTATATATTCATATGCATTTTGTGACGCTTATTTAACATTTTAGTTAACTTTAGGCCTTGTTTTGAGTCAAATTAGCTTTAAATTCAGTTTTTACTTTGTCTTGGTAAAATTTTATGTTTTGGTTATTTTTAATGAATTTTTTTTATAGTTTTTTAGCAGAAATAGGTCATTATGGCCAAAGCTCCAAAGGTCCAAAATCAATAGAAATTTCTGAAAGAGAAATTGCGAAAATTGAAGATAAAAGTTAGAAAAATCAAGAGCAAGATATTTTTCAAGAATAAATCAGTTGAAGAAGATAATTACTTGAATTAATTAGAGATATTATTTGTTTGTAATTTCTTATGATTATCTCCTTAATCAAGCCTAGCTACAATTCTATAAATAGGAGACTAGGCATTCATTCTAATAGTATAGAAGTCCTGAGCAGTTCTTAGAATTATATTTTAGACTTCCACCTCCTTTCACCTAGGAGAGGAAATGATGAATCATGTTTTACTTTAATTCTATCAATCCAATACTTCATCTTGAGTTCTTTATTTGTTTTCATACTTAATGTTTTTATTTGTTTGACCATCTTATAGATGAATTTAGGAATTGACTTGCGCTTTGGTGAGCCTTATTGAAATCAGGACATGAATTAAGTACTTAATTGAGATTATCTCTAGGGATAGAATAATATTGGTTAAGTCTCGCTAATTCTCGACCATTAATGATGATTGCTTGTGTCAGTATGTTCAAGGGATTGGGTATCAAGCAAGTAGTTTAGAATCTGCGACCATGTGGGAGTTAGGGTAGAATACATTAGTGAATTGAGAATTAACAAGAGAGATGAGTAGAAAATTGTGAAGTTACAGTAGATCGAGTGAATTCCAAGTCTGAACCTAGACATTCATTCATCAAGATCGATGTCACCATCCAAGTCTAGTATTTCTATCTTTTCTTAATTATTTTATTGTCATTTAATTTTTATTGCAATTTATTTTATGTTATTTATTTCATGACAATCACAAAACAAAAATACAAAAATCTAGTTCTTAGTTAAGTAATTACATGAAATCCCTCCTTTATTCCTTTGGGAGACGACCTGGATGATAACTCAGTTACTACATCATATTGGGTTACACTTGGCTTATAAGTTGGATCTAACATGAAATAAAACCCTAACAGTAAACATATTGGTCATGTTCTATCAACTTTATTAGATGTTGTATTTTCATCCTTGGACCCCTTTTTTGGAGACGATATCTTTGACGTTCATTGTATATGATTTTGATGGTGCTAAGATTTGTCTAATCTTAATCTTTGATTGACAACAAATTTTGGTCAGGCTTCATCATGTTTTTCGTCAATTGGTTAACGATAGTTTTTTCTTCACTGCTTAAATGACCAACATATGAATGACCAAACAATATTTAAGTCACTTTATGGTGATGGACACCACATTCAACAGTAAGTCTCCACCTTATATTTCTCACAAACCTCCATTTTAATTTAAAGGGACACCCACATTTTCCAGTCCAGTGGACTTGTGCACTAACTTGTCTTTGTACTATTTGTACTTCTTTCTCCCTTTTCACAACCTAGTATAACAATTTTTTTTACTTACTTTTGACTTATGAATGACAACCACAAACCTATGCTCATTTCCTACACGTTGAAACCAATTAAACAAATCATCGTGCTTTTGAAAAACCTAAAAGAATTGAAAAAAAATATTCAATAACAAAACACATACAAATAAAAGTCTAATGAAATATACCTTATTAGTCATGAAATAACTAGAAAAGTTAGGACAACTTGGTTGTGTCTACATATCATTGTCTTCACCACCCACATTTTCATCATTATTATCCCCCATACCATCATTTTCATCATTAGGCTTGGTTCCATATAAAAGGTTGGGTTGATAAAAGAATTATTTTCCATCATTCATATTTCCCCATCCAATTGGCATTGTAACCTTGTCAGATATGAATGTATTTCAATCCATTGACCTACATAATCAATACAAAAAATATTGTTATTTAAAAAAATGCATAGCACAATAGAACCGTGATTCTGTTATGTAATATTTTGTACAACACAACAAAATCATGATTCCACTATGTTGCCCAAAGTATTACACAACGAAATCACGATTCTGTTGTGCAATAACTATGCAACACAATGGAATCAAAGATTTTGTAATGTAGCTCCATGTAGAGCTTGTAAGCCTTGGATCTTCTTCATCAATGGAGTCTTTTGCTTCTTGAAGATCAATGACAACATAATGGAGAAGGAGGAAAGGTGATTGGAGATTTCACTTCAAGGAGAAGATAAGTTAAGAACAAGCTCACCACCATAAGAAGCCATGGATAAGAGCTTGGAGGTCAGAGAAGATGAGTGGAAGGAGAGGGGGAGATGGGAACAAAATTTTGAGAGAGAGAATAGGGAGAATGAGGTCTAAACTTTGAAGTCTAATTTCTCAAAATCAAAGTTGAAAAAATGCACACACAAGACCTCTATTTATAGCCTAAGTGTCACACAAAATTAGAGGAAATTTTGAATTTCTATTCAAATTTCACTTGAATTTGAATTTGTGGAGTCAAAATTTCACTAATTATGATTAATAAATTTCAGCTATGGTTCAGCCCACTAATCCAAAATCAAGTCCAAGATTCTCCACTAAGTGTGCTTAGGTGTCATGAAGCATGTAAAACATGAAGGACATGCACAAAGCGTGACTATATGATGTGACAATGGGGTGTAGCAAGCAAATACTCACCTCCTCCTTAGGCTGGTCCAAAATTTAATTGGATTGGACTTCTACCAATTCAATTAAATTTCTCTCTCAACACACACATCAAATAGTGCACTTAATGCATGCGAAATTTCAAAACTATCCCTAATACAAAAACTAATCTAGGTGCCCTAAAATACAAGGATTGAAAAATCCTACATTACTAGGGTACCTGCCCTAATTATGAAGCCCTAAATACAAGGCCCAAAAAATAATGAAACCCTAATCTAATATCTACAAAGATAAGTGAGCTCATACTTAGCCCATGGGCCCAAAATCTACCCCAAGGCTCATGAGAACCCTAAGGCCTTCTTCTACATCTCTGACCCAATCTTCTTGGAGTTTTTTATCCAATGCCCTTCTTGGGGGGTAGGATTGCATCATTTTGTTACATAATGCACTACACCACAAAATTTTGATTTCGTTATGTAAAAAACATGTTCACAATGGAATCATGATTCAGTTGAACAACAAAATCGAAAAAAATAGAATCGTTTTTTTTTTTGCACAATGGAATCATGATTTTGTTTTAATTACAAAAACAAAAAAATACTTGATAGCGTGTGAGTGCAGAGAGTGAAGAGAGGGAAGAAAGGAAAAGAGAATGAAGATAAAGCAAGTAGGGACAAGTGAGGTGGGAAATGGTAGTTTGATAATTGCTCTTGACTAGTAGGGGCCAAAAGCAATTTTGTTGGGGTCAATAATAATCACCTTCCATTATCAAGCTCCCTTGGGCTTTGGGTTGGAGAGCCACAAAATGGCTTTGCTTTTCATGAATTGTGATACTTTTTTAATTTAGTTTTTATTTGAGTAGAATATTTACATTTTTGGTTATTGTAACTTTTGGCTTCATCCTTTTTCATTTTTTAATCAAAATCTTGTTTAAATGCTAGCTTTTTTCATATTATGTATGTTTGATTTAATTATTTTTTGAAAAGACATGTTTTTAAAATATAATATAAGTTGATCTTTATAGGCATCATATGTTTAATGATGTATTTGTTAAAGAGGAGAGAAATAATATGGAAGAGAAATTTTATATTTTTTATGGGAACTATATGTCTTATATTTTACTTTAATTCAAAAATATTTTTTCTATTTTCATATTTTTTATTTTCATGATTGAATTTCAATATTTTTTTCGAAATATTATCAATAATTGAAAATAATATTATATTATAATATAAATTATTTATCATAAATTTTATATATTCAAAATATCTATTATAAATTTTAATTTTAGAAAATAAATATTTATTATGCAATGCACATTCTAAATTTTGCACAGATGTTATTTTCCATTAGTGTTCGTTTCTTATCTTTCTTAATTATTAAGGAAAAGACTTACATGACCCGTTGTGCAAGGGTTCAAGTTCAGTCACACAAGTTAAATTTAAAAAGAGAAAAGGGGAAAAAACAAAATTCCCCAAAGGGTGTGTTCTGTTTTCGCTCATTCTAGAAACACCCATAAGTCGGCATTACAAGCACCATATTTCGGAAGCTGGAAGCTCACACATTTTTTTCTGCGTCCGAGAATCGCATTTTTCTAGTTCCTGCGCATCCAAACGAGTCCTTAATATCGAACTTTCCTGAAGATGGTGTTGATAGAGCATGAAGAGAGCAAGCAGAGAAACGCGAACCCCTCCAACGCCGCCAACGACGATTCCGACGGCTTCGAAACCGCCAGCGACACCGATCTGGCCGGTGAAGGCGACGACAGTGGGGCCGGCATCCCGGAAGAACAGAATCGCACCGAACAGAGTCATACCGAGAAGCAGACGGAGCAAGAGCCGGAACACGATGCTCCTCGGAGCAGCGAATCATCCGAGAACAATGCCCTGATCAGTGAAGAAGAATCGAGACAGGTTCGGTTTTAAAATTAAGGGTTTTGTGATTAGGTCTTTCTGATTGCTACAATAGTTTTTATTTTTTTTCTGCATTTATGTTTTTTTTCTTGTTGTGTAATGAATTTTAATTGGAATGCTATAACCATTTTTTGGCCGTGTATTGGATTGCTATGCTTATGCTAAGGTTATTGATTTTTGTAATAATAGTTACTTTAAAAGTAATATCTAGACTAATTTCTAATTAGTTCCCAGCAGGAAAGGATTGTATAATGAGAAATACTAGTAATATATTAACATTCTTTATTGTTGGTTGAAATTTATTGAGAATCACAAAACTGTGCAGGACTCACTCCTTATTTAGTGAGTTTCTGCTGATGATTTTGCAGTTTCTAATAAATTTTAATCCAAGAGCAGAGATCATGATAAGTTGATAATGAGTGTGTTTATGTGTTAGAGAATTTGTAGTGTAATTAGCATTCCTCTTGTATAATATTTGGCTCGTGTGGTTGATTGTGTGACTAATTACCGATTGACATGTTCTATTATTGGAGCACTATGGGTTGTGTGCAGATAAAAATCTTGTATTATGCGATTCAGACACATGGATTCATCAAACTATGAAATTGGTATATAACTGTATGTTAATCCCTTTGTGCATGTAAAGAGAATATTGAATGCTATTCATTTATGAGACAGAAAGCATTGAATCAAGCAAATGAAGCAAAGGTAGAAGGGAATAAGCTTTTTGTAGAAGGGAAGTATGAAGAGGCATTATTACAATATGAACTTGCTTTACAAGCAGCACCAGACATGCCTTCATCTGTGGAAATACGGTCAATATGCCATTCAAACCGTGGTGTGTGCTTTCTGAAACTGGTATGGTCTTCTTTTATGCTGTTTATGAGATTAGCATTTGTCATCATATTCCTGTGTTATGCTCTTCCACATGTGTCTACCAGACGAACTATTAATCTTAAAATGATGCTTGACGGCTTATGCATGGTGATCTAGCTTGGTCCTTGGCCTTTCTTTGTTTCCATTCACTTCAGAGTTCAGAATTAAAGGTTGAAATTCAAAGTTGGGTTTATTTTCTGTTACATACTGTTCTTGAAGAATACAAAACTAAAAAGTAAGTAGTTTTCATTTTGGTTTAAAATTATTATTTGCTCAATATAAAATATCATTAGTTTTAAAATTTAAATTAAATAAATGATAGAGAAAAGAGACGGAAAGTACAACCATGGGGAGGATAAGACATTTTGAAAACCATAAAAGCTGAGATGTAACAAAAGCCGTGAAAAGTAAAGCATGCTGCGAAGCTGCCTGCATACCCGAAATTTGCATTTCCTAGAAATAGCCATGAGCAGCAGAACTGAACAGGGAAGCTTAAACTTAATACTCATAACAAGTTTAAGGGAAACGAGACAGGCTTAGAAATGCAAGAATTATTATGTCCCAACTATAAGCAATTTCACATGTTTTACAGTTAAACATTGGTTGATGAGCATCAACCATGTTTCTTGCAGTGTTCAAATTTGAGGATAGATACTAATTTGCCAAAATTAGCTTGGGTATTTACATATTTATTAGTCTCTAATGCAATAAATCTGAGCAAAACCTGATCCCAATCTGCTTCAATAAAAAACGGTTCTGTTAAAGCAAACTGCAAAAGACAATAAGGATTAAAGCTAGATACTTGTTCTTGTATTTTTACCTTTGTTTCAATTTTTTTAATAATATATGTTGACATTTTTTTTATCATTTTTATCCCATATAAAGCTACTATGGGATCTATGCTGACATCATTTTTGCGCTCCGTTTGTTATGTTTGCTTGCTTTTCTTTAACATGTCAAATATACCACAGGGAAAATATGATAACACAATTAAAGAATGCACAAAAGCATTAGAATTGAATCCTGTGTACATTAAAGCTTTGGTAAGAAGAGGAGAAGCTCATGAAAAGCTTGAGCATTTTGAAGAGGCTATTGCTGGTGAGTTCAAATTTTATTGTTGTATGGAGGGTAATTATACCAACCTCTGAGGTTTGCACTTATCACATCTAGCACTGCTCGTCCCTTGCTTTATGTCCCTACCATATGTAGGGTTCTTACTCTATTGTTCTTTGTAATTAACAAAGAGGTGTAATTTCTCAAATAAGAAAATGTGTCAAGTGTAATGAGCATAGTAGTCAATCGCATGCGATAGTGCTGCGATCGCTGGGCAGCAGAGCAGAGCGGCCCCTTGTCGCTCCTAAGACACTCATCGCGGAGCGCCTGGCTCTAGTGGTCACGGCAGTGCCATTAGTGGGGAAAATCGTGGAGAATCACAGTGATTTGCAGGCTTTGCATCCGCTACTCTGTTTTGTTCGTTGATGGGCAAGGCTCTACCACCTTGTTGTCACTGGACAAGGCCTTGCGACCTTCGCTGTCACAGGTGACAGCTTCTGTGACCTCCGTCATGCCGACACTGACCTTTCACGCATTCATCTGCATTGTCTTCCTCTTCCATAGGGGTGGTGCATGCTAACAGTGAAGTTTATGGGCTGAATCTTAGGTTTCATTTCAGGGTGTTCCTTTTTTTTTTCCGCTCGTCTGTTTTGATTTTTTGGGACCCAATTTGAGTCCAATAGCTTTATTATTATAATAATAAATGTAATAGTATAATATAAAAACTATTTAAAGTATAATATATAATATAATGAACTAAATAATAATAATAAAAAATCATAATATGTGATATAATAAATTAATAACAATATTAATAAAAAAATTTCTAAATAATATAATAATAAGAAATATACATAATAACTAAAAAAGAATATAAAATACTATTAAAAATACATATATTGTTACGTAATGCAAAGTAGATGTATGTAAAAAAACTAGAAAAACAATCTTTCTCTCTCTCCCCCTCTCCACACACACACAAAAAAAGAAAATAAGAATAGCGGTCATCCGCTATAGTGTTTTCCAGAGGTGGCCGCTCCCTGCCGCTATCCGCTATTAATTACCATGGTAATGAGTACAATCCTAAAGGAGGTTATTGTAATTATCCCTTTATTTTGGCTCTTAATGTATTAGTTCACAACTGTGTATTTAGCACACTAATTGCATTCTGATTCTTATGAACTTTAATATTTATGCATAACCAGCTCTTTACATTTTACCTTTTTTTTAATAAAAAATATTTGGCAGATATGAAAAAGATCTTAGAAATTGATCTCTCAAATGATCAAGCTAGGAAAACCATTAGGCAGCTAGAGCCCCTTGCTGCAGAAAAACGGGAAAAGATGAAGGAGGAAATGATTGGTGAGTTTATTTTTTTCTTTCTCTTGTTTTTTTAATATTTATATTTTTTTTGTGGGGTGGTGTATTGGCTTTCTTTCATTGTCTTACCTGTATTATTATTATTATTATTATTATTATTATTATTATTATTATTATTATTATTTGTTTTTTTCGCCTATTAACTTGCACTTGCCACAAAACTACATGGCTTGATCCCCTAGATATCCCTCCCGTCTCTTTTGCTTTGTTTCTTTTTCCCCTTCTAATCAGTCATGTATTGAGGACTGTAAAGGTCGTGTGTTTTAATACATCTAGTTGTGTGTCCATTCTTAGCATAACTTCTTGTTCTCAAATGGTTCACATAGGTCGGTATTTACTATTCTGTTTCATAAAGGCAAACATATATTGTGAATAGTTCATAGCGGATTGTGCAGATGCACTTTATTTTTGTGACTAGTGATATTGAGTATAATTTACTGTCATCATTTGCTTAGATAGATAAGTGTTTCTTGATGCAGCAAAACTGAAAGACATGGGCAATTCTGTCCTGGGCCGCTTTGGGATGAGCGTAGACAACTTTAAAGCAGTCAAAGATCCAAACACTGGTTCCTATTCTATCTCATTCCAACGCTAATTTATGTAGAGCAAAGTCATAAACAGCAGCAAGCAAGAAAGAGGCAGTCTAAAGTGATACAGGTTTTAGACTCAGTTGTGCATGCAAGTTATTTGGAATATTTGAATGTTAGTTATGTATGAGAACTAGGGCATGTAACATTTCCTTTGAAAGGGCATTTAAACTGCATTAAGGCTTCAGAACACATGTCAATTGTTTTGAACTTTTGAAAAATACTACATTCGTCCCTATTTATATGACGTTGACTAATTTATGTATATTAGTATTAAATTTGTCTATAATTGTAATATTTTCAAACTTTGCCCTTAACATTATTGGGAGCCTATTTACCTTCTCCAATCTTCATAGGTGAGAGAAAGAGACAATTTAGATTAGCGCTCAATTATGGATTAAAATATATAAGGGTATATTAGTAAAAAATAATTGACACACAAGACAATTGAAATGAAGTCTCATAAAATGGAACAAGAAAATTTTAAAACTATATCTTATAAATAGGGATGGAGGTAGTATATAGCTTAACTGCATAATTCCATTGGCTTTTGAGAAATACTAGCAATACTTTTCACACTCTTTTTAACACTATTATCAAATGAAATTCTAGGTAGCCTCACTAATAAAGAATGGGCCCAGGTTTTCTAGTGGGACCAACATGAGAACCCAACATGAGACTTCACTTAATAATGGATGAAGTGTTTTAAAAGAGTGTGTTGTTAGCATTCCTCTTGGCTTGTAATGTTCTCTGACTTAGCACCTTTTTTCCGCCTTGATGCTTATGGGTGCACTTGTTTGAGGATTTGGATGTTTTATGGTTGAAGTTACTTCACACTTGTTTGGTACAAGTACAACATGCATGTGACAAATGAAATTTTTTTTGCAACTCATTTATACACCACCCTTCACATTTCTATCACGAAATTTTTACAGAAACATACAAAAAATAATTATATACACAAACATACATGTTTTCCTATTATTTACATAAACACATAATTTTACTATTCGTAGTATAGATTCGGGTTTGAGAACCCAAATTTACATTGTGATTTTAAAAAATATTTGCAAAAGAATGTTGATAATTTGGTTCCCAATCCAAATTCTCAACGTGGTTTTTTTTTTATGAAAAAAATAATTTTTTTAAAAAGATTAAAAATAATATAAATAAAGGAAATTAATTCAAAATAATAAAATTAAATAATATATTATAGAAGTAAATGGAGAATATCTCTAAAAGCAGTCTAGTTAAAGAAAAATAGTTAAAACCACTTTCATTGAAGAATTGTTTTTCCTTCTAATTTATATATATAAAGTGGAATTAAATACATTGATAACATAAATAGTAAACATAAAAAGAAAATTAAATTGCTTGATTAGAACTTTCAGGACATCTATTTTTTGAATGACTTGTTAGCATGCAGATTGAATAACATTTTGGTTGACATTTTTCTCTCTCATTTATATTAGTTCGTATGCTTGTTGATTTTGGTCAATTTTATTTTCCTCTGGATTGATACATGATTGTGGTCCTTTATTTGGTGACCAATAATTGTGATGACACATGTCTGCTAACGGGACTTTCTACACACTTGACACGTAGTCCAATGTGTACACTAGATGTACATATTACAAGTAATCTATATTGATATGCTTACATGCATCAATGATATGTGCACATGGTATGTGTAGATTTTAAAACTTTCTCACAATCACATGTTCTTTAATTTAGCCTCACAATCAATTTTTTCATTTGATGCTTTTCTCTCGAATTCACTTTTTCATCAACTTGAAACTCAAATCTTGGACGATTAAATTGCTGAACGAAGTTAGTGTTAGACTTAGTTTCTTTTTAATTGATGAATTTGGCCACAATGAGTGTGTAAACTTGTCTGGAGGCAATCATTGTATCAGCTTGAGTCCCACGGTCGATGAAATATTTGTTCAACTTCTCATACGTGACTCTGACTAAGGCACTGATTGGAAAATTTTTCATTTTTTTAGAATCGAGTTTAGTGACTGCCAAATTAATGGTCATGTGTCCTTACCGCTTTCCATCATCCTATGCCAAGGTCCGTTGTTCCCTTGGAATTTGCTCAAGCTAGGCGGTGTCATATGGGTTGTCTTCTTGTAGTAATTGGTAGTGATAAAAAACTCTAGTTGGGTCATGACATATCCTATTTGAAAAAAATGTAAATTTGACTGTTAGTTTTATTCTAAATGATAAAATAATGTGAATTATAATTTTAAAAAATATTTAATCCATACTCAAGACATTTTTTCTTTCGCCCTTACTTTTAAATTGTTTTTGTAATTTTGCTCAATGTGTCCAATGCAAAACACATGCGATGAGTTGTCTGTTGTCCACCCACTGTTTGATTGTCTCGTCTGTATGCACTTTTGATTGTCTCGTCCCTATCAGAGATTAGGTATATGCCATGCTGTGGTGTGACAAAGGTTCTCAAGTTTTGTAAAAAAAAAAAAGTGTCAATCATCTGCTGTTTCACCCTCAACAATGACATGCTAGTGGAAATATATTGTTTGTCCCATCTTGTGCAACTGCAATTAATAGCGTTCCTTTGTATTGTTCATGAAGTTATGTTCCATCGATTTGCGCCATGGGTTTACACAATGCAAACACATCAATGCATGCCTTGAATGATAAAAAAGTCTATGGAAAATTACCTTGTTTGGAATTGGTTTGCCCAATTCGTCTAGTGTAGGTTTTGGTTGGAATCTGACAATTGTTCCAGGGACCAATAGTTGCAATGCTTGTAAATATTTGGAAAGCATGTTGTATGATTCTTCCCAATTATCATATACCTTCTTGAGGGCCCATTGTTTTGCTAGTCATGCTTTTCGATATGTAATGGTGTAGTCGAATTCTTGTCTATGAATGCGATGAATGTTAGAATGGTTAGTTGCTCATTTTCTTCAACCATTGTAAGGATATTTTTGCCCGAGTTTGGAATCCATCTTATTGTGATTTTGTGAAATGGTGGGCATGGTGCATGTGTGAGGTCTTTCAATCATTCTAATTTCCCAAAATTTTAAATTTTTGCGTTCTGACACTTTAAGTTTCCTTTGACATCCCTTAGCTCGACAACACAAGACCAATGTATTCTTTGCACACCTCTTGTGTTTGAAAGTAACATGGTTCTTAATGTGTCACATTTTTATTGAGTGTTTGAGGTCCTTCAACTGATGGAATCACTGACCAAGATATAGCTTGTTATCCTGTAATTCAAATTGTCGTGGTAGGTTAAAAAAACACCTATAATTGAGGTTCTCAACCACTTGGTTGTCACCAACATTAGTGCAATTTGGATATGGATGATAGACATTTTCAATTGTTGTCGGTTGGAAAAGAAATTGGATGTCATTATCGTCGTTGTTGTTGATGTTGTTATAATCATTGATCGCCAAAATTTTGTCTTCATTATCATTGAAATCAGTAACTGCTTCACTCGGCTACCCGTTTTCAGCATGATGGTCATGTGATATTTTGTTTCTTTAAGATTGAGCAACATGGATTTGAATAGTTGGTTGGGCATTTAGGTTGAAGGGCTTGTTTAGGTTCAAAAGTTAGGGTGTCGTCACATAGTAGTCTGTCTAATGATCCACTAAGCAGCTGCATCTATGAGCTAATGTGTCACCAAATTCAGCGAGTTCAAAATGAGGGATGTAACAATCATTTGTGGGCTTGCATAAGTTTGGGTGTAAGAAGATGGACCTTCATGTTGGCTTTCAATATGGTAGTCAATATATTGTGTTTGCTGAATTTGTGGTGATGAATTAGTTGCTTCAACATTAGTGGTAGAAAAAGATTGTTGTTCGTATTGTACGAGCAACTTATGCATTCATGTTGGTTATAGACATCAATATCCTTATCGTCATTGATGGTAACAGCCTGGTAATTGAACATGCCTAACCTAACAATTATGAAGTATCAATAAATGATTGTTGTTATGCTTTGACCTTGGTTTAGGCCCATCTTTTGTTGGATTTTTCTTTTCAAGACATTCAAGGTCATGCTTCTCTTCGTAGAAACAAGTACCTATTTTTCGTTCTTAAATAAGTACATCTATTTTATAATGTGATGATATGAGAATGTTGTACTGATAGATCCAACGATCTTCATCGCACTGACACTTTTAGTAGTCGAGATTGTATCGACAATTTTAACTACAATATCAAAAACAGTGTTTGTACCATATCTGCATTAGAATTTATGACGCACAATATAGTGAACAGTGTTTGCAGGGTCTTCGTAGGATTTCTTACGCGTATAGTGACACACACAATGTCTTTGTAGGATTCCTAGCGCATAATGTCTCTACAGGATTCCTGACATGCACAGTGATCCGACAAGATTCCTGTCGCGCACAGTGCCTCTGCAAAACTCTTGATGCGCACAATGTCGTTGGACAGTGTCTCTACAAGATTCCTGACACGTGTAGTGTCTCTGCACAGTGATCTGACAAGATTCTTGAGGCACAATGTCTTTGCAGGATTTCTGACACGCACAGTGTCTCTGCAGGATTCCAAATGCGCACAATGATTCGACAGGATTCCTGACACGCAGAGTGTCTCTATAGGATTCCTGACGCGCACAATGTTTCTGCAAGATTTCTGACATGCACAGTGTCTCTACACAATGATCCAGTAGGATTCCTGATGCTCACAGTGACGGGCACAGTGTCTGTAAGATTCCTGACGCGCACGATGTCTTTGTAGGATTCCTGACGCTCACAATGACATGCACCGTGTCTTTGCAGGGTTCCTGATACGCACAATGTTTGCACAATATTTCACACAGATTGCATTGTCACCTCTTAATGCGCATAACACTTCTTGATGCCTATAAATACCATACATCGGCTTATTTAGAATCACGGAAAAAGAATTGTTAACAACTTTCATTGTGCAAAGGGAGAATGAAGACAATTTTATATGGAAACAAGATTGTCATCTATCTTCAAAATACAAAATATGATAAGTACAAATTAAATGATATCATAACCTTTTATTTGATAACAATTTTTATTGTCGTGGCAATTAAAAATAACTTTGAATTTACAGGGACAACAACCAATAATCATTTCTTATTGTAATTTCATGCCCTTTCCTCATCCTTTAATTGAGTCGTTGTTAAGTCATACCAGCTTTGCTGATGTTGCCAAATTACAACACTTCAAAACTAATCGTCATCTTGTCACTGCACTTGTTGAGCGATGGAGACTAAAGACTCACACTTTTCATCTTCCTGTTGGAGAATGCACAATTACACTCGAGGATGTAACACTACAACTTGGAATAAGGGTTGACAATAGGCCAGTAACAGGTACAATGTACTATGATTGGGAGAAAATGTGTCAACAATATTTGGGTATGGTTTCGTCAAAGGAAGAAACATTGGTCAACTCTGTCATTAAAATTAAGTGGTTGCAAGATAATTGTTGTCGCTTCCCATGGAACCAACATAACAACAATTAAAAGCACATTGTAGAGTTTACATTTTGCAGTTAATTAGTGGGGTTTTAATGCCAGGCAAGATGGGAAGTTAGGTTCATTTGATGTATCTAACTATGTTGGCTGATCTTGAACGAGTCAGACACTATAGTTGGGGCTCTGCTTGTCTTGCAATGCTATATAGGGAAATGTGTAGGGCTACTGAACCTGAGGCGAAAACCATGGGTGGGTGTGCATCATTGTTGCAATCTTGGACATGATATCACATGTCCTTCACAACAACAAGAGTTAATCGCAACCCAACATATCCATTGGTTATGAGGTAAGATGGATCTCAAATTCACTGTTATATGATTAATATAGTATCTATTACTTTAATATTATTTCATATATTAGATGGAGTGACGGTGGATTAAGCTTTAGTGGCACACAACATGGAGATGTCATCGGTTATAGAATAAGATTAGACAACATGACGCCTGAATAGGTAATAAATACTAAACTAAGGATTACGTAAAAATTCCATTGTGGTTTGTGTTTTTAATAATAATTAATTATTCAAATATATTATTTCAGTTCTTGTGGATCCATATCTCCACTTTTTGAAGGTTATTGAGTCGAGAACTTTCGAAGACTCCTCCAGATGGTAAGCCTGCACCACATTAATTTGTTTTTCAATAGTAGAATGACAACAAGCGGATAGAGTTAAACTTCAATTTCGGCTATAACAAGGCATACTAGATCCCCCAAAAAACATGGACAAACTTCACAAAATCAACATGTGAGGTCGAATTGACACAAATTGGGCTAAAAAACATGCAAAGTGGATAGGGTAATAGCGACAACACCAATCAATGGTTTTAGAGGGACAACTGATAATGGGACATGTAAGGCATTATGAAGAATACCTGGTGTGGTATCAAAGTAATTCTATTATTTTTTATATATGCAACTACCAAGTGAAGCGGCAATGAATGTAGAAACTGACTAATCCTCAAGGACAACAAACATTGTGCAAACAAAATGTAATTCTATATACACACCAATTCCCTCGATCACGGATTACGTTCCACCTAGTCCTTCGAACATGGACTATACTTCATCAATTGTCCAACTTGATGAATTCCTGAGCAATGTTTTTGGAACTGATTGTGACACGCCAGTGTCAGCTCATGAATACATGCATAGCCTACAGAACGAACTGGGTCACTTTACTCCACTAGGCTTCAATTTGATGTTTAGCCAAGATGTTGATGAGAATAATCCATCATTGCATGATATACCACATCAATGTCTATGTCAAAATCCAAGATGTAATAAGAGACGTCTTCCTTGTGGAACAGGACACCATTATGGGGATTAATTACTCAAGTTTGTTGTAGTAGGACAATATTATTCTTGATTTACTTTATGTTCAACTTATCCACTTACATTATGTTCATGCTCAAGTGCTTTAATTTTACAATTTATTTGAGTACCCTCATGATAAATGAAAATAACAACGAAAAAGCATGGTACAAACGCCAAATGCATAATAAATACTAACATGTAATTAAAAGCAATATAACAACAAAATATGTTAAATAATTTATTCTAATTTCATAGAATTATTCATCAATTATGCAACTTCTACTCCATCTCCGTCCAAATTAGCTCATTAGCTTGAGAAGGTGATGGTGAGGTATGAACTTCAACTCTAAGTTCCATACATATTATACTTTGCATATTTGCGAATGTATTCAATATGCATCAAACACCTTCTTCGTCAATAGTTCGACATGCCCTATACTCAACATGTCCATTCATTTCATATATAGGACAATGATACCAAAGCGAAGTACTTGCACACGAAACATCATCAACTCTAATTGATGACTGTATTACAATGATTATGTTTGGCAGCATCATTATTGGATACAACAACAACGATTTTGTGTTGTCATTGGTGAAAACTGCATTTCCACTTGTACTGCAGATGATCTCACCATTGACATAAACGAATAAACAAATTGGGTCTAAACTCATTTTGCTTGCACTCTATGTATAGGGTGATATGATGCACTTAATATATAATCAATCACAGGTTCATAATTGACGTGCTTTGGAATCTTGAGGCATGATAGTAAGATAGTCTTTTTAACGTGCTTTGGAATTTTAAGGCCTTACATTCAGAAAAAAGCCATGTGTTGCACAATCTCGCTTGCTAATTATCATTGCATGTGACCACATAGTGAACAACTACACGCAACCAACAAAGCCTGTGCGAATGATTAAAACTATTTTTTTATTATTACTGTTTATCGCAAAGACTGTTATCACATTTTTAGGTGTCATTGTTGCTCAGTCTCGCATGCCAACTATTAGTGCATGTGACCACATAATGAATTACTGCACACAACCGACAAAGCATGTGCGAATGATTGAAGCTATTTTTTATTATTACTACTCACTGAGCATATCCTTATCGCATCTCGAGGCCATGTGTTACCCAGCCTCACATGCCAATTACCAATGCATGTGACCGCACAATGAATGCCTGCATGCAACTGACAAAAACAAAAAAATTATGTTTTCGACCCTTAAAATAATGTTTAAGTGGCCATGTTATGTAATTTATAAAATTTATCTTCAATACATTAAAAATATTTGTGAAAAATTTATTTCATATTTTTCACATCAAAGAACCCAAAAAAATATATCGTGTAACAATTTCATCAATAAGGACCTCAAATTAACAGTAAAAAAATAAAAAATTATGTTTTTGACCCTTAAAATAATGTTTAAGTGGTCATATTATGCAATTTATAAAATTTATTTTCAATACATTCAAAAAACATGTGACAAATTTATTTCATAGTTTTCACGTGAAAGAATAAAAAAATATATCATGTAAAAGTTTCATCAACAAGGACCTCAAATTAACAATAAAAAATAAAAAAAGTTATGTTTTTTACTCTTAAAACAATGTTTAAGTGGTCATGTTATGTAATTTATAAGATTTATTTTCAATACATTAAAAAAATATATGGCAAATTTATTTCATAGTTTGCACATCAAAGAATCCAAAAAAAGTATACTATGTAGTAGCTTTATCAACAAGGACCTCCAATTAATAGTAAAAAAAACAAAAAAAAATTATGTTTTTGATCCTTATAACAATGTTTAAGTGACCATGTTATGCAATTTATAAAATTTATTTTCAATACATTAAAAAAATTCATGGTAAATATATTTCATAGTTTTTACGCCAATGAATCCAAAAAAGATATATCGTGGAACAGTTTCATCAACAATGACCTCAAATTAATTATAAAAAATTAAAAAAACCATGTTTCAACCCTTAAAATAAAGTTTAAATGACTGTATTACGCAATTTATAAAATTTATCTTCAATACATTAAAAATATTTATGATAAATTTATTTCATAGTTTTCATGTCAAAGAATTAAAAAAAAATATCGTATAACAGTTTCATCATCAAAGACCTCAAATTAACAATGAAAAAAATGAAAAAAAAAACAATGTTTTTGACCTTTAAAATAATGTTTAAGTGGTCATTTACCAGTGCACGTGACTGCACAATTAACACCTGCTTGCAACCGATAAATTCTATAAATACCAATACTATTTGAAAACATTCGAAGAACTTTCAAATATTCATCTCAATTCCTACCACAATGTGTCACCAACTGCATGTGTTTGCGTTTACTATAACGACAAAATCTGCAACATTAATGAAGGCACACCATCTTCATTAGTAACAAAACAAAAACTTTCATGGTCAACAAGGTCATAACTCTTACAGAATTGCTTGAACTTATTCACCAAAAAATAAATATTGAACCACACCAACATATCCAACATCTCCACTTTCGATGCCCCATATTTGAGTCAGGACAACCATAGATGTACAAGTTTTATTCTAGGAGATGATCCTGATGTTCGACAAATGTTCAATATTTTTTACAACAATCCAACACTACCATTTGTGAAGTTATTTGGCACAATTTGTGACAACAATAACCCGTCAAACAACCAACATGGTTCAACCTCCAATCTTGAGGACCTATTAGATGAATACGAGAGTTGTTGAGTCAAAGATCATGGTAGTGATAGTGACTCCTATTTTGGGTCGGAAGGAGGTAACATGTCTCCTTCCCACGAACCAATATTTAAACGAGGTTGGTAATCTGGGAATGATCCATGTGTTAATTGTTTCTGCTTTGAGGTTTTCTCGTGATGTGCTATGTTGGTGTTCAGTCTTTAACATTATGTTATTGTGAGTTTGCATTGCCTACTTCGTCCTGTAATTGTTATTTGTAGTACTTACTTTACGTAATGAAATAAATAATTTGTTTCAGAATATGATAACAGTTTAGTCCAAGAAATGACAACTTCCTAAAATGTAAACACTTGGTTTTTATAAGTCTATGCGAAATAATCAAGTTTCTATTATTTACAAAAAAATGACATTGACTTGACAACTCAATTTAAGTCTTAAATTCAAGTCTCAAAGTAATAATGGACGTCTAGTACACCATGTAGCAGTGTAAAATCACAAATGAAATTGACAACACTCTGCAACTAACCTAAGTCTAAAAAAAAAAAAAAAAACAAAAGATGTTTCACCAACAAAACTAACACTGAATTCATAACTCAAAATTTAAATTCAAGTTTGAAAGTAATAATGGACATCTGGAGGACTAGGTAGTAACGTAAAATTACAGTCAAAATTGACAACACTTTGCAATTTACCCAAGTCTCTAAAAAAAACAATAAATGTTTCACCAACAAAATTGACATTGACTTCACAACTCAAAATTTAAATTTAGGTTTGAAAGTAATGATGGACGTCTGATGCACTAGGTAGCAGTGTAAAATGATAATCAAAATTGACATCACTTTGAAATTTACCCAAGTCTCAGAAAAAAATAATAGATGTTTCACCAACAAAACTATCATTGACTAGACAACTCAATTTAACAAGTCTCAAAGTAATAATGCACATCGGGTGCACCAGGTAGTAACAAAATCACAGTCGAAATTGACAATACTTTTCAATTTACCCAAGTCTTTGAAAAAATTATAGATGTTTTTACCAAAAAACTGACATTGAGTTGACAACTCACAATTTGAATTCAAGTCTGAATGTAATAATGGACGTCTGGTGCACCAGGTAGCAGCATAAAATCACAGTCGAAATTGACAACACTTTACAATTTACCCAAGTATCTAAAAAAACAATAGATGCTTCACAAAAAAACTAACATTGAATTGACAACTCACAATTTGAATTCAAGTCTGAAGGTAATAATGGACGTCTGGTGCACCAGGTAGCAGCATAAAAACAAAGTCAAAATTGACAACACTTTGCAATTTACCCAAGTCTTTGAAAAAAAAATAAATGCTTCACCAACAAAACTAACATTGACTTGACAACTCACAATTTGAATTCTAGTTTGGAAGTAATAATGAATGTGTGGTGCCCCAGTTAGTAGTGTATGATCATAGTCAAAATTGACAACATTTTGCAATTTACCCATGTCTCTGAAAAAGACAATAGATGCTTGACCAACAAAACTGACATTGACTTGACAATTCACAATTTAACTTTAAGTCTGAAAGTAATAATGGGCATCTGGGTGCACCAGGTAACAACGTAAAATCAGTTGAAATTGACAACACTTTGCTATTTACCCAAGTCTCAGAAAAAACAATAGTTGCTTCATTAAAAAACAAACATTGAATTGACAACTCACAATTTAAATTCAAGTCTGAAAGTAATAATAGATGTATGGGTAATAGCATAAAATCACAGTCGAAATTGACAATACTTTGCTATTTACCCAAGTCTCTGAAAAAACAATAGTTGCTTCACCAAAAAACTGACAATGAATTGACAACTCATAATTTAAATTCAAATCTGAAAGTAATAATGGATGTTTGGTGCACCTTGTAGTAGCGTAAAATCACAGTCAAAATTGAAAACATTTTGTAATTTACCCAAGTCTCTGAAAAAACAATAGATGTTTCACCAACAAAACCGACATTGACTTGACAACTCATGATTTAAATTCTAGTATGAAAGTAATAATGAACGTTTGGTGCACCAAGTAGCAATGTAAGATCATAGTCGAAATTGACAAGACTTTGTAATTTACCCAAGTCTTTGAAAGAATAATAGATGCTTCACTAACAAAACTGACGTTGAATTGACAACTTAGAATTTGAATTCAAGTCTGAAAGTAATAATGGACATCTAGTGCCCCAAGTAACAACGTAAAATCACAGTCAAAATTGATAACACTATGCACTATATCGATAAAAGTGAAATTAGAATAATGACATGTCTCAATCAACATTGGGTTCCAGACAAGCCTTTATCAGAAACACAATTCTAACCTTATGAGATTCCAATACACATCAACGAGACAATTATTCAAACAACTATAAATAACACCAAACATCCTTAATACAACCACACTTCCACACAACATACCTTCACAAAATAAATTCAATCTCAATACTATGATATTCTTGGGAGAAACAAGCACTCAGACCATTGCTAGCTCGAGATTAACATTCATTTTTTCAAATGGATCAATCATTTACAACCAAATTGATGTTTATTTTCAATGTCCTATTCCAATACTAATGTGAGTTCCTAATGAGTGTTCTTTTGAGACACTCAAGAGTTGAATGCACAACACCCTTCGGCTAACCAATGACCAATTTGTGGATGAAATCTACTATCGACAATCATCCATAAATGCAGGTCAACAATATTTTTTTCAATCTCTGCAATTGAAAAATGATGATGATGTTTGCACAATGTTAATGTGCAATGAGCAATACTCATGTGTTGGCCTTATAAAATTATTATGTACCACCAATAGAACACCAGATGATATATTTAACTTACTTCGGTCCACCATCATTCCTACTCATAATGCAATACTGTATTACAATGACAAGTGGAACATACCACGACAAGGCGGGTTTTTGGGTTACTCTTTCACTCGAACAAACCCAATAAGATTTGATATTCCTTCCAGATGCAACATCGAAATACTCAAGGATGTCATCAAGCAAGTTGTGCCTCTAGGGGTTCCCTCTTATGGAATTCACAGGTGGCCAAACGATTGTTTTTTCGACTGTCAGACCATGCAAAATATTCAGAAAAATTAATCGAAATGAAATAAAAGAGTTGAAAAATGATGAAAATGTGTTAAACGTGTTAGCAGAATCCACTTATTGGAAACGTTTCTGTCCAATAGAAATTTTAGCTATTTTTAACAAACCAGTAACCCAAATGGAAGAACACATGTATGCTACACAACATCTTTCAAACTATGATTAGTTTCATCATTTTCATGTTTCAATTGTTATTGTTAGTACGTTCCATTATTTCCATTTTATTATGTTTTGTTTATTATGTATGTCTCTCTATTTCTTATCTCAATTATCGTAGTATTTTAACTTCATTGTATAATATAACTGAAATGTTGTAATTATTTATTCATTGTCTTTAATCAATTTGTTTTTTAAAACCATTTACCATTTTTAAAATTTATTTTAGACTAATAATTAATTTTTCTCATTTTAACTAATGTACATAACGAAAAAAAAAAAACTGCCAACGAAACCAAAATTGAACTTCAGAAAAATTCACATGTTTAAGTGCCTTAAGTTTGTAATTTATTTAAGTACCTACATGGTAATTAAAAAATTATATCATAACTTAATCTGATTATATTCATGTCAAGGAATCCAACGAGGCAAAAATCGAAGCTTAGAAAATTCCACAACATCTTTATAATCATAGTAGGAAAACAAAATAAAAATGATTTTAACCACTAAAATAAGAATTCAATTGCGTTAATTTTATAATTTATTTAAGTACTATTGTGACAATCAAAAAATTGTATGATATCTTAAACAAATATAAATATTAATTTATATTAAATTATAATTTTTTTATATTATGCATTTTAATAAAAATCTTTAAAAATGGCATATAAGAAAAATAATTTTTATTTATTTATTATTATGTGCTAATACAAATGCTAAAATACTACTTAATTTGTCCTTATTTATATTCTTTAATTTTATTATTTCGACTTAATTTTTTTGTTATTTATATTATTTTTTAATCTTTTAAAAATTTATTTTTTTCTTAAAAAAATCATGTTGAGAATTTGAGTTGGAGACCCAAATTCTCAACCTTCTTTTGCAATTTTTTTTTTGAAAATCATAGTGTAAATTCGGGTCCCTCTAACCCGAATGTATAGTGTGAATTGTAAAATTAAATGTTTGTGTAAATAATAGGGGAATATGTGTGTTTATGTATATAATTTTTTTTGGTATGTTTCTGTAAAAATTTCTTTCTATCACTCTTATAGCATAAAAGTGACTTGATAACAAATTTATCCCATTTGCCAAACAATGGCTGAAATAAAGACATTTTTTAAATCCTCATAAAAATCAAAACCTTTTCGTGTCCTTTTGTTCACTCCCCTCAATTTTTCATCTCCTCAAACCAGTACATTCTAAATATTATTTGCATCACTACATTTATGATGTTACTGACCAAATCAGTCAGGTACTTCATATGATATATAGCTTTCAAGATAATGCGTCTAATTCACTGTCATATGGTTTGTTTTCTAGGTTATGTTGGAATTCTGAGTTAATGAAGTACTAAGGGAGTTTAGCATTGTTTGATGGATGTCAAGGTGTATTAATCATGTGGAAATGCACTCGTGAAAGTTTATTGGAATTTGTAAATCTTTTTGGGTTGTAAAATGTTGTTTTTCTATCATCAGTTCATTCGGCATCAATTTCACTACTAAATATGATGCGCATTTTAGCAATTTTTAATATAGTCATGCAATCCATACAGATATTGGCTGGTACTTTGATTTTTATAAGTTTTGGAATTATACATGATATGTGATTGCCAAAACTTAGAGCATTTATAATTATTTTTGTTTCCTTCTGCTGTTTGAGATGCTATCATATGTGGAATTGGTCTTAGCAAACTGCAGTACTACAAAAACTAGTGCTTTATACTGGTTATTCACTGAAGTGGAGTAGCAAGTTGTCAGCTCTAAAGATGCTGTACCTCCATTAATTTAGAAGAGTCTGGTAGTCTGGTTTTATGCTGTGGGCAGCTGAAGGTGTGTTACAGAATTAGAGGTATAATACGGTTGTGAGGCTTTCAGGTCATTGAAGTGAGTTTACTGTTTTAGTCTCAAAGCAACCTGCATATTTGTTAGATATATGAATGTACTTGTTTCGTTTTAGAAAGTGAAAGTGAACAAAAAATTATATATGTATTCATCTCAATCTTCATGTTTTAATTCTAAAGTTCGCTTTTTATTAATCAATTCCTGCAATAGTAACCAAAGTAAAGGAGGGCTTTAGCTTTGGAAGTAAGGTACAAATATGAACCCAAAAAATGAAAACCAGTATTCCATACCAAAACTAACTCTATCAGTTGGCTCAAGAAAAACTAGGCCCGCAATTCCCTAACTCAGAATAATGCACCTTCTCATTTTCAGTCTATACCTTACAAATGGAGAGATAAATCAAGCTTTTGATCCTTCTCTGTACCATTATTCCAAATTCCAAGATTTTGATTGTTACTTATCAATTGTATATGTTGAGATGTGTTCCCCCAGCTGAAGTTAGAGCTCTTCCCATCATCATGGAACCGATTTATTGAACTTCCCCCGTAAAATAGTGCATTGCCAAATCTAGGTGCACCATTTGACCCAAATTGTTCTGAAATTTGATGGCTTGGCAAATGAGGGAGTTTTGCTGCATGGGCAGTGATGAACATCGCAGGGTTTATGATGTCTAGATGGGTTGGAGCAAAAACCATAGGTGTTGGCAGTGGGGATGGGAAGGAAACACATGAGTGCTCAGAAGCCTTCTTGGCCTTCCTTGCAGCTGTTCTTTCTTTCTTGTGAGCATTTTGGTGTCCCCCTAAAGCTTGAGAACTGTAAAACTTTCTTGAACAGAATAGACATGGAAAAATTCTTGAAGAATCTTCTCTTTGGCTTTCTCCAACTTTGGCTACCTTTACCTCATCTTCCATCTCTATACCTGAAACCCAAAAAGCAATTGGAAGGTGAAAACATAATACACGTCAGTATTTGTACATTTTCTATTGAAAACTAGACATAATTGAAATTATATGTTAGCACACCATTTTACCTGAGGAATATCAGAACAAATGGCACAACAGTGTAACAGAGGAGAGAATAGAATAGGAAGGGGGGAATTTAAAAAGCAGGGAACAGTTGTTGTGAGTTTGAATCTTGTAACTGATCAAAGAAAGAGTTGAAAGGAGTTTCGAATTGCTCTAAAAAATAATAGGGAAGTGTGAAAGGTCTCTGAGTAGAATCATAAATATAGCACAAGAAACAGTGGTGAGGTGTATGGACTTGGGAACAGAACAGAAGAGATAAGATGAGAGAGGTTCCATTTTCCAAACCTAACATTTCCTCACACCAATCACTTTCTTCACCATAAACATGCACAAGCCTTTTGGAGGACAGTTCCCCACTTGTGTGATGACGTGGTGGTTTTGAGAACTTTGAGTCACTGTGTTTTGGGTTTTTACTCTCGCTCCAGATTTCTTTTGTCGTATTGCCTGCTTCAGCCATGACACTAATCTTCATCGGGACTTGTCCCGTTATATATCATACGTAGTAATTTTGAAATTTCTACAATTTTTTAGTTTAAAGTTTTGTTGTGTTGATGTTTAGTACAAGTTTTAAATTACTACATTAAATAAAGAAATTATTGGATATTTTTAAATGTTAATAAGAATGTATGTGAGGATATAAACAAATTAATATAATAGGAAAAATATATTCACCTCTTAAGGTCTTTCCAAATGATTTACACTCTGTCCCGCTTTAGTTTTTAAACACGCATTCACCTACCTTATTTGTTTGATCGATTGATACAAACTCCTTGTTTTTGTTTAATTAAGTGACTGGTATTTGGGTCATACAGCCGAAGCAGGATACATAATTTTTTTGTTATTTTTAGAGAAGAGACTATTATTTGTGGACAGATAAAGATGGCTGCATAAATTTTCAAAAGGTTATTTTTTATGTCAAGAAGGTGAGTATTTTTAACATACTAAAAGGTGTGTTTTGTAAAAAGATCTCAAGAGATGTCAACTTACCTAAAATCTTATAAGTACTATGATTTTCAATTTAAATTGGAGATTGATCTTGATAATATATCATCTTTTAATGCAATTTTTTTTTTGCTTATTATTGCTAAGATGAAATCCAGATTTTAATTAGAGAATAATTGATGAATAATTATTATACTTCAAATACATACCAGGAGATGGAAGGGGATATTTTTTTATTTGATTGGCAAATAATTAAGTTCTTAAATTACTGGAACTTAAGGATGTAAATGTGGCCAATGATATTCCTGAGATGTGTGTAAGTGTCAGAGCAGCAGCAGCAGTAAGATGAGGAAATTGATGATCTCCAATGGCCAACATGGAAGGATTAATGAGTCCACTCTCTTATGTCTGGGACTGTGTGTACGTTGCTTAAATAGCGGCATTGCTGCCGCAATTGACTGCTCTGCTAAGCACCTCTCTGCTTTTACCTTCTAATTCCATATGATATGAACAGGTTATGGGCTGGTTATTCTCCTTTATTCTCCACCGCCAACTCCATGCAAATTGTCACTTATCACATACTCCATGCTTGCATGCTCTGAGCCTTCTCATCGTTTCCCAATACACACTACTACTTGTAATAAGTAACTTTGTTTGGTTTGGAAAATGAAGTGAAAGAAGGGAAGAAAATGTGAGATGATTTTTATGTTGTTTGGTTAAAAAGAAAGTGAAAGTAATTTTTTTAATCTTTTTGTTTGATCGGGTAAAAAATGAAAGAAAAAAAATTATATATATATATATATATATATATATATATATATATATATATATATAAGCGTCCTTAATAAAAAAATGAAGTATATAAAATAAGACTAAGCATAACATAATATTTGTATTACACGAGCAATTTTCTTTTTTCTTTCACTTTAAAATGGACATTGGTTTAACTGTTGGTTAAGTTTGGTTAGGTGCCTAATGTTTGGTTTTGGCTTGTGAGTAAGTTTTATTTGGAGCCCAATTCACATTTTACTTGTTGACTAAGTTTGACTAGGTGTCGAGTGCTTGATTTTGATCTTTGGCTAAATTTGACTCAATGCTCGGTCCACTTGTTTTTTATACTTTTTTCCAATTAGTTGTGATACAACTGAAAGAAAGAAGAGAACAAAATTGTATTGGCTAAATTTGATTATAAAAAGGTTTTAAAATATTTTTAATATTTTTTGAAAAAAGACATTTTTCCACTGGTAATCGATTATCAGACATTATAATCGATTATCAAAAGCAAAATTATTTTAAAAAACTTTTTCAAAAAGTTTGAAATTTGAAAATTATAATCGATTACCACTTGTTTGTAATTGATTATCAGTAACATAACTACAAAAATTCAAATGTGTAATTAATTATCAAAGAGTTATAATCGATTACCAATGGAAAAATTTTAAAAGTTACTCTAAAAAGTCACATCTCTTCATAAGTTTTTGAAAAGCCACCAAGGGTCTATAAATATGTGTCTTATCTACAAAAGTTTTTAGAGAGTTTTTTGAGAACCTTATTGTCTTATTCTCTCAAAGATAAATCATTAGCCAAACACTTGCAAATCAATTAAGGATTCTTCTAAGAACTTCATCTTGTATCTTCTTCTCTAAAAGAGAGAAAAACATTTGTACTTTCTTTAAAGACTTATTGAGATCAAGAGGTTGTTTGTCTCTTGAATTGTGAGTTTTCTGAACACAAGAGAAAGGGATCCCTCGGGTGATCAGAAGTTGTAAAAAGATTTTTTACAAAGTTAGTGAAAATCTCAAGTGGGTTGCTTCAGGATTAGAAATAAGTACAGGAAGTGGCCGAACTAGGATAAACTGAGTTTGCATTTCTCTCTTCCCTATCTTGATTACTTTATCTTGCATATTTTATTTATCTTGAACACTTGAAGTATTCTGTTGATATAACTTTTATCTTCATCTTCAATATTCTTAACATATAGATTTAAAAGGAGATTTAGAAGTCAATTAAACGAGAAATTTTTTAACTTAATTCACCTCCCTCTTAAGTTATTGAGGCCACTTGTCCAACAATTTGTTGAAATAACTAGAAATCAGAAAGGGTGTTGAATAAATTCTTTTCAAATGCTTACCAATTCGTTCTTCTAGATTTGATTAAAACTATCCTTTCATTGTAATCAAGGTTTTCTCAAAAAACTAGATAATAAAGATTTAAGTAAATTGTACTCACACCCCCTGTGTTTTTTTCAAATTGCACTCGACACTCTTTTTTTTTTTTTGCATCCTAAAAAATCCTTTAATTGTTTAGCTCACATTACACCTAGACCCCCTCCTCCTAAACAACATCTAACAATTTAACAGAAAATAGACACATGTTGATCACATGACTTTTAATGAAAATTTGTTTAAAACACCCTCATCTTCTTCCTCACACTCGCAACCCCTTTGTTTTTTCCAAATTGCACCTGACACTCCTCCTTTTTTACACCCTACAAAAAACCCCTTAATCGTTTGCTCACATTACACCCAGACCCCCACCTTCCTAAACACTGTTTAAGAATTTAATAGAAAGTAAGCACATGTTAGTTACATGACTTTTAATGAAAATTTATGTCTAAAATATCCTCATCTTCTTCCTCTTAACTCCATAAAAGACATGGCATCATCTTCAACCTCAAAATATTTTCACACTCTTCCTTCTTTTTCTTTTTTCTCTAATTGGATGTGAACTCAACTTTTTATTGGACGTGAACCCACCTTGTTGGTACACATGTGTTAATATCATTCCTTCTTTTTTTTAGTTCAATTTTTTTGGTGCATGTTAGGTTGTTTGGTTGTTGTGTTTTTGTTGGACGTGTTTCCAGCAATGCCTATTGATTGAATATGGTCATTTGCTTCAAATTTTAGTATTTTGCTCTTGCATTTTTGTTTTTAACTCCTTTCTTTGAAATATTTATTTTTATGGCTATGTGTTTGATATAATGTTTCAATCAAGAGTTGCATCTTCTTCAAGTGTTAGCAATAATTAAGCAAGAGTCAAATATTAAAGAAAAACTACTATCCATTCACAGGAACAATTGTTAATTTGTTATTAAGTATTTAACAAAGATCTTAGGGCAATTTTGTCAGCTCACATATTTCAATTGACGTTAGTTAACGACGTTAACATAAGGGGGTAAAAGTAATGTAAAAAAAGGGAGGGGTATCGGGTACAATTTGAGAAAAACACAAGAGGGTGTGAGTGTAACAAAGATGTTAGGACAATTTTGTCTGCTCACATATTTCAATTCCCTTAGAAGACTCTTGGAAAGTATTTTTCAAAAGATAAGATCTAATCAAGATTCACTAACGAGAATGAACAAGTGATGGTATATATTGTTTTAACAAATAAAATAGATTTAATTGATTAACAAATGTGGTAATCGATTAATTCGTTCAAATTCCTCTTTGTTCTGCATTTCTAGAAATGTGGTAATTGATTGCAGAAGGGGGTAATCAATTATCTCGTTTCATAGAGAGATTCTCAAGCTTCTATAGTTTATGGAATAATTGATCATCAAGTGTGGTAATCGATTATTTTGAAACACGGAGAGCTCTTATGTTTTCAGATGAAATCTAATCGATTAAAATATGTGATAATTGATTATTTTGAGCTATAGAGACTTTCTTCTTTTGAAGCTGGCTTTGGTAATGTTTACAATTCTTGTTAATCAATTAATTTGATGTAACTTGCCAATATTTCAAGAGAAGTACGTTTTGTTGCTTGTTCTAATACTTTGTAATTAATTACTTAATCCTTGTAAGCTATGATATAGTGTTGAACTTATTGCTTCTTAGAAACTTTGAGATCTATTCATATATCTTCTCATGTTTGATAACCACTAAGCATGTATAAAGAAAAATAAGTCTAAAACACTTAACATGCCTAGTCTTAAGAACATCCAATACAAATGCCACATGTTTAGAAATTTGTTTGGCATTGCAAAATTATTAAAACCAAAAGATCCTAAAACCAGTTTTCAAATCTTCAAACTCTTTGATTCAACAATCCCCCTTTTTTTAGTTTTGATCGATCATGCCAAACCAATTGATGTGTATTGGTGTTTTTCTTTGATCTTGTACTTATGCTACATCATGCTTAACAAATATATTAGTAGCATCTATCTAGTTTGTAGTAGCTAAGTATATACACAATCAAACATATTAGTATACCTAATGCATGTCATTCATCCTCTCTTAACGAATCCTCACTGATCCCCGAACGACGATTGCGTCGGTACATGGGATTAGATGTTAGAGGATGTTTCCCACTAAGTATAGGGTTATGTTCGGCCCCAACTCCTGACATAATTATCTCTCTAACTCTAACACAATATCACTATCTCGCTATCGTGTGCACACACTTACAAGCATATCAAAAGAGGAAGTAAATTAATCCCCTTCCCTCTTTAAGGTCACCATTAAAATGGCCCCCTCAAGCATAATAGTCCACTTCACATACCACCACATATCAAATTACTAAATCATTACATGAAATTCAAGTTAAATTTTGCCAAGGGTCGAACACCCTTGGACCAAATCCCAAAGTGCGACAGTTCATAACCAAATATTATGAATAAGCTTACATTCATAACATGCAACATGCTTTGTCAAGTGGTCACACTCACTTGGTCTTACAACATATAATATAATAATTTTCACAATCTTAAATTGCAATGCCTAAATCAAAGTAAACAATAGATTCCGCTAACCATATCATTCATTCTATGCATTTCATACAATTTAATACTCTATCTTATTTAGAATCGTACACTATTGCTTACTTTGAAAATTAATTTTCCGTCGACATAGAAATCCATTTAGTGCAAACCATATATGCAACTCAAGATTCTCAAATGCAAGGAAAACATTTTTGGACTAAAAATTTCCCAAAGGCACCCCCCATTAAGCCCTAATTCCCAAACTTCCCCGCACTTATCATTAAGCTCACAAAACTTGTTTTCTAAGAGTTGTAGAAATCCATTTTACCCAAACTTTATATTGAAATCTTTGTTTTAAAAAATGAGGAACTCATTTTCATGATCAAAATCCAAAAAATTGAGCCCCTAAGTGCAATTGCAGTTCATGCAAAATAGAGAGGATTTTACCTAAAAGGGAAAAACTTGAAATTGTGATTCCATAAGCTATACTAACTCAGATAGGGTGTATTTTATGTATAACCATAGGTTTTTGGACCTAGTGAGTTAAATTTTGAGGTCCAAAAACATAGATTACAGCCCCAACTTTAGAGATTTCAAAAATTGGAGGGTTATTCATGCATAACTTGCCCTAAATCAAAATTTCATTTCCATATGCTATACAACTCCAAATGAGACATATTCATTTTTGTTCCCAAAATACACAAATAGTGCATGCATCATTCAGAGGCTCACATAACAAAGTTACAAATTTTGCATGAACACATACAAAAACACAACATAAATGAAGTTTAACTTCTCACGATCAAAGCATAAGTTTCAAGAGACCAAGTACTCCTCCCTTACCTCTTGATTGGCGCAAAAAAGAAAAGGAATGAGTGGCGATGGATTGGACCCTTGAGCACTCCCTAGAGCATAAACATGGAAATGCAAGAGGAGAAAGATGAAGAAAACCATGGTAGAAGGGTTTAGAACTTACCTAGGACCTTTACCCTTCACCTTCTTCCACACACAAACACTAGCAAAGCAAGGAATCAAGAAGTCACCCTTTCTCCCTCTTGGCTAAAAAATGAGAGACTAAACAATGAGGGTAGTCTCTCATTTTTTAGCTAATGTTTCATTCTAGGATATTTAGGCTAAACCTTATATTTAATTATCCTAAATATCTTATTTTTAGCCTAAAGAGTTCCTATTTATGAAACTGCCATTAATGAAGAAATCCCCTTACTTCGAATCTTATGAGTTGTAGTTGACTTTGGTTGACTAACAGCTTGACCAAGTATTTCTACTTATAAACCACTTTTTCCTAGACTCTACTTAAAATATAGGTTACTTAGCTATTGGCCATATCTCTTCTATTAATTATTTCACTAAAGATAACATTACTACACTACATATCACAACAAACACAAACTATTTTTTTACCCTGAACTCTCCAATCTAGAAAATTGGGATGTTACAAGAGACCATATCACAACTACAAGCATTATTTTACTATAGAAAATAGAATTAGCTAAGAACATTCATGGAAATAGCAGGGCCAAAATGGTAGATGCAAGCAATGTCATGATTATCCTTTTCCTTGACCGCGTCCTTTGGTTTTACACGGGGCTCATTTATATCAACCATCTTCATAGGTTTTAGAGCCTAAACACTTGTATTTTTATCAGCAGAGGTATCTCTAACAAGATTTGTTGACATGTCTCCAACAACATATACAGGTTTGCTTTGTTAACCTAAAAAATAAGAGGGATAGTAGAAGAAATTAAGCTTTGGAAGCACGAAATAAGGATTAGTCAAAAATCAACATAACTAATTAAAGAACTTGAGACGATGCAAAAAGCATAAACATGAGTACCATGATCTGGGCAAAAGAAACCTATTGACAATTGCCTTTTAAGATTAACCTAAATTGTAAAACTTCTAATGTTGCCGCTTCTAGTTAATCATTCTACCTAATAATCTTGAAGTCATATATTTAATTTGGATTTTGTAAATCAATTCTCCACCACTATTTAGCTCTATTTAATTTAGGCATATTTAAGTAATGACATAATTAAGCACATATTTAATAAGAGATTGTCACATGAATGCTCAATAACTTATATAATTGCCAACCACTTTTAATAAAATAAATTAGAAAAAAAACTTAAGACATTTTTATCATAAAAATAATTGAAATATTAAACTTAAAAGACTTCATAAAATATTCAAAAAAGTTTACACATCTAAATAAACATACTATATAAAAACACTACTAAAAAAGCACTTTTTATGATGATTTTGAGGGATTTTTTACGACGTTTTTCAACCATCATCGAAGCCATTGTTGTAGAAAGTCAAAACTTTTTACGACGATTTTCAAATTGTCTTAAAATGGTATAATTTCTAAGATGATTTTGTCTCAAAACTGTCTTAAAATGTCTTTTTAAAAAAATTAAAAATTGAGAATTCTAAGACGATTTTTGGAAGAATCGTTTTAGAATATATTTTTCAAAATTTGAGGATTCTAAGACAATTTAGAAAGTAAACTTTCTATGACGATTTTTGCAAAAACTATCTTAGAATATTTTTTTAAAAAAAATTGAAAATTGAGGATTCTAAGATGGTTTTACCAAAACCATAAAAATCGTCTTAGAATGTAAACTTTCTAAGACAATTTTTCAAAATCTCGTCTTAGAATATCTTTTTTTAAAAAAAATTAATTAATTTTTATTCCTAACCACATGCTATTTCAATGTCATATATTCTTATGGTCATTCATTTCACATCACAAGTTTCATAAATATCGAAACAATATAATAATAATAATAATAATAATAATAATAAAAATAATAATAATAGAATATTATTCATAAGATAGATTGTGAAACTTACTAGAATATGCTAAAAAGAGCTTATAGAAAGGTCATAAGCCTAAATAAAAACCTTCAATACATATAATTGCACTCAGGATAGGATAAAGGAAGATGCCACCAACAAGATCAGATGCCTAGGTCGACACCTAAACTTCCAATACCACAGGATAAACCATAAAGTCTAATTGAAAGACATAGTCATAACCCGAATTTGACATTTTCATGTGATGCTAATGATTAGAAATAAAAATTGAACTTAGTTTAATATTCAGAGGAATGTTAAGCACTAACAACTTTCTTGTGTGAAATAATAACACTGATTATTGGGAGTTAAAAACAAATCTATATATGTTGTACCACCTAAATAAATAAATTAAAAAAAAGCGCATTCGTGTAAGCTTTTATATTTGTTTTGTTTTAAAATATATTTTAAACAAAATAACATCAGTTTTAACATTTAATTTTTTAAATAAAATATCATTAAATTAAAAAATGTTGAAAAATATTTTAGTACTTTTAAGGCTACATAGCACTATTATTTACACTATTTGACAAAAAATATATGGGCAAATACCATAATTAAAAATAAAAATATTTACTTTTGTTATACTGTTTCCACCACAATCTTGCTAATTTTTTAAAACCAAAATGGGAATGGAAACCATTCCACTATTAACTACATCATAGATGATACATAAAGATGATGATCATTCCATCCAATTATTTTTTTATTCTCATTGAAATCCATCCAATAAATTTAACAGTCTATTAGAAAAACTTAAAAAAGATCCTACCAATTGTTTCCACTAATCATTCCATCCAATTACTTTTTTACTCCCATTGAAATACCTCCAATAAATTAAATAAACTATTAAAAAACTCAAAAAGATCCTACCAATTGCTAGCATAATTCAGAATAAATATCAAAGACAGTTAATGACTGAAAAGATTACCACATGTTATCATTAAACTGGTGTATATAATTCAATTGTGACAAGGAAACAAAGACTTTAGCTACCTTGATTTCAGCCACATCAACTAATCCTCCTACACAAAATCGAAAGAACTTAGGGTTCAAGGCACATGTAATTGAATGACCAATACTTGTTTTGCCTACTTCGGGTGGACCAGAAAGACAAATAATTTTGCTTGCATATACCAAAAAGATCAGGAACCATATCACACTTTTGAACATGCAAAGATTTAAGCACCAAAGGATTAAACTTTAAACAAATGGATTAGCATACTACAATCAACATCTTAAATCCATTTTAACAAGAATCAACACCAAATACACAAATTTGACATGCTTCTTAAATCCATTTTAACAAGAATCTACACCAATTACATTGTTTCTACACTTGACACCCTTCTTCATCCTTTTCCTACATTTTGGTTCCTACATGAAAGCACACAATTATAACTTCAGCAAATGGTAGAGACTAATTCTAAATATTTTATCATGTAAGGACCAAAACGTAGAGTATTTTATGTAAAACAAAAAGGTGTAAGGATCAAATTTTTAGTTTAACCTATTATTTTGTAGAAAGTGAATAGCCAGATCAATATAACAATATAGTATTTTTCTTATACTAAAAACCTAAACAAATCTTCAAGATACATTATATAGATGATCATGATTACCTTGTGAGGTCCTTCTTAATTTCCCAACAACTATGAATTCCACTATCACTACTAAATAAATTACATTCTACGATAGTGATTTTAAGAGTTCCCAAAAACTATCTTAGAATGTCTTTGCGGTGACAATTTTGTAATATATACAACTTGAATGGAGACGGTTTTATAAAGACCATCTAAGAATATCACGTTCAATGAAGGTTAATTATATACATCATGGAATGATTTTGAAATCATGTAGTCCCTCTGTCTATCTCTCTCTTACACACTTTTTTGTTTCTATCTCTTTCGCCTACAAGAATGTCATCTACGTGTGTCGCGTATCCTAGCTCCAAAGCAACAATGTCGTCCAAGCGTTCGCATAGGGGAGATCAGCGACAAACGTGCCTCTGCACACAGCCACGACTTGCACACGCACTGCTCGAGCATGCCGCCATGGAGCTGGCGTACTCTAAAGGAATCCTCTAGAACCTCGAAAGTGGCCTTTATCACAAACCTCATGAATGACAGGAAAGAGTTTGGAAACAACAACATCCAAAGAGGGATATGAAAATGAGGACCAACAATGAAGAGGTTGAATCAGAACGAGGATCCTAGGGTTAGGGTTTGGAAAATGACGATGTTGAATCAGAGTCACCATCACTTTCATTAAGTGGTTTAAGGGTAGGAATATGAAGATTGATTCCATAGTGGGTTGCTACCTTGATCCCCTTGCTGACAAGGTATTCTTCACTCTCATCTCTCATTGTGTTTGCATTTTTGTTTCATCTTCGTTCCTTAATGTAGGTCCTTATTGGTTTAGTTTTCTTACTATGATGCATAATGATCTACTGCATTGTAAGTCCTTCTACTTGCTATGGTACGTTTTGATGATGGTTAACAATGATGTTAATTAATTATGAGTCTTGAATTGATGAATGATGTTGAAATGTTGTTGTTATTGGTCTATTGGATTCTACTTAGTTGGATGGTTTTTTGTTGATTGATTGCGTCTAAAATGGGTGTCTTGAAGATTCTCCCATGTTTTCTTTATTTTATTGTTTTGAATTTCATTATATGTATCAAGTACATTGATTAATGTTCTTTATCTATTTATTTACAAATTATTTTCTTCTTCTTAAAATGTCAATTTTATAGACATTTTGTAGGAGATTTTGTAATTAAGAGCTCTTTGAATAAGTGTACATATTGATAATTCCCTATGCTGAGTTGGATTTTTAAGCCTATTTAGATACCCTTCATGGAGTCACCTGTTAGTGAAGTTGGTTCCTTATCAAAGGTTCAAAATTCAGTTTCTGAGGTACATGATGATCTTTTTTCATTTGGGACTCCCGGTCCTTCGTGGCCTCCCTTGAGAGCATCTAGAAACCATGTGGATGGTCATCAAACCAAGACCATTCACCATGAAAACAATCATGTAATTAATCTAAAGCATTCCTATCAAGAGGGAAACAATATTGATCATGGAGGTTTGCCAAAAAAGTTGTGCAGCAAGCATCAACTACTTGATGAATCCCAGAATTGTGAGTTAAGTGGTGCATTAGAATCTGACAATTGGATTTTAGGACCATCAAAATGAGCCATGGCTAATCATGCAAAGAGTTACTGTTAGTCAGAGGTTACTTTCTATCCTAGTCCTCAGAATAGTTTCTATTTAGCATCTACTCAAAAGCCAAAGAAAGTTTCACCAACACTAAGGTCAATGAGTGTGCTAGTGTTGACAAGTCTTGTGAAAGTGGAGAAATGGAAAATTCTTGTGATTTTAATGAAAGTAGGAAAACCAACATATGTAGAGAAAATACTGGAAGTGATGCTAGTGAGCAGCACCAGTAGTTTGAGTAGTGTCATGTATAAACCACACAAGGCAAATGACATAAGATGGGAAGTGATTCAAGTTGTTCAAGCTCAAGATGGGATATTGGGAATTAGGCATTTCAGGTTGTTGACGAAATTGTGGTCTGGTGACATAAGGAATGTGTATCTTGTCACACCTTCTACCTCTCACATATATGTACTAATAATAAAAGGAATAAGAAATCATAATTAATTAAAAAATTTTAAAACACATTTAAATAAAAGCCTTTCAAAAGGGTAAAAGGCTCACTTTCACTTTTCTAACATCATAATAAAACTTGCCCAAATAAATAATAAATCATCTCGGCTCAAAACAAGGTTGTCCAAGACTTCATGCAATTAATATAGAAACCTATACCCCAATGTCACATCCTATCAGAGCATTGTGTCTCGACATCCTTCAGCACAAGGTTCCTTAAAGCAATTCACCTAGTCATATGCTCCCACGAACACAAAGTTCGAAATCATCACAGGATCCAAACACAAACAACACACGGGGAATGAGTTATCACATTCATAACTAATAAAGAGAAACAAGACAACATGTAGATATAAATATCATATAAATAAAATACAACTTACTTAAACATAGCTCACGTCATTTTCACCACTTTGTTGTGTAACATTACATCACAACACAATACGTCTCATTCATTTTCACATCATTCACGTACTCAAAGATCAAAACACAATATCACTAAATCGATCAATATTGACCAATACACAAGCATTATGCCACAGATACACTAAGACTCAATCCTATATGCAATGTGGTACCATATTAGTGAAAAACCTCATTGGGCGCCTAGAAATACATGACAAGACAAACCACACACTAGTAAGTCAAGCCATTCTCACTAGGTAAAATCATAGGGAGACCAATCAGGGTCAGACTATTTTACGAGAATGCTCCAACCATGTGGGATCGACACAGACTTAAAGGAGCACTCAAACAAGTTGTATTTACCCCCAAGGCCTAGACTCCGAAGAGTCCGTCAGGGCCTCTCCTTCCTGATTTAGGTCCAACCCAGAAAATATTTTAGCACATAGACTCTATCTATGAACTGTACAAAATATACGACTCCTCAATTATTCTCAAAATAATTTTATCATGTCGGGTCCCCACAGTGGTTCCCATCATAATACTCGTCGTGCATTAACTCATTGCCCTTAAAGAGTCTTATAGTCGTGTGATTGTACGATTCATAGCCCACAACTCAATGCACACGACATTTCAATGCACATATATATCATAAGTCAATACATACTCAATTTATCACATACACTCGATCTCAATCACAATGGTATGATCCCAATTTAACATGTTATCACACCTCATGAATCATATACACTTTACCTATGAACTATGCAATTCACACAACTATTCAATCGTTTTCAAAATCATTTTAACTCGTCGCGCCTCAAGTGATTAAACTCGTCAGGTTCCCACAGTGGATCTCATCACAATACTCGTCGCGCAAAAATTCTTTTCCCTTAAAGGATCTTACAATTGTGTGATTGCACAGTTCATAGCTCACAACTCAATACATACAATATCTCAATACACATGTATCCCACCATTCATCACATGTTCAATTTTTCACTTACTCACAATTTGAACCATCATTTATAATCTCAATATAATAATTTACACAAAATGTTTCTCACAGCATGAGGAGTAAAACCCCCCAAACAATTCCACACAATCATATTAAAATCAATGAATCAAAATCATAGGTCAAAAATATGAAAACACCAAGAGTACTCAAGTTTATCAACCAATTTGCATCAGAACATCAATTGGTTCGTTAAACACAACAATATTGTATTTATAATTGTAAAGGAAAATTATAATTCAATAAACATCCCAAAATAAACCCCAATTTGATCCCCTAAGGATTCCTACACATGTTCATTCTAACCCCAATTACGATAAACTCATCCCTTACTTCTAAGCAAGATCATGTGTGTATTCTGACAACGATAACAGCATCTCTAGCAATTTCCTGAGATTCCTCAAGTTTTTCCTCTGATTTGCTCTGATAGGGTTTCCAAGCGTTAGAGAGAAGGAGAAGAGATTAAAGCCTTCATTTTGTATTGTCTATGTGTGATTCACTTTTCTCTCTCCATGAATACTATTGTGCAACTCCCAACGGTGAAGGTGTGCGGATTTGAATTGCAAACCAGGTGTATAAATTTCATGACGATCCAATGATTAACAAGTCTAGGATCGTAGTTTTACTGGACAGGCTTTGAGTCTCTACCGGAAAAGAGAAAGCTACGATGTGAAAGTCATTTCTCTTAGCTCTAACATTCTTCCACAATTTCCAATAGTGAGAATGCTCAGATATGAGTTGTAAACCTGGTGCTGCAATATCACGATGATCCAACAGTTAACAAGTTCGAGATCATCGTTTTACTAAGATAGGTTTGAGTGTATACGGGAAAAAGAGAGGGTTTTGAGAGGGGAAAAGAGAAAACAAAATTGAGAGAAGAGGAGCGTAGAGTCTCTTGTCAGTCTGAAAACTGACCTAACATGTCTCTAATTATAGTTAGGGTACTTACAACATATTATTTACTCTATTTATTTATTTTTATAATTTTATAAAAAAACTCTATTTTATTTCCTATTAAATGAATAATTTTTTTTTTATTTTCCTTCAAACCATTATCGTAATACAGTTATTTCTCCTTATTTATTTAGTTATAAAAACCTCACCATTTTCTAAAACTCTATTTCTTTTTTTTAAACTAAAAAACCTTTTTACGAAAAATGGAATGTTACATATCTAGCTGAATTGAGTGGCACGAGAACTTTTTTTGCCATGAAGATCATGAACAAGACCAAGCTGGCAAATCATAAGAAGCTTCTAAGGGCTCAAATAGAAAGAGAGAGATTACAATCTTTATATCATCCTTTTCTACCTACATTGTATACACACTTTGAGAGAGAGACATTTTCTTGCTTGGTAATGGAGTTCTGCCCTGGTGGGGACTTGCATGCACTCAAGCAAAGACAACAAGGGAAGTATTTTTCAGAGCAAATCTTTTCATGAGTCCTAAGTTGTCAAGAAAACATTGACCACTACTTGTCCTCCCACAAGCACTCCTCTAAACTTAAAACTTACTTCAAATATTTTACTACTCCAAGAAGGACCTACGCAACTAAGATAGCATTCAACGGTTTACAGTGACTGACTTCTCTATGAACTTAGGGTTTACTCCCTACAAGGATCTCACTGGAAAACTTAAACTTACTCGAGTCATCTCTAACAAGGGCTAAGGTTAATTCAAGGAATCCTAAAATAACTTTCTGGTTCGACTACTAATTAAGGGTGTCTTATCTTAATCTTAGGTTTCCTCTCATCCCAAAACAACTTCTGCTTGAGAAGGATTTATAGTTATCTCTCACTTAGACGTAGCATACTCTAAGGGTCATTCTCATCTAACTAAAATGTATAGCAAAAAGCTTAACATAAAAGGTGATTCTCAAGGGTCTATAACAACTTTAAGATACTTCACATACTCCAACCTAACTCGAAACACACTAAAGTGTCAATCACCAAAATCACTACAAGAGCTAACTCAAGGTAGGGAGATCCTGTCCATGCATCCCATGAACATACAGGGACATTGATCTAATCTAGGCATGGCCAGGTACACGTAGAGGCCACAACACTTACTAAGGTAGTCATCAGAGCATCCTCAAACTTTTCCCATATTAAGGTAAAGAGAATTAAGATTTATCTCACTAATCATACAACTATCATCAATAATCCTTTAGGTGACCTACCTTATGCAAGAACACTCACTCTCAAACCCTTCCATGCTTAGTAATTAACGCCTTACTAACTACCTTACTCTCTTCTTAAGGTTTCACACTAAACCTCTTAGTTATTCATCACAACTTTTCCAACTACTTTATGTTCTTAAACAACTTTATACCAAATATTTCCTAGGAACTACGGTTACAAGTTTCTACAGGTACTACACCTACAAAATTCTCAATCTCGCACTTAGGTGGTAACTAAGCACATCCACAAGGAACATAGGTACAGGACTTACTAAGTTTGACTTTTATCTACATGTAACAAGGATCATGCCCACTCAAGTATTTTCCTCTCAAAACACCTTAACGTGATTGGCAAGGGCAAAGTCTCTCTCTATTCGTAATAGAAGTAACAACAAGACAGATTATCAAGCAGTTTAACAAGACATGATTGGAAGATGAGTAGCTTATAACAATATGAACACTCGATTGATTAGGAGACGATAATTTTAAATAAAGAATGATCACTTATTCATAATCAACAACAAATATTCCAAATGAATCATAGGAATGAAAACATGATCACAATGTACATTCATATGGAGACGTTAACAATCGCTTGATTGTGACAAAAACATCAGTAATCCAATTGCTTGATGTAGGCTCATAACACAAAGAATGAATTATACTCAAGCTTGCAAGTGTAATCGAACTACTTGACTTAAGCACGCAACACAAAGAATAGGTTGTACTAGAATCAGAAGGTATGGTCAGGAGTATTCTTTATGAAATATATCTCGATATGAGTCATCGAACTATAGAGTATCATCATCGCTAAGAACAAGAAATCACAAACAACCATACTATCTATGCAATTAAGGCAGAACACCATTCTACAAGCATACCTAGAATTATAAGGTTCCTATAACAAGTATATAACGTACATATAAGAAGTAAGAATTAAACGGTTAATAAGGATGTATTAAGGAATCACAAACTTCAACAACTACACACAAAATAAAGGGAGTTAAGTATTCATGTGTTTACACATGAAGAAAGACACACTCATCCAAGGCATATATATACGGTTCAAAAGGTTTTCACAACACTAATCCACACATCAAGAGAGAAATAAGTTTTTTAACAACATACACGCATGAAGATAAGGGCTCATTAAGGCATTATCCATCAGCATCAAGACTATCGACATCACCTAACGGCTTGCCATAATGTCCAACCGTACTTCACAAATTATAGAGATGGCCAATCTCATAACTCATGACTCAATAGTGGATTTATGGTATAACAGACATTAAGGATGCAAGGCACATACAAGCATTATTATTAAGTCTCATTTGATCGTGCAGAAGAAAATACAAATAATAATTCAAGCATGCTTAACAAAAGTACTCATAAGTAACCACACAGAGTGCACACCAGAATATGGTAAGCACATAACACACTGGCTGAAAGGTTCGACCTGCGCTGATACCACTAAATGTGACACCCTCTACCCCTCACATATATGTACTAATAATAAAAGAAGTAAGAAATCAAAATTAATTAAAAGTTTTTAAAACACATTTAAATATAAGCCTTTCAAAAGGGTAAAAGGCTCACATTCACTTTTATAACATCATAATAAAACTTGTCCAAATAAATAATAAATCATCTCGGCTCAAAACAAGGTCGTCTAAGACTTCATGCAATTAATGTAGAAACCTATACCCCAATATCACATCCTATCAGAGCATTGTGTTTTTGTGTCCTCTAGCATGAGGTTCTTCATAGTCATCCACCTAACCATCTGCTCCCATGAACACAAAGTTTGAGATCATCACAGGATCCAAACATAAATGGCACACAGGGAGTGAGTTATCACATTCCTAACTAATAGAGAGAAACAAGACAACATATATGTATAAATATCATATAAACAAAATACAACTTACTTAAACATCACTCAAGTTATTTTACCACTTTGTTGCACAACATCACATCACAACACCACACGTCTCATTCGTTTTCACAGAATTCACGTAGTCAATAATCAAAACACAATATCACTAAATCAATCAATATCGAACAATACACAAGTGTTATGCAACAGATACACTAAGACTCAATCCTGTATGCAATGTGGTACCATGTCAGTGAAAAACCTCATCGGGCGCCTAGGAGTACATGACAAGACAAACCACAGACTAGCAAGTTAGGTCACTCTCACTAGGTAAAATCATAGGGAGACCAATTAGGGTCATGCTGTTTTGCGAGAATACTCCAACCATGTGGGAATGGCATAGGCTTAAAGGAGCACTCAAACCGGGTGTATTTATCTCCAAGGCCTACACTCCGAAGAGTCCATCAGGGTCTCTCCCTCCTGATTCAGGTCCAACCCAGAAAACATTTTAGCATACAAACTCTATCTATGAACTGTACAAAACACACGGCTCCTCAATTGTTCTCAAAATAGTTTTATCTCGTGGCACTTGTGATTAAACTCGTCGGGTCCCTACAGTGGTTCCCATCACATTAACTCGACGCCCTTATAGGGTCTTAGCATTAACTTGTCGCCCTTAAAAGGGTCTTATAGTCATGTGATTGTACAATTCATAGCTCACAACTCAATGTATACAACATCTCAATGTACTAATATATTACGAGTCAATACATACTCAATTTATCACATATATTCGGTCTCAATCACAATGGTATAATCCCAAAATAGCATGTTATCACACCTCATGAATCATACACACTTTACCTATGAACTATGCAATACACACAACTACTCAATTATTTTCAAAATAATTTTAACTCACTGGGTCCGCACAATGGATCATATCATAATACTCATTGTGCAAAAACTCGTCGCCCTTAAAGGGTCTTACAATTGTGTAATTGCACAGTTCATAGCAGCTCACAAGTCAATACACTCATCTCAATACACATGTATTTCATCATTCATCATAGGTTCAATTTATCACATACTCACAATTTGAATCACCATTTCATACTCTCAATATAACAATTTATACAAAAGGTTTATCACAACATGGGTAGTAAAACCCCTCAAATAATTTCACACAATTATATCAAAATCAATTAATCAAAATCATAGGTATAAAAAAATGAAAACACCAAGAGCACTTTATTTTATCAACCAATTTGCATTAGTACATCAATATTGTATTTATAATCATAAAGGAAAAATTCAATAATTCAATATACATCTCAAAATGAACCCCAATTTAATCCTCTAAGGATCCCTACACATGCTCAATCTAACCCCAATTGCGATAAACTCATCATTTACCTCTAAGGGGGCTCACGTGTGTTCCGGCAACGATAGCAACACCTCTAGCAATTTCTTGAGATTCCTCAAGTTTTTCCTTTGACCGCTTTGATAGGGTTCCTAAACGTCAGAGAGAAGGAGAAGGGATTGAAGCCTCCGTTTTGTACTGTCTTTGTGCGATTCAGTTTTCTCTCTCCATGAATGTTACTTAGCAAATCCCAATGGTGAAGATGTATGGAAATCTTGAACCATATATCAAACTTTTATGACAATTCAACGGTTAACGAACCCGGGATCATAGTTTTACTGAGACAATTTTGAGTTTCTGCGGGAAAATAAAAAGCTGTGATGCAAAGGGTATTTCTCTCAGCTCAAATATGTTCACATAATTCTCAATGGTGAGAGTGTTAGGAAATGAGTTCCAAACCTTGGGATAAAATTTCACGACAATCCAACGGTGAATGAGTCTGAGATTGTCGTCTTTCTGAGACAGGTTTGGTGGTATGCGGGAAAAAAAAATTTTGGGAGAAGAAGAGAAAATGAAATTGAGAGGAAGAGAAGGCGTAGGGAGTATCATCAGTCTGAAAACTGACCTAAGATGCCTCTATTTATAGCTAGGGTACTCACAACCTATTATTTACTTTATTTATTTATTTATTTTTACTATTTTATAAAAATAAACTATATTTTATTTCCTATCAAATGAATAAATAAAATATCCTTTATATTTTCTCAAACCATTATTTTAATTAATAAAATTATTTCTACTTATTTATTTAATTATAAAAACCTCATCATTTTTCTAAAATTCCATTTATAAATAACAATCATTTTTAAATTAGTCTAAAAAAATGGGATGTTACAATATCTATATATAATAATATAACAAGCAGACACATGTACAACTAGCAAGGGTCAATGAACTTGATTTTAATTAATTATATATTCCTTGTATTTATGAACTCAATTATTCCATGACACCAAGAGCCTAGAAGGAAATCATGAAGGAAAACTTCATCCTTTCTTTGGGAATAAGTACCAGTTGAGGTTTTCATAATATAAATGACAAAAGATGGACTATCAAATTGTTATTTATATCCACTTTGATCAATATGACCCCTGAAATTTCTATTTAGCTAACCCTAACATAGAATGAAAACTTTCATGGACTGAACCCCTCAAGGACTAAGGATGCAAAAGGTTAGTTGTTTAATGCTATATTTCCTAGAAAATATTCTAATATTATTTATACTGTAGGAGTGATAGTTTCTTTTATTTATTTATGTAATGTAATATTCGCATTTGGTTAAATTAGTTGGTAAGGGAATGTGAACAATGCACATGTACGAGATTCAGAGATTTCTACCTATTAGATTTTGCATTCCATTTACCCAATTTGGTCCTTTTTCCATACAACATGTTTATCTAAGACTAAGTAGACATTATCATTATTATTAATTACAAATATGACCTTTACATCTAGAACTACAATGCATTGTGTTGTGGAATATGAACACTCAGCATTGATACAAGAGATACAGGAGATAATTATATAGCATAGTGTACAATGATTTTGCAATAAAGTAATTAAATATGAATTGATTGCATATTAGAAAATTCTAAATATAGAATAAATTTCTTAAATATGGTTAGCTGCTATCTGGTTTATTTGTGAGATTGATTTGTGCCACTTAAAGAAGATTAGTCTTCCAACAACTTTCCATTATCAGTAGCACAATCATAGGGATCTGGTTCCAACGACTCTTTGTTTCCTTTTTTTGCATGATTGTCATTATTAGTAACACAATCATAGGGATTTGTTTCCAATGGCTCTTTGTTTCCTTTTTTTGCATGATTGTCATTATTAGTAGCACAATCATAGGGATTTGTTTCCAACTGCTCTTTGTTTCCTTTTTCTGCATGATTGTCATCAAAAAGCTGATTATTGTTAATATCCTCCCTCAAACGAGGCCGAGGTTGAAGGCAGAGTTTGGTCTGAAAATGCATGAGAGTAGCTTTGGACATGGGCTTAGTGAACAAATCAGCAACTTGATCATGGGTAGGAATGTGGTGAGTGACAAGATGGCCAAGAGCAACTCATTCACGGACGTAGTGATAGTTCAATTCAATGTGTTTGATGCGGGCATGAAATACGGGATTGATGGTCATGTGGAGTGCACTGAGATTATCACAGTATAACAGTGGAAGGGATGGTAGTGAAATGCGAAGGTCTTGCAAGAGAAAGGTAAGCCATGTGAGTTTAGCAGCAGTGTTTGCCATGGCCTTATATTTAGCTTCCGTGCTGGAGCGAGAAACTGTGGGTTGTTTCTTAGCACACCATGAGATGAGATTTCCTCCAAGATAGATACAATAACCGGTGGTGGAGTGTCGAGTGGCGGGACAACCTGCCCAATCTGCATCAGAAAAATCAAAAAGATCAAGTGTGGTATGTGAAGTAAAGTGAAGACCTACATCAATAGTTCCCTTGACATATCATGATATACGATGAGCCATTTGTAAATGCACAATGGTAGGAGAGTTCATAAATTGGGACACAAAATTAACACTATATGAAATATCAGGGCGAGTAAGAGTGAGATATTGTAAAGATCCAACAAGCCCACGAAAGTAACTTGGATCATCAAGGGGAGTGGTATTGGACGTCATCTTCATCTTAGCTTCAAGTGGTGTGCTCTTTGGTTTACAATCAACCATGTTAGCTCATTCAAGGATGGTAAGGGCATAGTGTGACTGGGATAGATGAAGACCATCAGTTGTCTATAGTATTTCAATGCCAAGGAAGTGATGGAGAGGGCCCAAGTCCTTCATGGAAAATTCGGATTGTAGAAGTTTAATGAAGTTAAAAACTAGAGTGGTAGTGGATCCTGTGAGGAGTATATCATCTACATAAAGGAGAAGAATTAGTGATCCAATATTTGAGTGCCAAATAAATAAGGATGGATCAGCCTTACAGCAAAAGAAACCATATTTAAGAAGAAAAGAACTAAAACGATCAAACCAGGTACGAGGTGCTTGTTTAAGGCCATAAAGAGCCTTTTGAAGCTTGCAAACATGGTTGGGGAATTGAGGGTCAGCCATGCCAGGAGGTTGCTCCATGTATATGTTCTCAGGAAAAAAACCATGCAAAAATGCATTTTTTACGTCAAGTTGTCGAATGGGCCAATTCTTAACAAGGGCTATGGTGATGATTAACCAGATGGTGCCTGGCTTGATTACAGAAGAGAATGTTTCAGTATAATCTACTCCATTAACCCGATGATATCCCTTTGCAACAAGACGAGCTTTGAGCCGATCTAGGGATCCATTAGGTTTGAGTTTTGATTTGAAAACCAATTTAGAGCCAATAATATACAAGTCACGGGTGCGAGGAACGAGTTCCCAAGTTTTATTTTTGTGTAAAGCCTCAAGTTCTTCGCACATGGCAGCCTTCCAGCCAGGATGAGCTAATGCAGAGCGAATATTATATGGGTTGCGTGGAATGTCTGGAGATGACATAGTGATTAAGGCATACTTAGGATTTGGCTTTGTAATTCCGTGTTGTGAGCTAGTAACCATGGGATGAGTAGGTACAACATGTGGAAGTTGAGTCTGGGTAGAAGAGGCAGATTCAAGTGGTTGTATTGAGGTAGGAGGTCTAAGCTCAAGGTTTGACTCAATTGGTGAGTTTTGTGACTCAAGGTTCTCATGTTCAGGCAACGAGGATTGTTCTAGTTGACCAAAAGATGCAATAGGAAGTTGTAAGGCAGGAGATTGCATTAAAGGATTTGAGCATGGTGGGGCGAAAGCAGAAACTATTGTCATTGTTTTCAGTTCTGCACAAGAACTGGAGTTAGTATGAGGTAGCCAAGAATCAAATATGCTAACTACATGCTGTGTAGGAGAGGAAATCGTATGATTGTTGGATAGAGTGGCCTCAGAATAATTAAGAAGGGGGGGTTGAATTAATTATTCCAAAACCTTTACTAATTAAAAATTACTCTTTTAAGACTTTTACTAAATTGTTAAGAGAATGAGGAGTAGAAGAGAAACTTAACAGAAAGTAAAAGCGGAAATTAAATGCACAACGGAAAGTAAAAGAGTAGGGAAGAAGGAAACAAACACACAAGAGTTTTTATACTGGTTCGGCAACAACCCATGCCTACATCCAGTCCCCAAACGACCCGCGGTCCTTGAGATTTCTTTCAACCTTGTAAAAATCCTTTTACAAGCAAAGATCCACAAGGGATGTACCCTCCCTTGTTCTCTTTGAACCTAGTGGATGTACCCTCCACTAGAACTGATCCACAAGAGATGTACCCTCTCTTGTTCTCAGTCAAATCCAAGTAGATGTACCCTCCAATGTGTTGAGACAAAGATCTCAGGCTGCTAAACCTTTGATACTTTGTGAATGGGGATATAAAAGAATTCTCAGGCGGTTAGTCCTTTGAACACTTTTGTATTAGGGAATGGGAAGAATCAAAAGAATTCTCAAACTGTGTCGTTTTGAATTCTTTGACAAGGGAGAAGGGAGACACAAAAGAATTCAGGCGGTTAGTCCTTCATTCTTTTGGAAAAGGGAGAAGAGAGACACAAAAAGAATTCAGGTGGTTAGTCCTTGGCGAATTCTTTTTGGCAAAGGGAGAAGAGAATAAAAAGATGAATAGCACAAGTTTTCAAGGTTTGGAAAACCAGAAAACTTCAGAAAGCTTTTGGTATAAAGAAGAAGAAGAAGAAGAAGTTCAAAGAGATTCAAGGCTTGTAAAGAATTGATTGGAAAAGTAACGTGTGAAAGAATGAATTGATTGAATTAAAAATGCAAAACAAAACCTTGCTTTTATAGACTCTTCATGTCTGGTCAAGAAGACCATTTAGAAGAGTTATAACTTTTTAGAAAAACTTAAACCAATTTGAAAAAGTCAAAATCCTTTTAAAGAGTTACATCTTTTGTTTTATTCAGAAACAGTCATTGGTAATTGATTACCAAATTAGAGTAATCGATTACACAAAGCTTTTGTGTGAAAGGATGTGACTCTTCACATTTGAATTTGAATTTCAATGTTCAAAGGCACTGGTAATCGATTACCAAAACATTGTAATCGATTACAGCCTTTTGAAAATAATTGGAATGTTGTAAATTCAATTTGAAAACTTTTTCAAAACAATTTTGCTACTGGTAATCGATTACAACAATCTGGTAATCGATTACCAGAGAGTAAAAACTCTTTGGTAAAAGGTTTTGTCAAAAACTCATGTGCTATTCAAAGTTTTGAAAAACTTTTTAATACTTATCTTGATTGAGTCTTTTCTTCATTCTTGAATCTTGATCTTGATTCTTGAGATCTTGAACCTTGAACCTTGATTCTTGATTCTAGGCTTTCTTCTTGAGTCTTGAATTCTTCTTGATTCTTTTCTTGAACTCTTGAATTGTTCTTGATTCACTTGAGTTGTTCTTTGATTGATCTTTGAGCTTTTTGTCATCACCTTTGTCATCATCTTTTGTTATCATCATTGTTATCATCAAAACACCTTTGATTCACCATGAAGCTTTGCTTCTACAATCTCCTCCTTTTTGATGATGACAACTTCTGAAATCAAGAAACACACACACTTTTTCCTAGTCGATCACTCTCATAAATTCTCCCCCTTTGTTTTTGAATTTATGTTTATCATAAAATTAAATTGATTACTCATGTGAGTTCTTGATTTATCCCCATTTCTCTCCCCCTTTGGCATCAACAAAAAGCCAAAGTGCGTATCAAACTTAAAGTATACAAATATAGCTTAAACATTCATACAACATTCATGAAAAAAATATCAACCAAACCATGAAGCAAGAATCATGAAGTAACAATCATAAATAGATTAACTATAAAATCCATATAGTCAAATAACATACTTAATGTTTGTTTAAACATACCATGCAAATAGGAAATACTAAATCGTTCAAATACCATAGTAATATAGAGATTTATTTTGATAAATCACTGACATCTATTAGTCCTAATTCTCTTCTAATGTTATAGAAGATATCTTTACTTAGTGGTTTTGTAAAGATGTCTGCAAGTTGATTTTTAGTATCTACAAAATCTAAAACAGCATCACTTTTTAGAACATGATCTCTAATAAAATGATGCCTAATTTCTATATGCTTGGTTCTAGAGTGAAGAACTGGATTCTTAGATATGTTTATGGCACTTGTGTTGTCACATTTTATGGGAATGTGATCTAATACTATTCCATAGTCAGATAGTTGTTGTTTCATCCACAAAATTTGTGCACAACAACTACCATCAGAAATATATTCTGCTTCTGCTGTGGATAATGCTACACTATTTTGTTTCTTGCTATTCCAAGAAACAAGTGCAGACCCTATGAATTGACATGTACCACTAGTACTCTTCCTATCTGTTTTTGATCCAGCAAAATCTGAATCTGAGTATCCTACTAGGTTGCATAAAGAATTCTTAGGATACCATAATCCTAAACTAATTGTTCCTAATAGGTATCTTATGAATCTTTTTACTGCCATTAAATGTGAAAACTTTGGATTTGATTGAAATCTTGCACACATGCATATACTAAACATAATATCTGGCCTACTTGCAGATAAGTAAAGTAAAGATCCAATCATACGTCTGTATTGCTTTGGATCGACAGGTTGACCGGATTCATCTTTGTCAAGATAACAACTTGTATTCATAGGGGTAGCCAAGTGTTTTGAGTTTTCCATTCCAAATCTCTTAATGAGTTCTTTGCAATATTTTGCTTGATTGACGAAGATCCCATCATTTTTTTGTTTGATTTGTAGTCCAAGAAAGTAATTTAACTCAGCCATCATGGACATCTCAAACTCACTTTGCATATCAATAGAAAACTCCTTGCACAAAGATTCATTAGTAGATCCAAAAATTATATCATCAACATAAATTTGTACTAACAAGATATCATTATACTTCTTTTTTATGAATAAGGTAGTATCTACTTTCCCTCTAGTAAAATTCTTTTCTAATAGGAATTTACTTAATCTTTCATACCAAGCCCTAGGTGCTTGTTTTATGCCATAAAGTGCCTTCTTTAATCTATAGACATGGTCTAGTTCTTGTGAATCTTCAAACCCAGGAGGTTGTTCCACATATACCTCCTCCTGAATTAGACCATTTAAGAAAGCACTTTTGACATCCATTTGATATAGTTTAAAATTCATAATAGATGCATATGCTAATAACATCCTAATGGCTTCTAATCTAGCTACAGGTGCAAAAGTTTCTTCATAGTCTATACCTTCTTCTTAGTTATATCCTTTTGCTACAAGTCTAGCTTTATTCCTGATTACTATACCATTTTCATCCAATTTATTTCTAAATACCCATTTAGTTCCTATGATAGGATAATCTGAAGGTTTTTCTACTAATTCCCATACATTATTTCTTTCAAATTGATTTAATTCTTCTTGCATAGCTACTATCCAATGGTCATCTATAATAGCTTCTTTAAATTTTTTAGGTTCTATTAATGAAACAAATGCCATATTATTGCATAAATCTTTATGAGAGTGTCTAGTTGTTACCCCTTTTGAGATATCACCGATGATGTTGTCAAGAGGATGATTTCTTGAAGTTTTCCATTCTTTGGGAAGATTATCATTTTCTTGTGTTGTGTCATCTTGATCATCCTTGTCTTCATCATCTCTCATTCTTTTCAGATTTCTTTCTTCATTTTGAGTATCTTCCAAAGCATATGCAATATCATCAACAAACTCCTTTCTCGGGGAGGTAATATTAGTTTCATCAAAAGTAACATGTATTGATTCCTCAATTGTCATGGTTCTTTTGTTGTATATTCTAAATGCTTTACTATGTAAGGAATATCCAAGGAAGATACCCTCATCTGCCTTGGCATCAAATTTTCCTAGGCTTTCTTTACCATTGTTTAGAACAAAACATTTACATCCAAAAACATGTAAATTTGCAATGTTTGGTTTTCTATTGTTGAAAAGTTAATATGGAGTTTTCTTAATAATGGGTCTGATTAAGGCTCTGTTCATAATATAACATGCGTTGTTAACCGCTTCTACCCAAAAGTATTTTGGAAGAGGTGCGTCATTTAAAAGAGTTCTAGCAATTTCTTCTAGGGCTCTATTTTTCCTTTCTACTACTCCATTTTGTTGGGGTGTCCTAGGTGCAGAAAAATTGTGTTCTATACCATACTCATCACAAAATTGGGGAAGTCTATTAATAAGAAAGACTGTTGTAGTGAAAGCTTCAACCCATAGACATAAAGGTGCACCACTATGAAATAACATAGTCATACCTAATTCGCGTATTACTCTATGTCTTCTTTCAACCATACATGCTTGTTGAGGTGTATATGGGCAAGAAACTTGATGTATAACACATGTTAAATGAAAATGAGTTGAAAGTTTGGAGTTGATGAATTCACCTCCTCCATTAGAATGAAAAACTTTGATTTCTTTATTAAATTGTTTTTTAACATATTGTTCAAAAGATAGATAAGCATTAACAAAGTCAGATTTATGTTGTAAGGGAATGATCCATGTGTATTTAGAAAAATCATCAACCAAGCATGCATAATATTTGAATTTACTAATAGATAAGACAAAAGTAGGTCCCCATAAATCACAATGTATTTTTTCAAAGATAGAAAAGATAGAGTGTTCAGAAGAAGAGAAAGGCAATTTAGTAAGTTTTCCCAATTGACAACTATCACAAAGATGTTTAGATTTCAAGGTTCCAACTACATCAATTAATCCTTTGTTCTTTATTAATTGTAAAGCCTTTATTTGAGGATGTCCTAGACGTTGATGCCAAATGTCTGCTGATCCTGATTTGAAACGATTAGAAAAATATGATTCTGGCATAGGGGAAAAAACATATAAGTCACCCTTGCGCCTCCCGGTGATAATCGGTTTCCCTGTTTCTCGTTCCTTAACAAAAAAATCAACATTAGAAAACTCACAATTAACAGGAAATTGTTTTGTTAGTTGGCTTATAGAAAGCAAATTTTTTATTAAATTAGGGACAAGTAAGACATCATGAAGAGGTAGAGTAATATTTTTTTTGCTTAATCAATGTGTCTCCAATACCATGAATTGGGAGAGAAGAACCATCACCAATAAGCACAAAGTCCGTACCTGAATATTGTTGGATATTACTTAATATATTGGCTTTACCTGTCATGTGATTAGAGGCCCCAGTGTCAGAGCTCCATTCTGTTTCAGCAATTGTGTTGTCTAAGGTAAGGGCTACAAGTGCTTGAGGTATATCATCAGATTGAGTTGGTTTCTTGGACACCCACCAACATATCTTTGCTATATGGCCCATTTTATCACAATATTGACATTTTTCATTCTGATATTGTTCTTGTACTGTAGTAGTCATACGATGTTGTTCGGGTGGTGGAGGACGTCTCTGTTGTGAGCTCATAAAGGTTTGGCTTTTATTTTGGTTCATGGGTTGTTAAGCCTGAAATCCTTTCCCAGTTGATGTGAAGGTTTGAGAATTCCTTTGATGTTGGGTGGAAAACTGACGAGATCGTTGTTGTTCGCCATAGAAAGCCACTTGAGGAGTGGAAGAGTTGTGCACATTGGAATGATTGGAGAACCAGTTGCGACGTTGATCATGGCTTTGGAGTTGTGAGATTAACTCAGAGTATGATGGCCTTGGAGGTTTTAGCATAGTTTTTGTGAATGTTTCATACTCGTGGCCGAGGCTTGTGAGGAGATAGAAAACTTTCTCTTTGTCTGGGACAGGTTTCCCAATTGCGGCAAGGTTGTCGCATAAACCTTGGAAAGTGCGGATGTGTTCACCAATACTTTGATCATCTTCCTTGCGGAGGTATGTGATTTGTTGATGGAGTGTGAATTCATATTCTTGCGAGTCTTCCGCATATGAATCTTTAAGTGCAGTCCAAATGGCGTGGGTAGTGTCTAAGCCAACAACGAGTCTAAGTGCTTCCTCAAAGAGTGTTCCAATTATCCATCCTCGAAGAAGATTATCTTTCTTGCGCCAAGCAATGAATTCGTCAGTTAATTTTGGAACAAAATTTTCTGTGTTTGTTGTATCATTGGAATTTGGTGTGGTGTATTGAGGGGGGGGTGGATCATCATTCGTAAGGTGACCAACCAAGTCTTGACTTTCTGCTAATGCTAAGGCTTGTTCACGCCATAGTGGGTAGTTTGTAGGTGTGAGGCTCAGAGTGATGAAATTGCTAATATTTAGAGATAAGGAAGTCATGGTGTGGCAAGGTGTTCACAAAGGCTCTAGATACCAAGAAGAAAACTGAAAAATTGTATAGCCTTTTTTAAAAAAACGTGAACACTCAGCATCGATACAAGAGATACAGGAGATAATTATATAGCATAGTGTACAATGATTCTGCAATAAAGTAATTAAATGTGAATTGACTGCATATTAGAAAACTCTAAATATAGAATAAATTTCCTAAATATGGTTAGCTGCAATTTGGTTTATTTGTAAGATTGATTTGTGCCACTTAAAGCAGATTAGTCTTCCAACAACTTTCCATTATCAGTAGCACAATCATAGGGATTTGGTTCCAGCGACTCTTTGTTTCCTTTTTTTGCATGATTGTCATTATTAGTAGCACAATCATAGGGATTTGTTTCCAATGGCTCTTTGTTTCCTTTTTTGCATGATTGTCATTATTAGTAGCACAATCATAGGGATTTGTTTCCAACTGCTCTTTGTTTCCTTTTTCTGCATGATTGCCATCCAACAGTGATTATTGTTAATACTTTTTGGGGCCATTCTATAGAGCATTGCATCCTCTTTTTTTTCCAGATGTTTTATCATTTCCTCCCTGATCAACTTGGAGCTTTTTACTTGACACCTCACACATGAGGAGTTTGTCAATCTATATTTGATAAATTAGATTTTGTTATTAGATTGGTCTTAAGTGGAGGACAGAGAAGGAAGTCATATCTGGTAAGGGTATTAATTATTCATTCACTGGCTAGTATTTTTTAATATTGATTCCCTTAGTTCCTTCCCATGTCTCACAAGAACTATTTCTAAAAACATATGCTTTCTGGTTTTTTGTCTCACGCAACATGTTGTTTTGAATGATATTGACAACATATTTGTTTTTTTATCAAGTCATATTTTTAAAGTTATGATCATGTTGTAAGTAATTTTTTTCATGTTTCTCTGGCAGTCATGCTACAAAAATACTAATAAAAATTGGAGCAATTCATGCATGTCTTATTCCCATGAGCATTTCTCTCTCTTTTGTTTTTCTTTATCTGGTTATTATAAATTAAAATAATTTTAGTGCAACTAATACAAACTTAACTGGTATAATTTATTGCCCCACGACACTCAACTCATCATCATTTCTGAATTCCAATTATTTAATCATGTATTAAAATCAATACCATGTGATATTACAAAAAAATGGGATTGATGGAAAACATAATACACTCAGACATATAGGATCCACAATCAAACAGAAAAGAGAATTTGAATCTAATCTATGCAACATTGTAGAGATGATAGATGAAAGGTAAAATTATGTCATACCATTAGACAACAAAACAATTGTACGCTGGTGTTTTTTAACTAATAAAAAGGAAAAATAGTGAGTAGACACAAAAAGGAAGGACATGGCAATTCAAAGGATGACGAAAACATGAGGACACTTTTTCACTTGCCATGTTCGGGTGTGTGTATTATTATATTATATTACTTGGCTTTCCATCAGAATAGAACAGAACTAGGAAGAGCTTAAGGTTAATTTGAGGTGAAGGCTTTGTGGTTTTAGTAGCCAAAGGGCCAACCTTACCCTAGTTATGGATGTTAAGGCAGAGATTGATCGCTTGCCAATTGACTTGTTGGCTCATATTTTTGTTTTGTTCACTTCCTTCATTGATTTGGCTCATATACGAGTGTTTCATTTCATTTCATTATTTTAATAATTCATTCACCAATCATTTCATGTGGTGGTTGCTTTAAGGGCAAGTGGTGTTTGCAAGAAATGGAAACAAGGGGTGAAGGAGTCTCTTGCTCGAAGACACAATCTTAGCTTTACCGGTTGGAAGATGGATGATGACTCCACTGCTCACCTTGTTTATCACGCCTACAACCTCACTAAACTAGACATGTACGTATATATAATTATGTATGCCTTTCTTTTCTTTTTCTTTTTCTTTTTTAGACCCTGAGTTTTGTTCTATTCTATGCCCCTTTATAGTTATTGATATTAAGGATTGTAAAATGTTTCTGATAGCTTCCCTTTGATGGTCTTTCTTGAACATCAATGAGAACTTTCTATATTGATTCTCAGAGCTTTGGAGATGGATTGTATATTTGAGTTTATAAATTTTGATTGTACGAGGAATGGAGTTGGTAATTACTTTTGGTGACTTGTAGAATTTGGTTGATAACATGTTTATTTAGGGATAGATGGATAACATGCTGCTTTGTTTGAAAGCTTAGGCTTTCACTTTAGTTGTTGTGGTGATTTAAATAGTAATTAAATTGTGTAAATACATCAAATGGTAATCAGAGAAATAGGAATCTGCTAGATTTTGAACTCTTAAGTAAAGGCCATATTTGTATTTTTGTTTTTGATATGAATCCACACCATTTGCCATAAGCCATATCCCCAAGTTAGGGTAATAGAACAACAATCATATTACTTTATTTTCTCTTCTCTTGTATTAAGTTTTCTGATATGGAGATGCCAATATTGAATAGGAGTGAGGGATGTTTCGTACAATAGCAAATATCAATTTGCTTTGTTCTATTTGTCTACAAACCATGAGCATCCAATCTCCATGATAGGGTAATAATATACTCTCTTCTAGTGGCTGAAAAGAGAGTAAAAAAAGAACCCAAATACACTCCTACATACCATTCAAAGAGATAGGAGTTTGATATTTTCCAAAATCCACCTTAAAAATAGAGATATCTCTTTCCTAAGAATTTTGGGGGGCTCAGACATTAGCCTATTTATATGGGCCTTACAATTGGGAAACTTAGTGTCAAAGCTAAGCCTTTGGTAGACCCATAATTAGAAATCTGTTGCCAAAGTGATTTATGTCCTTTGAGACATCCTTGAATGGTCACACACACACATACACACATGCATACATAAATCTAATATAGCCACGGGTAATGTGCTATGAATTGGCTGGCTCCAACTTTATTTCAATTAGTATAATAATTAAGTAAAATGAGGTTATAATAAATAATTAAGGCGGTAAAAGATGAGTTTCTTTTTCTCACTTTATTTTTTTTATTACATGGCTTTCAATAATGGAAACTATTCCTTCCATGTGTTTGGCTATAATAGGGAGGCTTGGTTGCATGGGAAGACAAAGGCTGATTCTGTTGGAAACGTGCCTTGTTATCTCGAGGTATGTAAAAAATGCTACTAATTACTCATAAATTTCACCTTTATTGGCTAAGGTTGGCCTTTTGTTTCAAAATTTGTATTTATACACAAATACCAAGTTGTGTTTGGAATGCATGAAAGGGCGTTGAGAGAGGGAAAGGAATGATTTTTTTTTTAAAAAAATAACAGTGGGTTTATTTTTAAATTCTTTTCTTTAAAAAAAACATTATATGACGGTTCTTTGGAAGAATCGTCTTAAAATTTCCAATTTTTATTTTTTTTTAAAAAAAGATATTCTAAGACGGTTCTTTAGAAAGTTGTCTTAGATTGTAGACATTCTAAGACACTCCAAAAAATCGTCATAGAATTCTCAATTTTTATTTTTTTTAAAGAATACATTCTAAGACGATTTTAAAAGCTATCTTAAAATGGTAGTTTTTCTAAAACGATTTTTTAAGAACTGTCGTAGAAAGTCTTTACTTTCTACGACGTTGGATTCAAATTTGAAAAATCATTGTGGAACGCTGTTTTCTAGTAGTGTTAAATCCATCCTTTCCTTCACATCAATTAATCTATAATGGTCTTCATCAAGAATCTTTTGTGCCCGAGTAACATTAAAGGTCTCATCGCTGGATTGGGGAACTAACTAATTAAAATTCAAGAGATTTAAGATAGTTTGAAGTTAACATAAAGAGCCCAATAATTTAGAAAATAAAAACTGTTGGATCAGCCAAAAGCCTCTGAAAACTATACTTAAGCATTTATTTGTCACCTAAGGACCTTTCCAAACCATGTTAAGCAGTTGTCCTAAATTTAAGCTGTCAAACATATTTGTCCCACATAAATGGTAATGGGTGGTAATGTGAGGTAAGCATTGAAATCTTAAATAACTTTAAATTTCTCTAGCAATAACAGTAAGAATGGAAGTCCATGTATGGAAACCTGTGTTCACCCTAAGGCAATGCAATGAACCAATCCAAGTAGTTATGGGTAACACTAAATTCCTCTCTCACCTTAGCTTGTGCTTTCTTCATTACTCTTGAATTCTTCACCAGTTCAACCATTGCCCCAATCTATGGTTGTTGTTGATGTCTCACCTCTAGCACCAAAAATGTCATGAAAAATAGTTTATCAATAAGATTAAGATAATGCAATGATGTCCAAAGAGATAGTTAAAAGAAAAAACATAGCCTGCATGTTGCTAGAATTATGTGGGAAATCTTTCTCTAATTGATAGATCTCATAAATGGAAAACAAGATATAAAGGGGAAAGTGTTAAACATTTAGGGTCTGTTTGATTTCCTTCTCATTTTTTGTTTTGAAAACTTTTTTAAAATAATTTCATGTTATTAAGCAATCAATTTTTCAACCAACATCGATTAAGTTTTGAAAGCTGTTTCCAAAACAAATATTTTAAAAATTGAAAAAAAAAGAAATAGCTAGGAAATGTTTTCTCATTAACTTCTTTTGTTTCATTATCCTAGCTCAAAATTGAGTTATGCATCTAGAGTGGTACTGCATGCATGTGGTGAGGCATGCACTTGGTGTAAGTGTCTATTTTCTTTCTTTCTTTCTTTTAACTAGAATCCGTTTTTCAAAATAAAAATCAAATACACCAATATCTTACTAATTCCACTTTCATATATAGCTAGTGTGAGCAAGATTATGTTCATAAAATGTATTTATAGGAGGTTATGATCCATACCAGAATTATGGCCTTGATGTTGTTTCAAGTTAAGGAAAAATTTGGCTTGCTACCATCCTCATATTGTGTAAGAACATCCACAAGATCTTTTTCTGCTTCACTTTGGTTACCTTTGTCTTTTGACTTTCCCTCTTTATTCTAATTGATGATGTTTAATTTCCATTATTTGATCAGCTTGTTGATGCAACCTCTCAATCTTAGGTGTCACACCAATGAAATGTTGAAGCCAAGTAGCATAAGGAAACAAATCTCCAATGTCAAAATCAAAACCTCTGCAACTTTTATTGTTTTTTTAACAACTGATATAAAGTTTTCTTGGTCTTTGCATTTCTTACCAAAGGCAGCCCTTGAAGCAATTGTATAAATTGATGAAAGTACTTCTTGAGTAAGGTTGATGGAGGATCCTTTATGTGAATCAATCCATTTGACAAGATTGGACAAATCTTCTTCTCTAATTGGCTGTTATGAGTTGACACGTTTTAGGCTTAAAAGCTCCAATGTGCAAATTTTTCTTAGCTGCCTCCAATAATTGCCATAAGGAGCAAAAGCTATACTTGTTGAATTGTAAGACATTATATCAATAGCTAGGACTTTAGGCCTTGTGGCAAAGTTAATGTCATCGATTTTCATTACTTCCTTAGCATACTCAGGATGAAATCACAATAGTGGAAACCTCTCCAAGTTGAAGATGCATCAAGGGTCCATATTTAAGGTCATGTCTCTTAAATTTTCTATAGGGTTGAGAGGATAGCAAATCGTATATATTTCCTATAATAGGCAGCTTTAAAAAAAATACACATGCATAACAAGTTTTAAGAAACTTGTTTATTCAGGAAAATTGTAAGGCCAGCTTTGAACTTCCATTGACATTTGTAAGTTTGGTTTGGCATATATATGTATGCTTGTGTCACTATTAGCTAAGTTATACCATCAAGCTATATAACATATACTTATACATTAGATAGATGAAGTAAATTAATATTAAACCTGTAGTTTAGTGTCTTCCCATAGCTTAAGGGGGCCAATTTCATCATAGGGAGAATTCAAATAAATGAAAACTGGACCAAAAACTTTCTTCCACTACTATAAAAAGAGAATTCTACATCGGTTCTAAGGCACTTTTAACGACAGTTTTGAACCGTCTTAGTAGCTGGCATCGTAGAAAACTAAAACTTTTTACGACGGTTGTTGAAAAACCGTCTTAAAAAAGCTACATTTTCTAAGACGGTTATTTTTCTAAGAACCGTCTTAGAATATGTAACTTTTCTAAGACGATTTTTGAAAAATCATCTTGGAATGTAATTTTTTTAAAAAAGAAATAAAATAAAATTAAAAACCGTCTTAGAATGTCTACATTCTAAGACGGTTTTTTGAAGATGATAACATTTGTTGGACAATCCCACAAAATACCTGTGAGTCACGCTGCCTAGTAGTGCCTAGCTAAATTGTCCTCTCGGAGTCAAGAGTTTTGAATGAGAAAAGTGGAGAGGGGCAAATTTATAGTTTAAGTTTATAACTTTTTATATAAAATATAAAAGAAGTTTACATTAATCTATCTTTTTATTTCTTTTATTTATAAAATTAGAAATAAAAAATTTGCCCTCCCCTCCCTTCCCAATCCAAACTCCCAAACATACACCAAAGGCTAAATCAATTGGATTAAGCATAAATTGATGGCTTGGTTCAAACTTAAATTTAGAGAAATAAATACCTATTTATCAAGAGCTCTCCCAAGAAGGCAAAAGACATAAGGGATCATACACTAAGCAATGATGTCAACAAAAGTTTGGCAAGCTCAAATACTGCCATTGCCTAAGTGGGAAAAATCCCATGATAACAAACCAGAAGTTGCCGGTCTTAGTTGTCTCATTTGTACAGAATTAAACACTTGGATTCATCAAAAACATTTCTCCAAAACATGTTTTTATATACCTATAGTGCTGTAAAGACAAGAAATAAAGCTAAGATTCACAGGTGGACCAACTAGAAATGGCCTCTGAAGAAAAGGATTCCAATCTCACATGCAAACATTAAAATAAAGATAATAACTAATAATAGAAACGTGTAGTCTTACTAGAGGCAATTCAAACCCCAACTTTGTTAATCTTTGAATTGCAATTCCTACATTCCAAGAACAGCAGCAGCAGCATTATCAACCCCCCTATAGCACCTAGCCTACAGGTGAAAAACATGCATGTAAACTTCTTGTTATCATTTTCAGCTAAAAAGAAAGAAATAAAATACAAACAATAAAGAAAGAACAAGCAAGACAACAACTATTAAAGATAGGTTTGGCTAAAAGCACCAAAGGCACTTTTTAAAGAATAAAAAATGTACAGATTAAATCAAATACAGTTGTTTATAAGTTCCAAATACATTGCATGCTTTACTTTTTCATTTAATGTTTTTAAGTGTCAATGTCTTAACGAATATCCTTATAGCATGTGTTAATGCAAAATATTTAGCATATATAACTACCACAAACACACTTAGTAGCAATTCATAGCTGGTTTGCAGGGCTATAGCCAAGTGCAGCTATTTTAGACATATAGTATATATTATTTAAATAAATATGATTTTTGAAATACTATTCAAAATTAAAATAGTACTCGTATTAAAGAATGGGGGGAAAACAACAGAAAATCAAAAGTATTGTTACAGAGATACAGGAAAGAAAAATTGTAGAATTGAAGAGGAGGAAGGTAGAGACAAAGGAAGAACAAAGCATCACAAATCACACCATCACAGGAAAATGAGAATGTTTTGGTTTGGGGCCTTAGTATTAATTCTTAAGCATGAAAAAGAGAGAAAGAATTGAATCTACAAACAACCTAGAAGAATATCCAACCAAGGAAGATGGAAAATTAATAGAGAAGCAGAAAAATCAGTCATTGATATCCGCATATCCCTTATTCACTGGGATATATTCAATAGAATTTGAGATATAAAGGCCAGATGTTCTAACTGCATAACTGTAAACCAAAATGCAAGATGAAATACAGGTTGGATGTCCTAATTTACTATTATGCCCAGAAGTTGTAAAACTAAGAAGTAATGAGAATTTCCCCATAGCTCAACCGCAAAGCTTGCCGAATTTGCCATTAAAAAGCATGGATGTGCTCCATCGAAATTAGCTTTGTGTCTGGCATAACAAGGGCCACAAGAAATAAACAACTTAAAAGGACAATGGAGGCAGGGCCACAACTCAACACTCAATTTATCAATCAGGACTGAAACCATTTGATCCATAACTCAAATCACAAATAGACCAGACAAGTAAAATTAATCAATAGAAGCCTCTAACAAAAGCTCTAATTCAATTCAAATTTATCAAAATTACTTATCCAATCAAAGAGTTGTTGACTTTACTAGCAGAGAAACACCCAAAACCTTTAATGGGCAGAAAAAAATGTATCTTGCAATATCAAGTATGAGATTGCCACACACCAGAAAAGAACTAACTCGCATTTGTGACTGACAATGAAAATTTGTGGCTCAAATAATAAAATAGAACATTACGAATTTCAATTTTAAGGTTCCCACTCCACCTGTCTCTCTCTCCATACTAAGTATTAACTCCATTCCCTCCCCCAGCAACAAAGTAGTAATCATAAAAGTTAAAAGGAGGCCATATCATTCAGCAGTAACAAGCACAAGCTAGCATATTCAATATAATTATAGAAGTCCAATTCATCACATATCCAAAAGCTGAAAAAGCATAATAAATACAAAATAGCCCCAAACTAATTATTCTGCAATCTCAGGAAACAAAACACAATAACAAAAGCTACTACAAAGTTCCATTCTATTCTCTGTCGACCAAAACACCACAAGAGAAAGAGAAATCGATTACCGTAGGGTGACGGAGGAGGTGCGACGACAGCGATGGCGGGTCGGAGAGAGGAAAAGCACGCACGTAGCTTGGCAATTGCAATGGTTCCTTTGAGTGGCCTCTGCATCTCTGCCATAGCTGGTTTGGTTGGTTGGGTTCTGATTTTTCGATGAACTCAAACTTGAGGGAAGGTGGGTTTATATAATGAGTGTTGGTGCGCTCCAAAACAAGGTCGTCGGAGTGCTAGAGCCTGATAGTCCACCCATGGCACGTCATAGGCGTTGTTGGGATACAGTTCAGGCTCGACGGAGGAGTGAAGTGAGCTTTCCCTCTCTCTCCCTCTTTCTCTCTATGACGACGACAATGAGAATGGAAGAATGAGGGAGCGTAGAAGAAAAACTGAGATTTAGGGTAAGCTAGCTAATCCAATTAAAACATGCCACCTCAGCATGAGAGAGTGGGAGAACACATGCTTTTGAAGGTGGTTTTTAAAAACCGACATAGTAAAGCATTTTTAAAGTCATTTTTGGTAAAACCGCCTTTAAAATATTACAATTATTTACAAAAATGTCACCGCATCAGTTACTACATCGGTTTTTGTATAACCGTCGTGAAACCAGTGTTGTAAAAAGCTTTTATTCTAGTAGTGTTCCATGCCTCACTAGCATTGAACTTAGCTAGCCAGTATCCAACTGTAGGATCCATGCAAATCCATCCATGAACTTGGCTATCTTTGTTGTCCATGAACTTTCCATTTAGGTAGTTTTGCGTTAGATAAAGAAAAATATTGAATTTTAGTACTAATTTTCTTTTAGAGTAAAGATTTTTAAACATAAATAAATAACTTTACTTCACAATCAATTACAATTAAAATCATTTTTATTCAAATTAAATTAATTTTATAAATGATTACCATCTCTTATTTTCATGTTTCAACGTTGATTTGATTAACAAATACATTTTTTTCTATTATTTCTCAACTTTTCTATTTGAAAATGAAACTCTACCAAATGCATCAGGTTATATCCCCACCCCCACCCCCCCTAATTTCCTTATCTATATTAATCTTCATTTATAAATAAATAAATACAAATGAAAAATAATTCAAAAATGTCTACTATATGCATCTAAACTCTAAAGTTTATATCACATAATAAATTTTATTATTTAGTGTTGCAAGCATTTTGGCAAACATTGACATTATTTTAGCCATATGAAGTCAAAAGTATCCAACCCAAATATGTACATTACACTCATCCTAACTCACCATTAGCTATATGTAGAACAAAAAATAAGGCTATACCAAATTAAAAACACATGCATGGGCTTACCTGATGCTGGTGGCAGATGTAATGACATAGGCCGTGGTGGCACCATATAAGCTCACATGCACCACCACTCCGCACACATTTTGCCTTGTGTTTCCTAGTTTATCATATCATAATATTTCCTATTGATAAATTAAAAGTGGAAATAAATAGCAAATTAACCAAGCATGGCATATATAATAGTGTTTGATCACTAACCTAGGTAGACCTTAACAACATTGATGTAGGAGGGGCACCTAATATTGCCATGTTGAGGATGAGGGAATCTATAACAGTCAAAAAGAAGGTTTGCTGAAAGAGAGGTTGTTCCAGCCAAAAGTATAATGATAAAAGGACCAACAATCTACCCTAACTGTGCCACTGACCATGCTAGAGACAACACCCCTGCCCCTATCACACCACTTATTATATATGTTGTTGTCCTCTCTACATTACCTAATTTATGTCACATGTATAAAGCATGATATATATATACACACACCGATGTTGTTGTTTACTGACAACATCGGTTTTTCTAAAAACCAATGTTGTTTTTTGATTTTTTTAATATCATATTTTTTTAATTACCAACCTATAATTATTTGTATGACAACTTATCATTCAAAGTTGTATAAAACTCATAAGATAAGCTAAATTTATAAACAAAATATACCACCAAGACTTATAAACAAAAATTTACACGAATTAATATATAACTAAGAGTTCTAAACAAAATATATCATGCATCAAGAGTACTTATAAACCAAAATTTCCCACAAATGTGTTCAGGATGTTTCGATTCCCACAAAATATATACCACCAAGACTTATAAACAAAAATTTACATATCGATAATACTATAATATAATGTACTTTAATTACAAACAAATTCAAAATAAAACATAGAAGTTGCATCTGCGAACTCAAATATAATGAGTTCTAGCTTACAAATTTTGTGATTGCACAAAATTCCTCCATCCATTCCCAATTTTTGCAGTCTTCCTCCAATGAATATAAACAATCCTACACTCTGTAATCCCTTCCAAGTTCAGATAGGTGAATCATGCAGATTTCATAAATGAGTACATGGTACTAGGCACATCCTGAAATTAACATTAAATTCATATTAGATATGTATATGATTTTAAAATTTGACATACAGAGGAGTGCTTAATTACTTGCCAAACTGTTGCAAGTCACTTTGTACTCACTCAATAGGACTTTAAAAGTGATTGAGTTAGGAACTTGGTGATACAAGGAGTGGCATTTAGGGTAAGCTTTTGGTTTAGAGCTGCATTTAAAGATGGTGAGGAGGAAAACACTTTATCCAAAGTGAGTTAAGGTCACTTGATGATTTCCAATGAGTCCATGGAAATCTCTAAGTTTTATCCATCCAGCTAGTAGAGTTGGGCTCACCAAATCTTGGTTGTATGTAACAAAGTGCACGTTGCCATTACTGTCTAACAGATGCCAAGTATGCTCTAGTTCATCCTTCCATCTTACAACAAATGACATACTGACTTCACCATAAGGCTACATTTAACAAGCAAACTAATATAAGCAAATGTGTTATATCATGTCATATTTATTTGAGAAAAGTCTTGAAATTTCTAATTTGATCCATAATATGAATTGTGTTGAACATTTTCTCTAGTTTTATTTTTTAATCTGAATCATTGTCTTAGCCATTTTCTTCCAGTTCTGTTGATCTTCATCCATTGTTTCTAAACTCCATTTACAATATTAAAGTTACTATTAAAAATAAGTATGCATGCCTACCTACAAGTAGTAAACCAACACATATGAACTTGGTTGAGTACATGTCCCGAAGTTGAAAGACACAGTAGTGCATATACCCATTTTTGAAAACCAACAACGATATTCTTATCACGAAAAAAATGGGGGCCAAAGGCTATGGCAGAATTCTCACACCAGCACAAAGTCTCATTGACAAGCATTTTCATTACCAAACACACAAACAACCAAATACAGAAACACAGCAACAACCAAACACAAAAATAAAACTAACCTTTTTATGACTGAGAATGAGAACCAGATTGAGTAGAGCTGTGAGTGAGAGCGAGAATGAGAGGGCGGGAGTGATAGCAAGAATGAGAGCACAGAGCAAGAATAAGAGTCACGGAGCAAGAACGTGGTGGTGACACAGTGCGCACGTTCCGCCGTGAGGAGTTGAGTCTCACAGTGAGAGAGCGAGAATGCAGTGATGGCACGGTGGGCATGTCCTACCGCAAGGAGTTGAGTCACAATGAGAGAGTAAGAGTGAGAGTCACAAGGAAGAGGAGAATGAGAGTTGTTGCGCTGCGAGGAAGAGGAGGAGAACACAAGAACTGAAATGATACAAAAAGGGTTTAGCCGCAAGAACCCTTCTTTTATAAAAAAAAAAAAAAAACTCAACAACATTGGTTTTTTTTTTTTTAAAAAAAAAATGATGTTGTTTAAGCAAAGATAACATCGGTTTTTTAAAAGGGGGATATCAACATCAATTTTTTTAAAAAACCGATGTTGATATCCCTCTCTTAACATCGGTTTTCAAAAAACTGATGTTAATGATGACATCTTATTTATAAAAATTTCATCGTGTATTTTTTAACATCAATTTTTGTCATAACCGATGTTAACGTGGTGATGTTAAAAGTCAATTTTCTAATAGTGACACCACCATAGAAACATAAATTGTTTATTCCATCAGAGAACTGTGAATTGGTTCATGTGTACCAATTTGAGGCATGTTTTTGAATTGGTTCCCTGGAATTCAGTATTCAATTCATGAAAGGATTGAACCACAAAAACAGGATTTGCTGCACCAAAAAAGAAGAACAATAAGGATAGGAAATAACAAATAAGAAGAGGAATATGAAAAAGGTTTGTTTTTGTTATTTTTTTTAGAAAAGTTGTGTTGGTTTCAATAAAGGAACTAACTGTCATGCACTCTTGTTGATATGAGTAATGAGAGTTGCATCGGTAATTGCTAACACCCCCTCATATTTAATTTTATTACACATGCACTCCCTCCTTCTTTAGACATTAATAGAGAAACCCAAGATTACCCTTACATTATTTTAACTAGGGTTTGCCAGGAGTGATCCTGGTTCATCCTACTCATCTTGACTTTTAGAAGGCCCCCGCTCCCCATGTGCATCTCCTCTGAGTTTTTCGTCCCGAGTGTTCTTCCTCGTTGGTAAGATCTACATCCTAGGCAGTTATGTCACCAACACCTAGTCTCGCTTCGCCAACTTGGTCGACGTCCTTGGATCTACATGTGTAACATCATGCTTCGCCTGCTCGAGCATCAAAAGAAAGTAGTTGCCATGTCCACCGATGGAGGGGAGGAAGGAGAAGATAGGTTTCATGGAAGTTGTTGCATCGACAAATGCTTGTGGGGAGCGAGCACCTTCATCACTTTGCAATTTTGGTCCAATAATAAAGGGCTTCTCTCGTTCGAAGTTTGCATAGGTGGGATCTGAAACGGTTTCAATCTACATCAAGCAAATCTGGTTCATAGAGGTGAGCAAATCTGAAAAAGTGATAGCAGATTCGATTCGAGATGGCAGGGAGTAGATTTAGTTCACGAAGAGGAGTAGATCTCGAGGACGAGCGAATCTGATTTAATTTTTTTTTATAGTGTTGGCTTTTAGGGTTTTGCTTGATTTGGAGACAAGTAATTCTAGTCTTCTCCAACTAGATGTAGCCAATTTGTGGTCATTAAATCATTTGAATACTATACTTGAAATGAAGATAATTTATATAACTCCTTTATATTTCTTTTAGTTCCTTCTACACTCCTCTCTTCTATAAGTATTGGATTTTGAAGGTTAGACCATAGAAAATGTATAGGTGGTTATTGCTTTTGTAAGGCTATAAAGCCAACGTATTGCTTTGATTCGATAACAACATTCTTTTAGCAAATCATTTTATTTTGATGCGGTACAATTTTGTGTTCAACAAACAATGTGTTTCTATCCAATGTCTTTTCAGTTCCAGTTGAGAATAATCCATTGGAAAAATTGTTTTTGAATTGTATCGTTGGATTAATTCAGTTACTATTTATTGTTGGAAGTTGATATAGGAAAAATTAATTTAAACTTGTTCTTGCTGCTAAAAAATTTCCCATGCATGGAGTTGAATTTTGTTTGAACTTGTTCTTGCTGTATTTTTTTTCGATCCTTTTAATGAGTGTACCCAAATATGAAAAAGGACATTTTAGACATAAAAAATTCATTAAAAGACATGCGCTTGACACATGACATGTTAGAGTTAATAGACTAACAATGTTATGAGATTGGGGAGTACAAGTGTAACAAATAGCCAAAAGTTAGGGGGTTTTGTGTATGTGAAAAAAAAGAGGGTGCATGTGTAATTAGAGTAAACCTATGGGGGTATTTTTGTAATTTTCTCTAAATTTAAATAAAAGATATTTAAGTATAAAGGACATTTCCACACATAGTAAACTGTGTATTGATTATATTGATAATAATTAATAATTTATAATATTTCATAATAAAATTATCATAAGTTACAAAAGTTGTATATTTTAAATTTGTATCCATAATTAATGTATAAAATAATTATTATATTTCGTAATAATTTATAATTTTATCTAAAAAGGAAATCAAAGGGAATTTGCTAGGTATACCCCCCCCCCCCCCAATGTACAAACTCTTTATAAGGTCACATGCAACATACCTAAACTAGTATCAAATACCAGAGCAAATGGCAAATTATGTGACTATGCACACCACCATCAGAGATACCTAGTAGTTTCTTAACCGCACGCCAACATTGTTGTAGAGATTTAATCAATTGAGTTGGTAAGACAATTGAGAATTTCCATATGACTTAGCAATCCACGAAGCACAGGACTGTAGGCCTGTAGTTTTTCATACATGAACTTGGACAAATTAATTAAAGAGGTGTTGCTTAATTAGGCATCGTTAGATTGAAGGTTTTTCTTCTTTTTTTTATATAATGCTTTAATTTACTATGATAGTTCATTGATCTTCTGTAGAATTTCTGGGTTGTAGAAATAGTTCCCTGGTCACAGGTGCTAGTTTGTGTTTTATTTGTTGTGGTATGCAATGTCTTAGTCTTGGTATTTCAAACTATGGTTTTTTCTTGTCTTTAGCTTAAAAGGCAATGAGCGTTGTAACATTCCTGATTTTCGACTTCTCGGTGGCTCTCACACTATGGTACTTCATGTGGTGACACTTCACTCAACATCCTTGTTGGTCGAAACCCTCCACTAGTTAGAACCCTCCCTAGGTAGCCCTTTCTGAGACCTCAAAAATTAGCTCTGCTTGCTTCCAGGATCAATGACTGATCCCACAAACCAGCACAAGACTTTTCAGTGTGCTTTATCCTCACTCACTCGCTTTCTAGGAAACTTCTCAGAAGGTCACCCATCTCATAACTACTCCAAGCCAAGCACACTTAACTATGGAGTTCTTAAGTGATGGGCTACCAAAAAGTAGATGCATCTTATCGATATAGGTAATACCAATTAATTCCTTTAAGTTATCCTTAACTACACAATCTCATACCTGCATAACCTTTGGATCTCTCATTTTGGTGTGATTCGATCGGGATGTTACATGCCCACCAACTTTTTCCTGGTTTGTCCTCAAACCACACTGTACTGAGAGAGACGTTTGCTCTTATACCATTTGTAATATCTCTGATTGTTGACTTCTCGACTGCTCTCGCACTACGATACTTCATAGGTGGCACTTCACACATCATCCTTGTTGGTCAAAACCCTTTGCAGGTAGTCATTTCTTAGACCTTGAAAATTAATTATGCCTGTTTGCAAGATCAATGACTGACCCACAAATCGACACAAGACTTTTAAGCATGTTTTGTACTTACTCATATGCTTTTTGGGAAACTTCCCAAAAGGTCACTCATCTCATAACTACTCGAAGTCAAACAGCTTAACTATGAAGTTCTTAAGTGATGGGCTGCCGAAAAGTGGGTTCTTTCTTTTTCTTTTCTTGTATGAGTGGTAATGAGCCACAGGTAGATTGTATAATCTTAGGTTTATGATTATAGCAAGTTTGTTTCTTTGATGGGTTGTGAATACCCTAAAGCACTTTGTTTTGTTATGATTTAGGTGAATTTGATTGTCAGATGTTTTGATGGTTTGTAATTTTGATATTCTTGAAATTGAATTTGATAATTGATGTTGGACGCATGTGTTGATTTTTTAAGTCTTAGCAAGGGCTACCTTCAGAGGATTCTAACTAGTGAAGGATTCTGACCAACAAGGATGTTAAGTGAAGTGTTACTGCGTGAAGTGTCATAGTGTGAAAGTCGTCGAGAATTCGACAATTAGGGATGTTACAAATGGTATCAGAGAAAACCTCTATCTAGTACAGTGTGGTTCAAGGACGAACTAGGTGAAAGCTAGTGAGTATATAACACCCCGATCGAATCATACCAAAATGAGAAGGATCTAGAGGCTGTGCAAGTATGAGACTATGCAGTTGAGGATAGCTTAAAGGAATTAAGGGATACTACCTATAAAAACAAGATGCATCTACTTTTCGGTAGCCCATCATATAAGAACTCTACAATTAAGCATGTTTGGCTGGGAGTAGTTATGGGATGGGTGACCTTCTAGGACATTTCCTGGAAAGCATGTTAGTGAGAACAAAACACACTGAAAAATCTTGTGTTAGTTTGTGGGGTCAGTCATTAATCCTAAAAGCAGGCAGAGCAGATTATCGAGGTCTCGGAAAAGGCTACCTATGGAAGGTTCTGACTAGTGAAGGGTTCTGACCAACAAGGAGTTGAGTGAAGTGCAACCTATGAAGTATTGTAGTGTGAAAGCCGTTGAGAAGTTGACAATCAAGAATGTTACAAGCCTAATCAAGCCAGGTAAGGTGTTAATGATGTTGGCACAGTGCACATTATACCCCGAATGCCGATTTGAAATGATAGAGAAAAGAATTGTAGAGGTAGAAGGATAAAGGCATTAAGGGTAGTGTAAAAAAATATAAAAATAAAGGTAATTATTTTAAATTATGTGTTAGCTTCTCATTGGTGGAGGCAAGATTTGAGGCACAAAAGTGAGACTAGTGATTTAAATCCGAATTCAATAACCATGCAATAAAGGATTGAAAGATATTTCTTGCATGACTACTCCAATCTCCAAGGACCCTTCCCTAAATACAGGCATTTTTGTGCCTACAAATGACCCGCACCACCACACACCACACCAACCTCCACCCATCATGAACACTTGTGGACATTGTGATTAGGTGAAATTGCCAAAAAAAAAATCATATCTGGTGATTCAGGTAAACCTATTGATATCGAGAGCCAAAAGTATCAACATTTCCAATTGGTATCAACCTGTTTACATGAGAAGAACACATGTTGGACAGTTTCATCATAGGAATGATAGAAAGGATAGAATGAGTCATTTAGAACCATAGGGGTAATGGTAATGGACACAATGACATCCTATGCCTTCACTCCCCTATTGATAACTAACCAACCAATCATTTGTAGTACTAGTCCATTGATATTCTGGGTTCTACAATTTACAAAAGACACACTTTATAATACCAAAGAGCTTATACTAAGTTTATATAAACTTGTGAAAGTGGTTGATATATAATTTTATAAATTCTTTAAAAGTTTAATAATTTGTAAGTTTATGATGACACTTATTAAAATATTTTTTTAATTTACTTTAGTAAAATTGGATGCCAATTATAATTAAACATTCATGTGATAAACTCTTAATAAAATAGTGCTTAACTAAGTGGTTTCTTAAATATGTATAAAATCAATATAGGTAGGGTGTTTTGTTTAGAAGAATATCATTTGAACTTTCTCATGAATCGATAAATGGACATCAAATGTTGGAGAACATTTGACAATATATAATCAAGATATCATATGCTATTGTCCCCCTATGAAGTAAATATATAGTTATATCACAATATTTCTATGGAGAATGTGATCTATTTTTTTAGATTGTAAAGGACATGCAAGACCATATGTGTCAATAGACTAATCACGACCAAGGAAAACTGTTCATAGGAGATTTTGTGCTTCCACTGCTTTAATTATCTCTTGGGTAGATTGTTATTTTTAATATAACAAAACTCTCATAGGGAACTATTGATGTATTTAACTGCATATGCTAGGAATGATCAAATTTACAAATTCAAAACTTATGAGTGTACTGATTAAGTTAAGAACTTGGAAGGTGAGTTACTTATTGAACCAATATGGAAAAGTACTGATTAAGTTGAGAACTTGGAAGGTGAGTCACTTGGAAGGTTGATATCTAATTTTGTACATGAGCTTATCAATAAAAATGAAAGTTACCCATGCAATCTTACTTATACATGGGCCTCTACACAACCACCACACATTCTTCAACAACTCATGTTGGCTTAGAATTTTAATTCTTCAATCATAAGTTCACATAAATCATGATGCCTTACTTTCACGCTCCCGGCCAATTTTTGTTCATCAGTGTTTATATACTCGAATTATTTTATTCTTTCAATTTCTTGTTATAAATTTCTATTAATCTTTTATCAGTAAAAATTTCTATTAATTTATAAATGACAAAAGTGTCTTAATTTCTTGTTATAAATTTTCATATTTCTTAAGTTACTTGATTTTGACTTTTGACTTTTGTCTTTTGGGTGCAAAGTTGATGAATTCAAGTAATCCTACATATATTTATAAATAGGAACACTTCTATTTACTTTTGTGTTTTGATAGAATAGCCTCTAAAATGGCTTCAAACAAAGGAAAAATAATGGTATAGCAAAAAACAATCCAAAGCTGAATGGAATGAAAAAATAGTGACACATTTTAAAAAGTATGCACTGAGCAAGTAAGAGCTGGAAATAAGCCACATGATCAAGAATTTTAATGAACAAACTAGCTTATCTTATGGGTATAAGCAAATGAGATCTTTTAAAAAAGGACTGGCAACTGTGGTCAAAACTCAAGGGAAAAATACAAAAGTTGGATGAGACCATGCTTCTCAAACTATTACAACAAGTGAAGAGTGGTGGTAGGTCAAGATTAAGGTAATTTCATATCTCAAATTTATCTTATGTATTCATTTGTTTATTTATTTGATCTAAAAAATATTTAGTTAATTTTCTTTTATAAATATCCTAAAGTTGCAAAGTTTAAAGGCAAGGAGCTAAAAAATTTACATGAGATAGAAATCCTTTTCGAGGATATTGTGTCCATTGGTCATAATGCATGGGCGGCCATCTAAGGACCTAAAACAAGTTGGAGAAAAAGTTGAAGCAAATGATGGAGATACACCAATGAATAAGGATCATGATGAGGAGGACTTAGGTATGCAAGAGGAAGAAATAACAAGCCTTGCTACTCAAAGGCCAAAAAGGAAAAGTGGGTGGGAAGGATAACAAGAGAAGTAGTGGTGGTCATCAGATGTGTGACCAATTTGATCATATGATTGAAAGTTTTAATAGTGAAAATATTATTTCTGGTGGAACTATTACCAATATTTCTAACATTTCTGATTGCTTGGAGATGCATGCATAAGAAATTACCAAGGTTGGAGTACAGGAGTGAGACCCACATAATTGGTATTAGATTGATGAAATCAAAGTCAAACATGGAGACATTTGTTCTCATGGATGGCCATATTCTTCAACTTAAATGGATTAAGACTTAAGAGTCACACTGTAGTTTATGTGTCTCGTCATTAATTTATCAATTGTATCGTACCTTTGGCTTGATTATGTGATGCAACTCATCATTGATGCTATGTTTTTGAAGTTTTATATGTGATGTTAAGTGGACCTATGTGTGTTTAATTGACCTATCAATCTATGATATTATTTTTTTTATCCTTTATTACTAATAATTATATTCTTGTTAAAGTAAATAACATTTTTATATTTGAAAATTACACAGGATGCCAAGCACCAACACAAATGATACTACCTCTAGGTCAAGTAGTGACAATTCATGTGATAACAATCATTTGTCATAAATTAAAAAGAGAAAAATAGTATTATTGTTGATGGCAATGCATGCTGCAAACTTTTGCTTAAATCATGTGGTGAAGAGTCCTTGTAGAACTTCTGAATTGACAGGTCATGAATGGATTCAAGAAATTATTCATGGAAAAGATAATCATTGTTATGAAATATTGAGGATGAGAAAACATGCGTTCTACAATTATGCAATGTTTTGGAGCAAAATTATGGTCTACAGTCACAAGAGGTGTGACAATTCATGAAGTTGGGATTTTCTTATATATGTTAGGACAACCAAGTTTAGTTTGCAATGCCCAAGAAAGACTCCAAGATTCTGGAGAAACTATTTCTAGACATTTTCATAGAGTCCTAATGTGATACTTGTACTTTCGAAAGACATTATAAAGCCTAATGACCCTACCTTTAAAGATATTCCTGATCAAATTATAAAGGATGATAAATAACTTCCTTTTAAGAATTGTATCGGTGCTATAGATGTTACACATGTGCAAATCATTGTATCTGCTGAACAACAAATTCCTTACACCTTTAGAAAATGATATACATAAACTAATGTAATAGTTATTTGTGATTACAATATGCGCTTCACATTTGTGTTAGTGGGATGAGAGGATTTTGCACACAATATTAGAGTCTTCATGGATGCATTACGCACACCTTGATTACATTTTCCATATCCTCCTTCAGGTTAACTTGAACTTTTTTGGAGTTATATCCACTCTAGCCTTCAAAGTACAATTGAATGATCGTTTGGATGTTACAAAGCTAAGGGGTGAATATTAGGAAACATGCCTTAATTTTCATTGAAGACTACAACTTAAATCATTCTTATTTGTATGACTTTGCATAATTTCATTAGAAGGAATGACACAAGCAATGAAGAATTTTGTTTATTTGATGGAAATTTTGATTTAGAGGATAGTGTTGATTTACACAATACAACACTTGAAGATATCACATGGGAGGAACCAACTAAAGGAAGTATTAGACAAATGGAGAGTCAAATATACCGTTAGAGATCGAAAGCCTAGAACTATCTAGCTTTATTTTTCATATTTTTACTTTTCATGTTTTTATTGATAGGTATATGGTGATTTTTTTTATTTTTAAATCATAGTTTTAAATATATATATTTATATGAAATTGATTTTTTTTAGATTATGATTCTTAACATTTTTACAAACAAAAATTAGGTAAATGGTAATTAGTGATTTTTTAATATTTTTTAGCATATAATGTTATTTTTTATTTTTTAATTAATTTTTTTATAAAATAAATCTATTTTGAATCATTTTGATTTTGATTTTTTTTAATTTGTAAATCAAACAACATATTATAAGTGTTTATGCAACAATGTATATCCAAATGCTATAAAATTATGTTAGCACTTTTCAACATATATATCCAAACACAAACAACTTGTTGAATTTTAAGTGCAACACCCTAGAATATGAGTTTGCAAATGCACTTCAAATATCTTTTATGCATATTTATAAACAAGTGAGTTTAAATAATTTACATAAATGTCATAATAGAAAAAAAAAAGATATGATAAAATTTTCAGGAAGTCTCCTCAACTCTTTTCTTTTTATTGAAATTTATCAACTTAAAAAGAAAGTGATCTATTTTCAAAATCGTATGCAACCTACGTATTTACATAATGTTGTTTCATTTAAAGCCCGAAGTTGATATACACAATAAATGGTTAAACTTTAATTACACAACCTTACATCTTTGAAATAACATATATATATATATATATATATATATATATATATATATATATATATATAAAGTTATGAGATGAGCCTCCATGACCACTAAACATAAGCAAATAACTATCAAAGGTAAATAGTAAGTAAATAAGATGACTAAACATATATAAATGTTTCTAAAGCCTAGGTTTACTCATATTAATACAAAAAAATGGAGAAAACCTAAGTCTCACAATAACTTAAACATATACCTGTCAGAAATCAAACTAACCAAAAATTCCCTTAGTTAGGTTATCACAACTCAACATCCAGCCAGGTTCCTTTTAAATGTTCGGATTGTCCCTTAGTGTACATATTGTATGTCATCCACCCTCTCTTAACAATTCATCACTCATCCTTTATGGTGATAAGAATCGATCCCTGAACAACGGTTGCATCAAGATGTTCAAGATAGAATCAAGAACACTTCAAGATTCAAGAGGAAGGTTGAATTCAAGAATCAAGATTCAAGAAATCAAGGTTCAAGACTCAAGATTCAAGAATCAAGAAAAGGCTATTCAAGAATCAAGAAAAAACTTAATCAAGATAAGTATGAAAAGGTTTTTTCAAAAACTGAGTAGCACATGAATTTTTCTCAAAACATGTTTACAAAAGAGTTTTTACTCTCTGGTAATCGATTACCAGATTATTGTAATCTATTACCAGTAGCAAAATGGATTTGAAAAAGTTTTCAAACTGAATTTACAACGTTCCAATTAATTTCAAAAAGTTGTAATCGATTACAATGTTTTGGTAATCGATTACGAGAGTGTTTGAACGTTGAAATTCAAATTCAAATGTGAAGAGTCACATCCTTTCACAAAAAAGCTTTGTGTAATCGATTACACTTATTTGGTAATCGATTACCAGTGATAGTTTCTGAACAAATCAAAAGATGTAACTCTTCAAATAGTTTTTGACTTTTTCAAATTGGTTTTAAGTTTTTCTAAAGGTCATAACTCTTCTAATGGTTCTCTTGACCAAACATGAAGAGTCTATAAAAGCAAGGCTTTGTTTTGCATTTTAAGATCAATCTTTCCAATTCATTCTTTAGACAACAAACTTTTGCCAATTAATTTCTGAGTCTCTTTGAACTTCTTCTTCTTCTTTCTTTGTCAAAAGCTTTCTAAAGTTTTCTTGTTTTCTAAACCTTGAAAACTTGTGTTATTCATTCTTTTTATCTCTTCTCCCTTTGCCAAAAAGAATTCGCCAAGGACTAACCGCCTGAATTCTTTTTGTGTCTCTTTTCTCCCTTTTCCAAAAGAACAAAGGACTAACCGCCTGAATTCTTTTGTGTCTCTTTTCTCCCTTTTCCAAAAGAACAAAGGACTAACCGCCTGAATTCTTTTGTGTCTCCCTTCTCCCTTGTCAAAGAATTCAAAATGACACAGTCTGAGAATTCTTTTGATTCTTCCCTCTCCCTTATACAAAAGTATTCAAAGGACTAACCGCTTGAGAATTCTTTTGTATCCCCATTCACAAAGTATCAAAGGTTTAACCGCCTGAGATCTTTGTCTTAACACATTGGACGGTACATCCTTTGTGGTACAAGTAGAGGGTACATCTACTAGGGTTTGACTGAGAATAAGAGAGGGTACATCTCTTGTGGATCAGTTCTAGTGGAGGGTACATCCACTAGGATTTCAAAGAGAACAAGGGAGGGTACATCCCTTGTGGATCTTTACTTGTAAAATGATTTTTACAAGGTTGAAAGAAATCTCAAGGATCGCAGGTCGCTTGGAGACTGGATGTAGGCACGGGTTGTTGCCGAACCAGTATAAAAACTCTTGTGTGTTTGTTTCCTTCTTCCCTACTCTTTTAATTTCCGCTTTTACTTTATGTTAAGTTTCTCTTCTACTCCTTATTCTCTTAACAACTTAGTAAAAGCCTTAGAAGAGTAATTTTTTAATTAGTAAAGGTTTAGGAATAATTAATTCAACCCCTCCTTCTTAATTATTCTGAGGCCACTCGATCCAACAATAACACCTTTAAATATAACCTTTCAAATACCCATTAATTTTATTTGAAAAAAAAGATTAAAACTCAATTCATATTAATGTTAACTGAAAGATTAGAAAAGGTAGCAAACTTTTTTGTTAGAAATAAAAACGATCTTAATCAATTTCAAGAAACCATTTAACGACTTAAAACTTTGAGTTGGTGGATAAAACAAAAATGTGAATAAACCATGCATGCTTAGATAAGTAATGGATGAAAATAAACAGGTGAACATCCATGGTCACCAAATATAATAATTAAGTGTCATATGCCAGAAGAGTTAACAAAATATGTACGTCCCAAAGGAACCAAAGAGCAACATATACAACCCAAAACAATAATGTAAGTAGTCATGACTAATAATTACAAAAGGTCTGAGCCTAGGTCTACTTGTCCCAAAATACATATAAGGGGAAAATCCTAAAACTTAGAGTAGTCATCCTTACCCAAGCCCAAAGTCAATTGTATCCACAAAAAGAATTCAATAAAGTTGGATGGAGAAAGCCCTTCTAACGAGAATCCTCAGATGAATCCTTTGAAGAATCCTCCTCCATAAGCCCGGCTTTGTGATGAGGTCCTATTCATACGAAGTGTCCTCCTCTAGGTCCTCTACCTCATCTTCTGACAAGAGATCCACCACATCCACCTCGGGCAGCACCCAAGACTTAGGCAACACTAAATGGGGAGACATCAAAGAAAGAAAGGTGGCATTAGTATTGGTGTAGCTCCATTAGAGTTTGTAGGCCTAAGATCTTCTTCATCAATGAATTCCTTTGCTTCTTGGAAGATGAATGGCAGCGAATAGAGAAGGAAGAGAGAGAGGATACGCCACTTCAAGGAGAAGATGAGTCTAGAAGAAGCTTACCACCATAGGAGGCCATGGATAAGAGCTTGGAGGAAGAAGGAGATTAATGAAGGGAGAGGAAGAGAAGAGCACGAAATTTTATGCTCTAAAAGAGCTCTGAAATCTGAAGTTTAATTTTCAAATGATCAAAGTTCAAAAAATGCACACACATGACCTCTATTTATAGCCTAAGTGTCACACGAAATTGGAGGGAAATTTGAATTTCAATTCAAATTTCACTTGAATTTGAAATTGAATTTGTGGAGCCAAACTTTGGAGCCAAAATTTCACTAATTATGATTAGTGAATTTCAGTTATAGTTCAACCCACTGATCCAAGATCAATTCCAAGATTCTCCACTAAGTGTGCTTAGGTGTCATGAGGCATGTAAAGAATGAAGGACATGCACAAAGTGTGACTATATGATGTGGCAATGGGGTGTAGTAAGAAAATGTTCACCTCCCCCTCTAAAATTTAATTGGATTGGGCTTCTACCAATTCAAATAAATTTATTTCCCAACACACACATCAAATATTCACTTAGTGCATGTGAAATTACAAAACTACCCCTAATACAAAAACTAGTCTAGGTGCCCTAAAATACAAGGGCTGAAAAATCCTATATTTCTAGGGTACCCTACCTACATTATGGAGCCCTAAATACAAGGACCAAATATAATGGCATCCTAGTCTAATATGTACAAAGATAATTGGACCCGACCTTGGCCCATGGGCTCAGAAATCTACCCTGAGGTTCATGAGAACCCTAGGGCCTTTTTCAGCAGCTCTAGCCCAATCCTCTTGGAGCCTCTTGCTCATGGCTCTAGTGATTGGTCCCTTTCTAGGGAGGATTGCATCAAGTATCCTTAGATGAGGAGCCAAATCCAATAGAAGATATCACGATGTCGGCAGGTGGTGAATGCGACTCAAAAGGAATGATGACCTCAAGCATGAGCATCGTGAAGCGATAATAAGATGACATAGGTTGGGTCCACCAAACATAAAAGTTGACTATGTGAATCCTGGCTCCTGGTACATATGGCATACGACAACAACATAGGAACCCGTAGAAGTGATCCACACAGAGCGAGTCATCATGTTCCCATATGGTCTCGATAGCATCAATGTAGAATGGCGAAGGCGGTGTCGGGCTTGTCATCTAGTCTTGAAATGGTAATAAGAGAGTGAGTACTCCATCCCTTTCAGAACCACAAACATGAGTGTTAAGTCCCACACATAACCTAACAACCACCACGAGTGGTTGACTAATAAACATCACTCATGACATGCTATTTTCCATTCTACTCTTACACTGTTCTTATCTTAGGCCCAAAACTGCCACTAAGCCTCCTAGGCCTTCATAGTCTTATGCAAACCATGGATGACGATTGGAAGGACACGCCACATGCTAATACATGATATGACACTACCACCAACCATGGATACAGCTCCGCTCTAGTCAGAAATGTCAAGTGAGGCCCAACTAGGCCAACATGCCGAGGAAATATGGCACTACTAAGCAAGGCAAAGTTTTTTCAGCAAATCGTCAACAAGGCCATCATCCACAAACAGGGATCAAAGGACTTATCGTATAATGCCCAAAAGTTCATTTTGTATCACCTAATAGAGGGCACCCTCTTTGACTTGCCCTAGATTCTCTTCAATTGCTTTGCAACTAAAGTGATAAAGGACAAGAACATTGGGAAGGATCTACCATGGAATCATTCTGACCAAAGTCTTTGAGGCTCATGGAGTGATAAAGAAGTTTTTGTACGAGACTCCTGAAGAAGTACAAGACCACATATACTTTTATAGGGTATTCTTGCCCAAACAAAAGGCCTTCAGCCAAGAAAACATATAAAAAATTAGGCTAGTTGATCATGGATCTTTTCAGCAGACTCCCCAAGTGGATGATTCCATTCTTCTGAACTTCATAAAAAATTTTGGACTCAACACTAGGAGAGATGACCAACTAGACACAATGTGGAAAGTTGCTGAAGAAGAAGACAGGGTGGATGCAGACGCCTCTCAAGCTGAGAAGAGAACCAAAAAGAACATGGATGCACCTTTGTCCAAGGTTGCCCCTGTACCACTGTGTTCACCACCTTCTCTGGTTGCTCCGAAGGCAATAAGTGCAATGTACCATGTATCAAGAAGGGGAAAACCTAAAAAGCAACAACCATCATGCACTATAGAACTCTTACGATAGCTTGGCGAGATTGATGATGATGAAGATGACTTAGTGTTCAGAAAAAGGAAAGTTGCACCACCTTCGGATGAAGCCACTGTGCCTCAAATGAATAAGGTCAAACCAACTCCACAGGTTCCACCTCCTTCAACTCAAACTCGCACCGACAAGCGAGAGAAAAGAGGTGCTTAAAAGACCAAGCATCTAGCGGGCGAGTAATCCTCTGTAAACACTCTTTGAGTGATTATAATACATTTTCTATCAAAAGAGGTGCCAGGAGTGGCCTAGAGAGTACTCGTTATAGCCAGAAGTGAAATAGAGAATACTTGGTTGTAATCAAATATTTGATTTGTAGAACCCTTCAAGGTTTGAAGGAGTACTCTTTCTATATAACTTGTTCTTTTTCTAAAGTCACTTCTACACTATCATATCCAAGTTTTGTGAACTGGTTTTCTAAGCACAAATTAATTTCGACCCCCTTGGACGAAACTCTTCATCCATTGATATCTGTTTGAGAAAAACTTTAGATAGTTTTCAAAAGACGAAGTTTTCATTCTTTACACTATTCAATCCCCCTTCTAGCATGTTTCAGATACTTCAACACACACACATTCTATGACTCGAAATCATCTCTTAGTATCTTTGTCCTGCTTTCATATAAACCACAATTCCTCTTGTTCTTGATACCATTCATGAATGAAGTATTAAAATTTTGTCATACACTTTTATTCTAGAAAATGAGAATTTCATGATAGAAACATAACTTAGAAGCAACTTTTCCGAATGACATAGAAGTCTAAGTTTCAAAAAATCTATATTCTAAATCCATTCTTGGAGTTCAAAAGTCCCAATTTCTTTTTTCCCAAAAAATAGTGGAAAATCACCTTTAAATGGTTCAAAACTCAATTTTTACGTAACTTTTGCTACTTAAATCCAAATTCAACAAACTTTATATGCGTTCCTGGCTTTTTGGGGTCAAGGAATTCAATTTTGTCATCCCAAATAGAAGATAACAAACACAACAGTCCCACTGACATTGATAGAGACAAATATGAAAAATACACAACATTCCAAAACATAAAAATTAAAACTTTACTCATTGCAACCACACAAAGATCTCAAGGATTTGGAATAACTACATCTTACCTTGATTCCAAAGCTCTACATGATCAAAATGGAAAATTGGACCACCCACTTGTAGCCCTTGAGAAACTCTATGACATAAAAAAATGCAAGGGAAAATGAGAAGATTTAAAGGGAAAAAAGAAAGAGAGAAAATTAAAAACCCACGAAAAATATATATGAGAAACCTACCTCTCACAAACCAAGCACCAAACTTCCCTTTTTTTGTCCTAAAACTCAGCCACTAACTCCTAGGGTAGGGGCCTCTCTTAGTTTATATAGAGACTCCAAAATTAAGTCCAGGGACTTTTTAGTCATTTTCAAAATATAATTTGTTTAAAACATTTTTGGGTATCTATAACCATCCTATTTTATTAATCTGACTTCAATAAATAAATCATATTGTAACAAATAATTTTATGAGTTCAAGGCCTTTGAAATAACTCAAATCCAATTTAAAATGATTTTTCTATGATTAAAACACTAATTATGCTCAATAAACTAATTATTAATGCACAATAAAATATTTCCTTGAACTAAAAACATGAAAATTCTTAATTATAATTAAAATAATTTTATCAATCTCAAAAAAAAATTATCCTAAAAATTCGTATAATTTTAAAAATGTCATTAATAAAGAAATTTCTTTACTTTGATTGGTTGACTATATGTTGATTAAAATTTCTCAAGTCAAAGACACGTCATCTCGAACCTAGGATTAAGCTTCTCGAGCACTTATTCAATCAAGTATATGCCACACACAAAAACAAAATAATTAATCAATTTAAAATTTATATAAAGACTAGTCTCAAAATAAAATTAAAATTTATAACAAATTAATTAATTAAACTATTTTTTATTAGTGTTGATAAGTTACATAATTATTTCTTATATATAGGACCAAAGTTAATATTATTTATTTTTATATGCGTCAGCGTCACTAATATAAAGTTGTGATGTGATGATAAATTAGTATCTAAAAGATGAAAAATATTAATTAAATATCTGAATGTGCAATATGTGGGACAAATTAGTTTAAATTTGTGAAAATATTTTGTCATTAAATTAATATTTAAGAATCAATTTGACGATAACTTTTATTTTTAAGACCAATTTAATATTCAGTGGAAAAGTTTAAGAACCAATTTATCATTAAATTATCTACAATATTAATTTATCATACATTTCACACATTTAAGGATTAAATTTAAATTTTTATTTTTTTATGGATCAATTTGTCAATGTCTTTAGAGGTATAAACTTGATTATTTACCTTCTCATATTTACGATAGTATTTCCTAAAATCTGTGAGCAGAATATTTTTGAAAAGTTTCTCTTAATTTAAGAAAAATATTTGTTAACTTAAAAAAGAATATATGAAACTAACTTAAGAAACGATACATTGAACCATACCATCACATAGAACAACTGTCTCAGAGTATAAGAATGATTCCATTGGAGGGAAGCACGTAGACGTAATAGCTATTTTTAATTTTTGAGAGGGACACATCATCACTACTCCAGACGAGAGGCCGTCTCTGACGGGCCTTTTGCTTTTGTAGTTTACGAGGGGCCGAATTAAAAAAGCCACACATTGTTTTATATATAAAATTTTATTTTAATAGAAATAGAAGTAAACAACAAGGCATGCATGATAGTTGTAAATAAATGATAAATAAGATACAGCTTTTATTTTATTTTAATACAAATAAAACACAAGGCAGGCATGATAGTTGTACACAAATAATACATAATACACAATATAATGAAATGAATTTAGTGATTACGTACGGCTAATATTTTTTATTTATTTATAAATAAACACTAATAATATAAAATAGGTTTATACTATCAATTAATATGATTTATATTATAATTAAATAACTGTGTGTGAAATCATTTTATAAATTTCAGCATATAATTTGTTTACTCTTATAAAATTTGAGTGTAGTTTCTATGTATTATGACAGTGTCACTATTTTACATAATTAATTTGAAATAACTTTTCAAGTTATTATTATAAAAATTAATAAAATTATATATATAATTTTTTTTATTAATTACTCATAAATTTTATTTTTTATGGTATACACATTTTATATATAATCTTTATAAAATTCAGAAAATAAAAACTCACACAAGCGACACATAATATACAACAAAATAATAAAACAGAAATGAAAATTCGAGAATAATTTTCTGACAAAAAGTGGAGGGTGGCATGAAATAGTCTTTTGGGGTTGATTTGTTTTCTTTTTTCTGTCTCATTTTATTTTATTTTCCTCTTGCGGTATCTTTTTGAAATATTATATTATTTTCCGATGATTATTTGTCATTCCAGAAAATTGTCAAAACTAAAAAGAATGTGTCCACGTAGGAACATCGGAACAAGAATATGCAACAAACGTAGAGAGAGAGGGTGTGTGTTTTATGTTTTTGTGTTGTGTGAGATCCAAACTTGCTTTCATGGATATGGCCACCGTGTGTTATCGCTGCTTAATTCTCGCCATTTCGCCAATGTTGCTTTCCCAACGCAGAAATTGAACCTTCACGCGTAAGCTACGTTCACCCTTTCCCCCTTTCAATCTTTTCCTCAATTCAATTCAAATCCATGATCCAATTGTTTTTTATTTTTGTTTTTTGTTCCTCTTTCTTCTCTCTGATTCGGTTGTGTTTGCTTCAATTATGGTGCTTGTGGAATATGGGAAAATAAAGTTTCTTGATCATAGGGTAGCTTTTTTTGCATTGTTTTCTATGACTTGATTTTGTTATTAAAAAAATAGGCTTTTTTGTTGGGTGCCCATTTGTTTAATCTGGAAATTATGATTGATACCCATGTCGAATTCTTGTATGAGCAGCTTGGAAATGTTCACTTTTTGTTGCCTTTGGTGTCACCTTTATTAATTTAGATTATTCTTTTTCTTATGTTGAGTCCAGTTTTGAAATATGGAAATTTTTGGATTTTGATTGATAACCCATGTTGAGCCCTTGCACGAGCGACTTGGAAACGTTTACACTTTTTAAATTTGGACAATTTTGTGTTTTGATTGATAGCTTGATTCCTGTCTTCAATTCATGCAATTGACAATGTTGTGTTTGTTGCTTCTGATTCGCTTATGTTGCATTTTGAAGGATTGCTGGTTTGCGGCTCTCCACTTGGTCTGAAATACTCATCAGTTTGTCATAGATACTATTGGCCCTTGTAAATAATTCAAGGTTGGTTGGTTTGTGTGTATGCGGCTAGATAAACTTGGAAGAAGAGGGGATTCTATTTTTTCTTGTGGTGTATGCATTTATTCCATGTTTAATTGCTGGAAGGTGTGTTTCTCTCTTTGGTTGTAAAAGCGTGTACATGAGTTCTTGCTGCTGTTCAGTATCCCCAAATATATATCATCTTGGTTTTGGTTATAGTTGATCTGGTATTTGGTCGTTGAGAATTGAGACTTGGGTGTAAGTAGGAAGGAGAAATCAGACATGAATTTGTTGGTTAATCAGCTTTTTACACTTTTAGCCTTATTACTATATCAGCACTATGAAAAGAACTAGCAGCCTGAGTAGCTGAGAAAATGCCAGAAAATAAGACAGGAAACTTGTTAGGTACCAACACTGGTAAGGATCCTACCATGTTTCCTAAACATGCCCAAGCTCAACCAGAATTATCCAGTGGTGTCTCAAATACTGGACGTCATGTAAATAATAACAATATTGCTATACAGGCAGGAGAAGAATTTTCTACAAATGTTGGTTGTGATGGAATTGCTGCTGGAAGGGTTCCTGTTTCACCTGATATACCTCGATATTGTGAGAATGTGTTTGGGTTGAACAGGGAGAATGGCCATGTGAGATATGAAGATCTTACTAATATTCTGGGGTTGAGGAGAATGGACTCTGAGAGTTCTTCTGATATATCTGACTTTGTCGCTATAAAACAGCCAGCACAGGAGATGGAAAATGGAGCTTCTGCCAACATTTTAAGCAAAATTCAGAAGAGAGATGGTGTGTCAAGGAAGGTTTTTCAAGAACCAGTTGGTGTCCAGTCTAGTCTCGCTTCAGCTGTATCACCCCTTCGCAGATATGAAGCTTCTCAGTCCAATGGATTTTCCGGTTTGGGAATTTTAGATGATTTTCAGTCTGGGAAAATGAAGTTTCTATGCAGCTTCGGTGGAAAAATATTACCAAGACCCAGCGATGGGAAACTCAGATATGTAGGGGGAGACACACACATTATATCTATCCGAAAGGATATTTCATGGGAACAGCTTATGAAGAAGACCTTGGGTATTTGCAATCAACCTCACACAATCAAGTACCAGCTTCCAGGGGAGGATCTTGATGCTCTAATATCTGTTTTCTCTGATGAAGATCTTCAAAATATGAAGGAGGAATACCATGGGCTTGAAAGGCATGAAGGTTCTCAAAAACTTAGAATATTTTTAGTTCCTTTGGGTGAATCTGAAGAGACATCATCGACAGAGGTAAGTGCTGTTCGGCAGAATGATCCTGATTACCAATATGTTGTTGCCGTGAATGGCATGGGAGACCCTACTAGGACAAACATTGGTGGGCAAAGTTTGACAAATGAAGCCAGTTCATTCGGGACAGAACCGAATTTGGCTCCAGTTTTTTCGAAATTTCCAAATGCTTCTTCTCTGTTGGAGATCAGGGATGCTATTAATGCTTTAAATCCAGATGGAATTTTGAATGATTCCCTGAATTTCCAAAGGCCCTTGCCAATTCCTCCCACTCCAATCCAGGTAACAGGTTCTAGCACAGGTTATATACAATTGCTCGGTAACAACTCATGCCAGGGAAGTATTGAGAGCAATGCATCATTTGCTACTGCTCAGCTACATACTGAGTACTCCAATATAAGAACTGCGGATTGCAGATACCCTCAACAAGTGGCTGCTACTTTGTCAAGCGATACCCATCCTTATCAGCATGGAGATGTTGGTTGGCCCAAAAAGCTCAATGGGCATTTGGACTACAATCCTGGCAATGAATTAGTGACTCCCTTATGTGTTAATCCAAGTGATGGTTACAGTGATGAAATTTTTGGTGGAAGGTCCATGCAAAAGGAAAGAAGAGTCTACTCTGAAAATCCTCTTTCATGCTTGGATGATCTAATCTATCAACAGGGTGAATCTTATGGAATTACAGACTCCCCTCATGGGATGCCCCATGCCTTATCTGATCCACAGTTGAACAAGAGTGGAGCAAGGTCTGGTTACATCTCGCAAGATGGATTTGGTCAATCTTTCTCCATTAACCTTGAAAAGTGTCAATTATCTTCGATGTTACCCCCTAAAGTCTCACAGGTGAACCTTAAGGAGAATCAGCATGAGTCCATTGTCCATCATCCTCAAATGCAAAGTAAGACACCAAAAGTTGAGTCATCTGAGCCACACAAAAGGCAAGATTTGGCATCTTCTCCATACTATGATTCATTGGGAATGAATGATCCTGTTCATATGATGGATAGCATTATAACTGAAAAAAAGAACCTTATTGCTCAAACTGACTTGAGTGGACCCAGCTATGTTGCTGAGGATATTCAGGAAAATTCTGTAAAATTAGAAAGGATGAAGTTAATTGAAGAAAAGAATCCAATTTTTATTGATAACAAGGTTCATGAGGTGAAATCAGCTGTCATTGATATGGGACATGTGCCTGAATTGCATCTTTTGGAGTCCTTCCCTGCTAATAACTTCAATGCTATGATTAATATGCAAAAGAATTGGGAGCTACCTTCTGAGGGTATAGTTCCTGTTTCATCAGGCATGATGGGCCTCTCTCTAAATAATCTAGTGGGAAAGGCCCGATCTGATCTTGACATGAGCCAAAGGACTAGTGATCACAAAAAATGTGCTTTGGCTGAAGGTCTGAATGGTGAACAAGGGATTGATTTTTCATTGACCAGAAATTTTGATTTAAATGCTCCAATTTTAAATTGTGAAGTAGGCTCTTGTGACAAATTTTCTCAAGGAGATCATATGTTCAAGCAGTCCATTCACCCAGATTCTCTTAAAGCCAAACAAATTCATCCTTGTAAGAATCAGAGGGCTGCAGGTTTTCAAGAAAATCCTACTGTAAGCTCTGCAAGTTTGTATCCTTCTGCATTTCGTGATGATCTCAGTCCAAATCTAAACATGCCATTGAATGACCAGGATAATTCAAGCAATATTATGTCTTTTAAAATTGCACCATCTTATCTTGATGACTTTATTATCAGCACTGGTCAAATGGTGAGTCAGATTATCCCCGAATACTCTGCCTCTGGAATGTCAAAAGTTGAAGATAAAATTTCAGAACAATCAAGAAGGTGTAATGATGTAAATCGAGTGGAGCCGTTTGTTGTAGTAGAAGACATGAATGGTGTTGTTTGTCCATATATTTCAGAGGATGTTGGAAGTGTTGTTGTATCCCTATCTCATACAGAAGCTGAGAGCATCGTCCCTGAGTCTGAATCTGAGGTATGAAAAACTGAAATAAGATGTTTTATGATATTTTCTTTATGGCTTCCTGAATATTTTGTTTTTATTTGCAGGATTTTAATGACAATCAAACAGACAAAAATGAATTCCTTTCTGATGCAATGATAGCAGAAATGGAAGCTAGCATTTATGGTTTACAGGTTGATCATCACTGAAATGTTTCAGTTCTGGTTTTTGCTTCAACTTTCAAGATCACATAAATGTGGCTATTAAGAATTGTTGATACCCAAGTCTTAGTTGATTAGATAATTGCCATGAATGAAATAATTTAATATACTCTTTCAATGGTTGGTCAACGATTCAATTTAAGGTTAACAGTTTTTTCTTCCTTTTCTATGTAATGCAGATAATAAGGAATGCTGATCTTGAAGACCTTACGGAGTTAGGATCTGGTACTTATGGAACTGTTTATCATGGAAAATGGCGGGGAACAGATGTTGCTATAAAGAGAATTAAGAAGAGCTGCTTTGCAGGGAGGTCTTCTGAGCAAGAACGGTTGGTATGTATTCAGTGCACTTTTCTTCTCAACACCATGTTATGTATTAATAACATACATATTTATATCTCTATCTACTCATAGGTTTAATGTTGCTTCTCATAAATAGAGGGATGAGTGTAGGATTAAATCCAAATGCACTTGCACTCTTTCTTCCACCCTCCTTGCCTCATTCCCTTTCCCTCACCCTTTTATCTCTTTTTGTATCTATCTCCATGTGAATATCATTATGGAATTTAAATTTTATTTATGTCCTAAATTCAAATAAATTAATACGTAAGTTTTTTAGATTTAAACCATAAGGTGAAAAGAGATGCCTTACATACTATTTTGCAGTTTTTCTGAAAAGTTTATATTCATTTAAAAATTGTATACCAGACACCAATTTCAAAAGTTGCTCTGTTGAGTTCTATTGAAAGAAAAAGTCAGCTATGCACTTGAATCTTACAATGTTTCATGGTTTCGGTAGGCAAAAGATTTCTGGAGAGAGGCACAAATCCTCTCAAATCTTCACCATCCCAATGTGGTTGCATTTTATGGAATAGTACCGGATGGGGCTGGTGGAACCCTAGCAACTGTAACAGAGTATATGGTTAATGGTTCCCTTAGGCATGTCCTTGTAAAGAACAACAGGTATTCTAATTTAGTCAATTTTCTTTGACTAATGTTTTGAATAAGTTTTTTATGGATGTACCAAATTTCCAATTCTTTTATGCAGATTACTAGATCGTCGTAAAAAGCTAATAATTGCCATGGATGCAGCTTTTGGTATGGAATATTTGCACTCAAAAAATATTGTCCATTTTGATTTGAAATGTGACAATTTACTTGTCAATCTAAGGGATCCACAACGACCCATATGCAAGGTAAGAATCCGTGATGTCAAGTTTCAGCTTGGTTAATGTTAAGGAATGAGAATAGAGATTTAATGAAATTCATATGTTAAACTACATTGCAAAGATTGAGTTATACAGACAAAAATTATTAATCACAATTTAACAAATATCCAAATTACCATAAATACATGATTTGATCATCCTATACAATGAATCTTGACACCATTTAAATAATTTCCAACACCCCTCTAGCTGGAGCATATAGATCAAATGCACCATGTTTGTCATGTATATAACTTAGCTTAGGACCTATCCAGGACTTAGTGAAAGCATCCAGAAATTGGTCATTTGAATTAATGAACTAAGTGGTGATGTTTTTGGTTTTGGATAAGATTTTTCTCTCTAATGAAACGGAAACTTATCTCAATGTGTTTGGTCTTGTGAAATAGTTTTAGGGCATGTAGATTATTAGCATAAATGGGTGTCCTTTACTTAACCTTCCCAAATTTGAGCTTTTGAAACAATTGTTGAGTCAAATGAGTTCGTGTAAGTAGTTGATGTCATGGTTCAATTTCGATATCTGCCTCAGCAATTGACCTTTCAACATTATTCCTTTCCAGGATATTAATTTAGTTATCCCTAATAAATAGACAATACCCAGAAATGGATCTCCTATTAGCAAGGAACCTACTATTAGCATTCGAGTATCCAACAAAGATATCATACAATCAAGAGAATGAGTAAACCAACTAATTGAAAGAAAATTAAATGAGGAAGCTTGAACATAAATATAAAACATATAGGCAAAAAAAAGGGAGAGAATGGGTAGTATCAAGCCCTTGAGATTGTGTTATGGAACCATTAGCAAAGGTGACCACAAAGGAATAACCAAATGCAGAAATTTTGGAGAATTGAGATTTATTGTCAAATATGTGATCAATGTCATTAGAATCCAAGACCTAGGGGTGATTACTAGGAAAGACAAACATAGGATTTATCAGGATGCACTGCAAAGGCAACGGAACCCAAGCCCTTATGTTCCACAAACCATTTCAAAAGTCAGAATAGGTAGCCAAAGATGGTGTCAAATAATCCAATGACTCAGGGTCTTCTATGGAGTAGCCTCTGCATTATCGACAGTGTGAGGAGGGTGGCAGCAGAAAGCCCATCACTTATCAATGTTGTTGTCCAACTTGTTGCAGTGATTGCACACATCATCATGATCGACAATCTAGGATAAAAGTGCACAGGATCAACAGGTGGAGGCATATCAAACATAGGCTGTTCATTTTGGGGACAGTGGGTGAGTCCAAAATTTGATCTGGGTAGAATATTCCAAAGGTAAACTATAGTCAGCCCACAACATGAAAGTGCTATGCTGCTCAAATTCCTAGGCTGATGTCTCTATAGGGGAAAATATTGTTTGAAATCATAGAGAACCCATCAAATTTCTCTAAATAAGCAAACACGGGGCTTTCAAACTTTTGAGGGGCAATGACACATTGACACTTGTGATGTAGGGGTAACCCATAAAGATATTGAGTGCTATTGGCATGAAGAACCTTGGCCTACTCCCAAATTCAGTCTTAACTTGAGTGTCATGAGCATGAAAAATCTGCTTCAAGATGAGATGAATCTTGGATTTGTCGATGCTACATAGTTGGGTGCCAATCTTAGTCGACCTAGAATGCATGACAAGAAAGACAAAGTCAGCTTAGGTAGTGAGGTAGGTCATATAGTCCTTCTTGGTAATCCACTATTTGATATCTAAAGCTCATGTATCACATTTGTTTCCATCCAACCTGTCAGAGGAGTGGCATTGACATGGATGGTGAAATCACAAGCATGTAATTCAACTCAATTCCAACCCTGTATGATTCTCTTCTGTCACCACTTGCTACATCATGCACAGAATTTTTGGAGTGAATTTTTTTTTTCTTTGCACTTATTTGGTTCTTTTTCTTTATTTATGTAAGTACATGGGAGTAGGCAAAAGCCCAGGGTAGAAAGAAACTAGAACCTGTGCATCAAAGAAAAAATATTAGTCTGATTTAGTGAAGTTTTATCTAATTGTCTTACTTAATATGACATACTTTTTGTTTTGCAACATGGCTGATTATTTTTTCCTAGGTTGGAGATTTTGGATTATCAAGAATTAAACGTAATACCCTTGTATCTGGTGGTGTGCGGGGAACCCTTCCATGGATGGCACCGGAGCTGTTGAATGGGAATAGCAGTCGGGTTTCTGAAAAGGTAACTGGGCATTATTCTTATAAAATTCAGTAATATAGAGGAATCAATGAGTCTTTTGACAGGCATTCAGCTTGTGGAATGACTGACAGGTTGATGTTTTCTCATTTGGCATCTCAATGTGGGAGCTATTAACAGGAGAGGAACCTTATGCAGATATGCATTGTGGTGCCATTATTGGTAAGAATCTGTCAACAATATTATACCTTAACCTTGTGTTTGGACAAGAAATTTCAAAATATTAGGGAATTTGAAATGCCTGGAATTTGAATTGCTTCGATTTTAATTTCCTTTATTTTTCAAATGTTTTGTTTGAATAAATCAATTCAAATTTCTTAAATTTTGAATTTTTTTTGTTTGGATAGGGCAATTCAATTTTCTCAATATGCAAAATTTCATTTTTATATTTTAAATAGACGAAATTTTAATATTAAATTTTATAGAAAATAAACACTTATCTAATTTTAAAATATTTAATTAAAAAATAATTTTAAAATATAAATATTGATAATTTTGAGGGCGAGTCCTGGTGCAGCGGTAAAGCTGTGCCTTGGTGACTTGTTGGTCATGGGTTCGAATCCGGAAACGGCCTCTTTGCATATGCAAGGGTAAGGCTGTGTACAACATCCCTCCCTCATACCTTCGCATAGCGAAGAGCCTCTGGGCAATGAGGTACGCTAGTTTTTTTTTTAAATATTGATAATTTTGACCAGGGTTTTTCAACCAACCATAGTCAGTGATGCTTTTAGGTCAACACCAACCGATACTATTTTGTGTTCGACATCGAGTAGGGTTTATGTTGCCAGCGAATATTTTTCAGCCAACGTTGACTAGAACTATTTTTTTGCTGGTGCCATCCAGGTTTTTCGATAGGTGTCAGTTGGTGATTTTTTTGGCATTTCTAGCCGACGTTGGCCGAAAAATATTCCTAATTGATTGTATTTGAATTTCATTGTTTGAATTGAATAATGCAATTTCCACTTAATGTAAAATTTTAGTTTTAAATATGTATTTTACAAATTAAATTTTAACTTTAACATTACTAAAACAAACATTAACCAATATTTAATTATCTAATAATTTAAAAATAATTTTAATTTAATATTAGATAATATTAAACAATTAAAAAACAGTATCATCATTTCAATTTCGTTACTGCAAGAACACACCTCCAAAGCAAACACAGCACACAAGATTTCATGGCCAAACATTGAAAACGAAAACAAAGAGAAGCATAACAAAGATGAGGTAGATGAGAAGAAACAAGAAGAGGTTGGCTTTGTGCTTGTGAACTTTGATGAACCGTCGATCTCCACCGCTGCCGTGTTCAACAACTGGATTACGACGGCAGCACTGGTGTTTGTCTGCTGATAAAGGATTTTGTCAAACATAAAGACGGTTCTCCGTCGCCATTGGAGAAAGAGGCGCTGCTGTGGAAGGGATTGTACTGTGATTGAAATTTGCAAAAACACTACACGAGAGAGAAAGCAAGCTTAGAACCACCATGAGAGAAAGCAGAGTGAAGCTTGTGAGAGTCGTGAGTGGAGCGTCAAGTTAGAGTTGTGAGATTAGGGAGGCATGAGTCGCAAGAGCCTGAGAGCGAGAGTCCGTGGGGGAGAGGAAATTCAAATTCTTAGTTTTTAAAGAGAATTTGAAATTCTCCTATTTGAACTAATTAAAATTCCTTATACAAATACCAGAATTTTAATTGCTCCTTAAACTTTTTATCCAAACAGCTTATTTTACGGGTGAGTATTTTAAATTCTTCAAAAAAATGAATTACCCCATTTAATTCCCCCATCCAATTGCAGGGTAAAGGAAAGTTACATTCTTTTATCAAACAAAAGAAATTTTGAGGAAGGAGTGGAGTATCATAGAGAAAATTGAAATGTTATTATTGTAGGATGTTGCATTATTTTCTGTTCTATTTGGTCTTACTATGATTGATATATGTAAGGGATGCTAATGTGATACTTTTTAGTTTTTAGCATAAGATTGTGCATGTGCTCAAGTAACAAAATATGGTTGAAATGTTTTATAGGATTAACCTGAAGCAGTGTAGTTGTGAATCTTTCTTTGTTGACTACCTCATTTATTGATCTCCTGGTATGTCTAATGCCGGACCAGATGGTATTTATGTTAATGATTAAGTGCCTCCACTTTTTGTTGGCTGTTTGCTTTGGCCAACTTGCATTTCATTAATTTTTTACTTAGTTTAGTATACTGGTAGTATTAGAATGCAGAGATTGAATCCAAATATCCAATTATAAAAATAAAAAAAAAAACTTACAAAACTGGCCAGGTGTATTGGAGGATATGTAGGGCATAAAATAATTTTTTTTTTTAATTTTCAACCATTGCTGGTATTTTCCAAAATTCCAACTCAAATGATGGCTGAAACTGTTAGCTAGAAATCCCCGTTAGAAACTCTTCTGACTTCTATGTTGTTCATTGTTCTGCAAATATACTTAGCAAGTAGCTGTTTGAAATTGACCAGACAAGGCCATTGAGTATGAACACACTATTATTACCACTATTAAGGACTTACCTTGATGAAGGGGATTAAAAAATATATCAAATTCTCGACTAGCTGGACATATAAGTATCCATGACAATTTAAGTGTTCTTAAATTTATGTTATAGAAGTTGGGAATGTGTTATTCATATATCTTCTATAATTTAAAAAGACTAGCACGCACTACTCTACCTATTGCACTTGTTAATTGCTCCTATTGTATACCAATCTTTGCCAAAGATATGGTTTCTTGTTGCATGTCTTCCTAAACTACTAGTTAATGCCACCGGAAGAATATTGATTGCTTTCTGACTTCCATTACTGACTTGCCTCCCTTTTTGTGACATGTTCATGTAGGGGGTATTGTAAAGAACACTCTTAGACCTCCTGTGCCTGAACGGTGTGATTCTGAATGGAGGAAGCTTATGGAAGAGTGTTGGTCACCTGACCCTGAAAGCCGGCCATCCTTCACAGAGATAACTAGCAGGTTAAGATCTATGTCTATGGCCCTTCAAGCAAAAGGGAGTCATCAGGCATATCAGTTAAGACCTGCTGGAGCTTCCTGAAACAGCCACATTTTATGCATGTTTGATGGTGCAGGATTTTCATTGTACAGTAGTGTCTTTAAAGAAGCAGTCAAGATTGGAATTAACATGCTTTCAGGGTTACGACAACACTTACCTATTTGTTTCTTGTGATTTCTTTTAGCTATGATATCTTCATTTGTTTATTCTTTTTTTTTTTTTTTTTGTAAAATCCAGGGTTGAGATCATGGTCTAGTAGGATTGCTCAGATCTATAAAATTTTGTACTTGGGGCATGGTAGAACATTTTGCCAGAAGATATATAAAAAAATAGGAAAGAAAAGGTGTCTTTAGTGTATGTATACAAACACTAGTGCGTGTAATATTTGTTTTGATTGATGTGAGTATCCTCTTTCCTTTTATTTTTTTGAAGATTATAATGTAAACCCTATGGTAGGGACCGAGAAATATGTGTTGAGTAGGGAAACTAACTCCAAGATCAAAGACCTTGTCCTCTCAATATACAACAAAACAGTAATGTATAATAGGAATTAGGAAATAAAACTGAAATGGAATAGTAACAAAGGGGCTATCTACAACCATCCCTTCTCAATTTCCTCCCAAAATATGCCTGCCTCTACTACCAGCCAAAACTAAAAATCATTCATTTATTTACAGAGACAAGCTATTTTTAACTTTATTAAAATTTATGTAAAAAAGATTAGGAATATGTTTGGAAGTTGAGCTTTTTGGAGGGAAGAAAAGGAAAAAATTTTATGTTTAATAAATATTCTTTAATTGATATGATATTCAAGTAAAGAGATCGAATGATAGATTGGTATATATTTTTTTAAAATATTATATATAACTATGTTTATTTTTATAGAAATGATACAATTTCATTAATTTAAAATTGATTTTTTTGGTTTCTTAATTCCTACCATCCCTTCCCTTCCTAAACACCACTCTCAAGTATATCCTAAATAAGATTAAGGCTTACCTTATTAACTACTAGGCCTTATACTAATTTTAACTAATAATAAATCAATTTCTAATGATTAAGACTTACTCTATTTAAAAGAGATAAAACCTTAAAACTTTTCGTTTATATATCTATGAATAATTTGGGATTGGATTCCTTTAATGGAAGCAAGATTAATATATGTAATTTAACCGTTGTCATACAAGAAAATCAATAACTAATATTTCAACACTTGGATGATTTGATGTTTATGTAAACATAATATCAAAGGCTGGTTTTCTCGTCAAAAACTACAATTACTTACTTTATTTTCTAAAATGAGTTGAGCTAAATTCAATAATTTGTTCTTTAATTATCACAGAAACTCAAATCATGGTCATTAATTGGGATGATTTTAGACATATTAATAAAGCTCTTTCGATAATCAATTAACTAGGTGTACTGATAAATTGTAATCGATGTTGCTTTATTACCAATAGTAATTAAAGTCATGTCAAGAACAACAATTAGGGAGATGAGGAACACAACAAACTTACATAAAAAATGGTAAAATACCGAACTTTCTTCTTTAATTTGAGGAGTAACCTTACTACTCAAAATAAAAGTAGAAACTTATAGGAAATTGAATAGAGACTTTTTACATAAAAATATGAATAAACCAGGTAATTAAATTGAAACTGTTGAAGATGGATGTCCAAACTCCAGAACGATCTTCAAACAGGTCAACTTTCTGCTTCCTATATATCATATTTTGAATCAGCAAATCAAAAGATTGCTCCTTTTTGTGAGATAACTCCTCACTTCCCATGAACTTCACCATCATCATCATTTGGACACACATGCAATTCCCTCTTGAAAATCTTTTTAATCTCTCTTTCGTCATGCATCCACTTCTCCTTCATAGTTTTCCAATTGACCTCAAAACCCTCGGTGATCCTTGTTGCAGTTCTGTATGCCTCACTCCTTGAAGGGTATTGCAATGCATAAGATAATACAAGTTGAAAGACCTTGACCGGTCAAACAAAAATTTATGAACTAAAAACCTTAATGAAAAAAAGTTAAATGATCTTGACTAATCAAACAAGAGTTTAAGGATTAAAACGTCAAATTTCAAAAAAATTTACGGACTAAAAACTTATTAAACCCTTAAAAAAAGTACTTCCGAATCAATTTGATGATACTGATCGAGAACCAACAGTAGTGTATTAATGAAGTCCTTTCCATAATCAATCAATTTGGGGTTACTTGATAAATTGTAATCCGTGCTGCTTTATTACGTAATAATAAAATGTTTTTCAAAGTCATGTCAAGAACATCAAGGAGATACGGAACACAACAAACATAACATAACAGAACTTTCTTGTTATTGAGGAGTAATCTTACAACTCAAAATAGAAACAGTAGAAACTTCTTACGTGAAACTCAATAGATACTTTATACATAAAAATGAATAAACCAGGTAATTAAATGAAACTGTTGAAGAGGGGTAATGTCCATGCTGCTCATAATGACCCTTATTGGCATAGCTTTCTTGACTTGTGGTGAGAAGCTATTTTGAATCAGCATATAGAAATATTGCTCCTTTTGGTGAGATAATTACTCACTTGACTTCCTTCATTTGGACACACATGTAATTCCCTCTTGCAAATCTTGTTCGTCTCTTCTTCCTCACGCATCCACTTCTCCTTCATAGTTTTCCAATTGACCTCAAAACCCTCGGTGATCCTTGTTGCAGTTCTATGAACCTCACTCCTTGGAGGGTATTGCAATGCATAAGACAACACAAGCCTCACATCATCAACAAACTCATAAGCTTCTGAGTAATCCGAATTCTTCAACTTTGACTCAATATCCTCCAAACCCTTTGGCTTTTTCATGGCTTCAGACTTATCAAGAACGTAAAAAATCTTAGGATGAAGAACATCCTTCTGTAAAGCCCATGCATCTCTTCCTACCATCAAACGCTTCAACATCGCCCAGCATTGCATCTTCTTGCAACGGTCCATCGTCATTACGTGCTCCACCTTTCGCTTCTTCTTCTCTCTGTTCTTGCACTCCACACGCACACTATCCTCCTTCTTTTTCTTCGACTCACATACTTCGGACGGGTTTTTAGTGTTAACCCATGTTGCCATTTCGGTTCTTGAAATTCTTGAATCAGTGACACAAGATTCTGATGGGTTTTCGGTGTTAACCCACATTGTCATCGCATAATAACCCTTCTTATTCTTCAGCTCACACACTTTGGACACTATTGAATCTTTTGGAGTGTTGGTACCACAAGAATAAGAAACTTTAGAACCTGGAGGGAAAATCTTTATAACGAGTTTTCTCCGAGGATGTTCTGCTTTTGCCATTGGTTTGGTGGCCTACTATAATTGATGTGAAATATGAAAAACTGAGATGAATGAATCCCCAATGGAACGAAAGATGAACTTAAGGTTGTGCCGGGAAACAGAGGAAATATGGCGGGTGGGTAAAACAAAGATGTCAGTGGGATATTTATAGGATAAAAAGTAGGTAAAATAATACCCAGCAGTCTAGCCTTTAAAATAATAATAATAATAATAATAATAATAATAATAATAATAATAATAATAATAATAATAATGACCACTACAAGATAATAGAGCAGGTTATCTTTAACGGTTATAATCTAATTATGACAACTTTAATAGATTTTATTTTCTATATATATTACACTTTTCTTAAATAAATAAAAAATGGATAAACATGCTGCATGCTATTTGACATAATAGATATTCTGTAATTTCGATATGTGTATTTGTGTAAATATATAAAGTGAGTCTGACTCGGGTTGCTTCCTTAGAATTTATATATTAATTTATTTTAATTTAATAAAATTAATAAAGGTTGTTTTTAATAGTTAATAGATGGAGATTTTTAGGGCTAACACAGTTTATTTATGTAAAATTTAATTTTTCGATTTGAGTGTTTCACCAACTTTTACATAAAAGAATTCTCACATATTTTTATTTAATATAAATTATGTTTATTACCTCTTAATTTATTTTGAAATTGTTTATTTGAGCAAATTACATTTGTATCTCTTGAATTTTTCTCAAATTACATATAGCACCACTTTTTTTTTTTTTTTTTTTTTATATCAGTGCACTAATCCCTCTATATCTTTGAAATAATTATTTATAAGTTTGAAAATATTACATGAACACATTTTTGTATGTTACACTAACATCTTCTTGAAGACAAAGTAACTAATGGAAAAAAAAAAGATGTTTGCGTAATTGCATGAAACTTCTAGGATGATTATATAAATATGTTTAAAGCTTAAAAATATTAATTATTTTATAACATTCATTACATGGAACAAAAAACATTACTTAATTGAGTAAATAATATAATAATTAAATAAAGTTTTAATAATTTAAAATATTTATAATTTTATTCTTTAAATTTAGTTTTAGTTTAGATTGCATCTTTCATTTTTTTGAATTTGTACTTGAGTTTTTTAATTTTTAATTGCAATAATATATTTATTAAAAAAATTATATTATTCATTAAATAATTTTAAATATATATCTCAACCACTTGCAATCTCTCAGTATCTCACACAGTTGTACTATATAAAAAAGTTAAAATATGTTTTTCACCATCATAAAATTAGAGATTTTTGAAATTTATCTTTGTTCTTTTAAAAATTTTAATATATTTTTTGGTTCTTATAAAATTACAATATTTTTTTTGTCTCGAGGAAGATTTGAATATTTGAATCTATTTGTATAACTTTTTTTACATTCCTTATATACATAATCAATGTAAAAAATGTTACATTTACATAAGTTATTTTGTCACGTACATGGTTCTTTTATAGAAAATTCTCTTTTATCTTTGGCTGCAAGGAAGCTAGAAATAAGGGGAGAAACTATTTGAGGATATGTATGTAATATAGAGGTTGGATCATTGATCATGGGGATTGAAAATACTTTTATGTCTTCCTTGGCTCTGGGCTAACTAATGGGAGCATGCATTTTCAGTCATGCTTAGCAATTACATAACAAAAAGATCAAATCACCTTTTGAGAATATGAGAATTGAAAAAGTTGAAAATATTGAAAATAGAAGAGAAAATATTCTATTCCCATCAACAAACACATCAAACAGTCCGGACAGAGTAGACTATTTAAATTATGAAAACACAAACACAAGACAACAACAATTTTATATGCTGAAAAGGAAAGAGAGATTAGCACAAATTGACTTTTTAATACATTGATAAAAAGACTGCAAGGGGTCAAATAAACAAAGGAGAAAACAATGCAAATATGTTAAACATTTTTTTTACATTAAAATATGTTTTGAGCCTCTTATAAATATTTGAATTTTATGTTTGTTCCATGAGATATAAAAGATGAAGAGAAAGTAAATTCAACCCAAAGCATTCGGATCCCTTGATATTCTTTTTAGTATAAGGATCTTGTATGTGTGCATGTAGCAACCAAAGAAATATATATGGTTGAAATATAAATGTTCTATAGGATTTAACCGAAGCAATATAATTGTGAATTTTGTTGTTGTTGACTACTACATTATTGATCTCTTGGTATTATTAATGGTTTATTGTTATCAATTTTGGGTCATATTAATAACGGCTAAATAAATGTGTTTTTGATAATGAGAAATAAAGTGAAATTGTATTTAAAAATAATTATTTAACAATTATTAGTGCTGAATTGTTAAGAATTGATATTTTTCCAAATTATAGTTGCAAATATAAAAACTGGAGGGATTAAAAGCACAAAGCTACAGAAATAATGAAGAAAAATTAAGGATTTAGCATCAGGCCCAACCCAAGGTGCGCTTAGTGCAAAACACACGGTGAGCACGAAAATAAGCACCTGCGCTGAACAAGCAAAGCGCGACTACGAAAACCCAAATCCACTTCAACAATTATAAAAAGAGAGTCAAGCCAAGGAGAAAGGACACACCGAGTCTCAGAGCACTCTCACACTACCTAAAGTCTGAGAACTCTTCCTTACGGAATTCTCTTCTCTCTCTCTCTCATCATTTTTTCTATTCCCTTCTTCCATCCCTTCTCCTCCACCAATTCTTATACCCCCATTTCAGTGTAAGACCCTCAATGGCCATGAGAGGCTAGACCCCTAGTTATGGCCTGGAAGACCTAAAAAGCCAAAGAGATGTATGATGTACTCCATATTTATCAATGCAACAGGTGTTTTCTATCATATTGTCTTTTCTTATTTATATTTCATGCATTACTCATCTTTACATTATGTTAGGGGTTAGATGCTCGACAGAGGGTAACTCTTAATAAAAATATACAGAAAATATGCATGCATCAGTTTTTGGGGTTAGGCGCTCGACAAAGGATAACTTATATTAGAACCAAAAGAAAAGATATCATAAGGAAATCATTGTTAGACATAGGATGACAACATTTCGACACTCGGACTTCTGAATTTTAATACTTGGACATTTAGTGCACTTGCCAAACCGTTAACAAGTTTTTGGCGCTGTTGTCGGGGATTTTGTATTCGTACTAGGTTTCTATACATTTTTAATTTGTAAGAAATAATTCTTTTATTCCTTATTTTTCAATTTTTCTTCTCCATCCTTTTCTTCCATAATTTGCATAGTAGTGCTTGTTTTTGTGTATGCGAGGTAGAACTGCAGTTGGAGATTTAGCTCCTGTCAACTTGGAAATTTAAGCCACTTGCAGGCGTAACAACGCTGCAAGAAAAAGAAGGGAGCAAGAAGCATAAGAAAGCAGTCAAACCTCACCTCCTCCCTCTCCACAAAGATACATTCAAATGGAAGAGGAACATGCATGAAGAATGACACTAGAGAACTACTCTAGTACAACAACTCCACAATTCTTCATAAGCATTGCAAGGCCGGAGGTTCAAGCAGCCAACATTTCTTATCCTCATTCTCTCATATGCAACTAATACAAGCAAACTTCTTCCACGGTCTATCAAATGACAATCCTTATGCTTATCTAGCCACCTACATAGAAATTTGTAACACGGTAAAAATAGTCGGTGTCCCTGAAACTGTTATACGCCTTAATCTCTTTTATTTTTCTTTAGCAGGGGAAGCAAAAAGGTAGCTACACTCCTTTAAAGGTAATAGCTTGCAGACTTGGGAAGAATTCGTACAAAAGTTCCTAAAGAAATACTTCCTAGAGTCAAAGACTGCTGAAGGGAAGATGGAAATATCTTCATTCCATCAAAGACTTCTCCAAGATTGCAAGGCCACTTAGTAATCTGCTAAACAAAGATGTTGTTTTTAAATTTGATGAAGAATGTTCAGCAACATTCCAAACCCTGAAAAACAAGCTCACAACTGCAGCAGTAATGATCGCACCTGATTGGAGCAAAGAATTTGAATTGATGTGTGATGTCAGTGACTATGCAGTGGGTGTAGTCCTAGGACAAAGGCGAGACAAGACATTCCATGCCATTTACTATGCTAGCAAGGTTCTTAATGTTGAACACATGAATTATGCCACTACGGAGAATGAGATGCTAGCTATTGTCTTTGCCTTGGAAAAATTTAGGTCATACTTGGTGGGGTCAAAGGTAGTGATTTTCACTGATCATTCCGCCATCAAGCACCTTCTCACCAAAGCAGATTCCAATCCAAGGTTGATTAGATGGGTCCTGCTCATACAAGAGTTCGATATAGTTATCAAAGACAAGAAGAGATTCGAGAACGTGGTGGCTGATCACCTCTCCCTATTGAAGAATGAAGAAGTAACTAAAGAAGAATCAAAAGTAAGGGGAGAATTTCCAGATGAATTCCTTTGACAAGTAACCACAAGACCTTGGTTTGTTGACATGGCCAATTAGAAAGCCACAGGGATCATTCCTGAAGAACTCAACTAGAGTCAGTGAAAGAAGTTTCTACACGATGCCCACTTCTATTTATGGGATGACCCACATTTGTTCAAGTTGGGAGCAGATAATTTGCTAAGGAGGTGTGTTACAATGGAGGAAGCACAATGCATCCTTTGGCACTGCCATAGTTCTCCTTAAGGAGGTCACCACAACGGAGATAGGACGACTGCAAAAGTACTACAATCAGGTTTCTTTTGGCTCTCAATCTTTAAAGATGTTCTTGACTACGTGTGTCACTGTGACAAATGCCAGAGAACAGGGGGGATTTCCACAAGAAATGAGATGCCTCTACAAAACATAATGGAGGTAGAAATTTTTTACTGCTGGGGCATTGATTTTGTGGGACCTTTTCCATCTTCATACATGAATATCTATATCTTGGTAGCCGTAGATTATGTGTCCAAGTGGGTGGAAGCCATAGCCACTCCAAAGAATGATGCTAGGGTGGTGATATTTTTTTAAAGAAAGACATATTTTCCTGTTTTAGGGTACATAGGGCCCTAATCAGTGATGGAGGAACACACTTCTGCAACATGCAATTGAAAAAGGTTCTAGAGCATTACAATGTCAAACACAAGGTGGCCACACCTTATCATCCACAGACAAATGGTCAAGCAGAAGTCTCAAATAGAGAGCTAAAGCGAATCTTTGAGAAGACTGTTGCATCATCAAGAAAGGATTGGGCTTTGAAGTTAGATGATGCTCTCTGGGCTTTCAGGACAACATTCAAGGCCCCAGTTGGCCTGTCCCCATTTCAGCTGGTATATGGGAAGGCATGCCACCTACCGGTGGAATTGGAGCACAAACCCTATTGGGCTCTTAAACTAGTCAACTTTGATTAAGCTACATCTGGAGAAAAAAGGAAGTTACAATTGCTGGAGTTAGAAGAAATGTGGATGAACGCCTACAAATCCTTCAGAATTTATAAGCAGAAGATGAAGACGTATCATGATTAGAAAATACAGAGATAGGACTTCCAGTTAGGATAACAGGTTTTACTCTTTAACTCCAGGCTCAGGTTATTCCCAAGAAAACTAAAATTAAAGTGGCTAGGGCCATTCATGATTAAAGAAGTGAGACCCCATGGAGCAGTGGAGATGATGGACCCTACAACAGGCAACCTTGAAAAGATATGGATCGTCAATGGACAACATCTGAAAATTTACAGTGGCGGACAATTAGAAAGGCTGACAAGCATTGTCTATTTGAATGACCCCTAAGGAAACACAACGTCTAGTTAAAGAAGATAAACTAAGCTCTAACTAGGAGGCAACCCAACATTTTTTTTTCAAAATTTCTAGCATTTTTGAAAAAGAAAAAGCCCTATAGCTGTATATATTGATTTCAGGGGTGTAGGAAGCAAAAGATGGTTTGGCTGACAAGAGTCTCGCGCTAAGCGTAGCTACACGCTTAGTGCCACACTACTGACACACACGCTCAGCGAGACTCCCCCGCTGAGTGCTCATGTAAATTTAAATTTGAAATTTGAAATTTCTGGGGGAATTCCAAGAGACGTCGCCCTTAGTGCTCTTAGCTGCCACTGCTCGCTAAGCGTGCATGTTATAACTGCTGGTCCATTTTCAAAAATTGCCCAACACCCCAACTTCCCCTCTTCCCTTTTAAAATTCCATCCGTCATTACTTTATTCTCTTTTCTGCTTTCACTTGCGCTGCAGCAGAATTCCTCTCTGTTCCCACTCACTACCTTCATTCTCTCAAAGTTCATTAACGAAAAGGTATATGATTATGCCTGGATTTTACTTTTTGATGCAGGTATCAATTCGCTAAGCCAGGTGCTAAGCGCGTAGTGTCGACTTAGTGCCAATCATTTTAACTTTTTCTTTTATTTATGCCTTCTATTTGCACCCCTATTTTTACTAAATCTAGTCTTACCTATTTTTTTCAGATGGCCTCATGGAAACGCCGAGTAGTGCCCGCACAAGGAGGGGATTCGACTTGGGATTCTTCTTGCTTTACTTTTGAAACTACTTGGCACCGGTACCAAGACAACGTTCACCTTCAGAACATTCTACCAAAGAGGAACATGGAGCTTGCCCTGGGTATGTTTGATGAATTTTATGGGGAGCTCCAGAGGAGGTAGTGGCACCGAGTACTCACCAAACTCCCGAAGAAGCAAATTGATGTTGCTTTGGTCAAGGAACTCTACTCAAACATCTATGACCCAGAGGACAGAGCTCCAAAATATTGTAGGGTGCGAGGACAGGTCATCCGGTTTGACACAGAAATCAATGACTTCCTTGACACCCTAGTCAACCTTGCTGATGTAGAGGAATATCTAGCATATTCCTAGTATCTACATATGTACTCGGACCATCAGGACATTGCGACAGCCCTAGGCACACCTGGTGGAGGTTTTGTTCTGAACGTTGATGGTGCCCCATGGAAGCTGTTGAGGAAGGATCTAACTACGCTCGCACAGACATGGAGCGTACTTTCTTACTTTAGTCTTGCTCTTACTTCTCACATCTCTGACCTTGTTTTAGGGTTCTAAGAGAGCATAAGGGTTTTAGTCATAATAGACCCCTAATTTGGGGGAGGGCTAGGATAAAGATGGTCTTAGAAAGGTAAAAACAACACCTAATAAGGCACCCTCAAAAATCTGTTAGGCCCAAAAGTTTTCTATCCAAAAAAAAAATAAAAAATAAAAAGAAATTTGGGGGCAAAAAAATAGGTGCCATAAGTGTTGAGCTTGACAAACATATAAAGCCTAGGCTAAGTATAAGTTTTCTAGGATAAAATGCTCTCTAATAACCCTAATTTTTGAAATCCAGAAAAACCATATTTTCTTTGATTAGTCAGGCCTGGTTACAAGCCAATAAAAGTCCTTAGTGATCCACCAAGTGCAAGTAGGATAACTTTAACTGAGGTGAAATGCAAAATTGGGAACTTTAATTGCAGGTCGTAGAATTTTAAACACTCACCCAAGACACTTGAGCGCAAAGAGAAACACTAAAACCTTGTGAGGAAAAGTGAGGCAAGCCGACCTAATTGATTTGTACTAGTAACCAATTCTGTCTAAACGTTTGTTTATGCTTCCATTGCAAGATCATGGCAATTGCAAAAAGGTGCAGTTGAGGGAATTTGCAGCTATTGAAAGTGTTGGAGCATTCAAAGCCTGCTCTTATTTCGTTTTACTTGAAGACAAGCAAAGTTTTTAATTGGGAGATTTTGATGACTGCAATTAAATGTGTTTTTGATAATGAGAAATAAAGTGAAATTGTCTTTAAAAATAATTATTTAGCAGTTATTTGTGCTTAATCGTTAAGAATTGATTTTTTTTCTCCAAATGATGGCTGCAGATATAAAAACTAGAGGGATTAAAAGCAAAAAGCAATAGAAATTATGAAGAAAAATTAAGGATTTAGCATCAGCCCAACCCAAGGACCGCTCAACACGCTGCGCGGGAAAACATGCACTTGTGCTAAGCGCACAACACCCGCTGAGTGTGAAAACACGCACCTACGTTGTGCGAGCAAAGCGCTAAGCGCGAGTACGAAGGTCTAAATCCACTTCAGCAACTATAAAAAGAGAATCAAGCCAAGAAGAAAGAACACACCAAGTCTCTGAGTACTCTCAAACCTACCTAAAGCTTGAGAACTCTTCCTTAGGGAATTCTCTTTTCTCTCTCATCATGTTTTCTATTCCCTTCTTCCATCACTTCTCCTCCACCAATTCTTATACCCCATTTCAGTGTAAAACCCTCAATTGTCGTGAGAGGCTAAACCCCTAGTTAGGGCCTGACATGCCTAAAAAGCCAAATAGATGTATGATGCACTCCATATTTGTCAATGCAACAGGTGTTTTCTATCCTATTTTCTTTTCTTATTTATATTTCATGCATTACTCATCTTTACATCATGATAGGAGTTAGACGCTTGATAGAGGGTAAATCTTAATAAAAATATAAAGAAAATATGCATGCTTCAGTTTTTGGGGTTAGACGCTCGACAAAGGATAACTTATATTAGAACAAAAAGAAAAGATATCATAAGGAAATCATTGTTAGACATAGGATGACAACATTATGCCCATGCATTAAAGCACACATCTAGAATCAAAGCTTCATGTATTTTATCAATTGAATCTTTACAAAGGCATTTGGGAGATAGGTAGGTAAAATAGGCTTGTCATCGTGAGGCATTAGAGGCAAGTAATTGAATAGATGTAGGTAGGATAAATTCACCTAATTGATAAAGAAAAATCCAAAAATCATACATCCTAGGCAAACAAGGCATGCTAGGACCTAACATTCTCATTAATATTCTATTGAATTCTCTAATTAATTATTTTGATTTCTATTATTTTCTCTACCATTAGTTGTTATCTATTACTATTCTTGTACTTATTTTACACTACTCTTTATTTCTTTCCTTACGAATTGAAATTATACCATAAAAGTACAAAACAAAATCCCTATGGAATTCGACACTCGGACTTCCGAGTTTTACTACTTGGACATTTGGTTTACTTGCCCAACCGTTAAGAAGTTTTTGGCGTCGTTGCAAGGGAGTTTGTCTTTGTACTAGGTTGCCATACATTTTCAATTTGCAAGCAATAATTCTTTTATTCTTACTTTTTACAATTTTTCTTATGCATTCTTTTCTTCCATAATTTGCACGGCAGTGCTTGTTTTTGTGTATGTGTGGTAGAACTGCAACTTGAGTTTTAGCTTCTATCAATTTGGAAATTAAAGCCACTTGGAGATGTAACAATGCTGCAAGAAAAAGAAGGGAACAAGAAGCACAAGGATGAAGTCAAACCTCACCTCCTCCCTCTCCACAAAGCTACATTCAAATGGAAGATGAACATGCACGACGAATGACACTAGAGGACTACTCTAGTACAGTACCTTCAAAATTCTTGATAAGCATTGCAAGGCTGGAGGTTCAAGCTGCCAACATTTCTTATCCTCATTCTCTCATACAACTAATATAAGGAATCCTCTTCCATGGTCTACCAAATGAGGATCCTTATGCTCATTTCGCCACCTACATAGAAATGTTTTAATATATGTTTTCTCTTATGAAGATCTTTAAAATATGAAGGAGGAGACCATGGGCTTGAAAGGCATGAAGGTGAATTTGAAGTTGAGGTGAATTTGAAGTTGGATAAGTGTGAGAATGAGGCTGCGGTGGATGGAACTGTATTCAGACAAATTGTGGGAAGTCTGAGATATATTTGTCATACAAGACCTGAGTTCGCATTCTGTGTTGGGATGATTAGCAAATTCATGAGTGATCCTAGGCACTCTCACATGGTTGCAACGAAAAGAATTTTGAGATATCTTAGAGGTACATTGAATATGGGCATTTTATTCCCACATCAAGATGAGAAGGTTAGACCACATCTAGTGGCTTATTCAGACTCTGATTGGTGTGGAGATGTTTTGGACAGAAGAAGTACCATGGGATATATATTCATGATTGCTGGTGCACCTATATCCTGGAGCTCAAAGAAGTAAAGTGTTGTAGCTCTTTCAACCTGTGAAGCTGAGTATATTGCAGCATGTTCAACTACTTGTCAAGCTTCATGGCTCTGCTATTGATCTAGCAAGGAATCCAGTCTCTCATGACCGAATTAAGCACATTGAGACTAAATTTCATTTTCTGAGAGATCAAGTGGCTAAAGGAAAGGTTAAGCTAGTGCATTGTAGAATTGAGGTTCAGCTAGCTGACATAAAGACTAAGGCTTTGAAGGCTGGCAGATTCAATGAGCTGAGAAGGAAAATAGGAGTTCAAAGTTTGGAGGATTAAGAATTTTTGTTCAATAAATGTTGCTGTAATGTTCTTGTTGTTGATTCACTGTTTTTGAATCAAAGGGGGGTGTTAGGGATAATTCAAAAAACAGTTACTAATTTGTTAGTAGTTGATGGTGGTTAGTTAGTTGAGTTAGTCTATATATAGACATATGGTTACGTGTAACATATACACAATAGAATAACAGAAATTTCCCTCCAATCTTTCTCTCTCACGAGTTCATGTGTTTAGATTGATTTCTGTATTTCTTGTTTCTCCTATTTTTTGCTCCAACAATACAGAAGCTTAGAGCATCGTCCCTGAGTCTGAACCTGAGGTACGAAAAACTGAAATAAGATGTTTTATGATATTTTCTTTATGGCTTCCTGAATATTTTGTTTTTATTTACAGGATTTTAATGAAGATCAAACAGACAAAAATCAATTCCTTTCTGATGCAATGATAGCAGAAATGGAAGTTAGCTTTATGGTTTACAGGTTGATCATCACTGAAATGTTTCAGTTCTGGTGTTTGCTTCAACTTTCAATATCACATAAATGTGGCTATTAAGAATTGTTGATACCCAAGTCTTAGTTGATTAGATAATTGCCATGAATGAAATAATTTAATATACTCTTTCAATGGTGGTCAACGATTCAATTTAAGTTTAACAGTTTTTTCTTCCTTTTCTATGTAGTGCAGATAATAAGAAATGTTGATCTTGAAGACCTTACGGAGTTAGGATCTGGTACTTATGAAACTGTTTATCATGGAAAATGGCGGGGAACAGATGTTGCTATAAAGAGAATTAAGAAGAGCTGCTTTGCAGGGAGGTCTTCTGAGCAAGAACGGTTGGTAAGCATTCAGTGCACTTTTCTTCTGAACACCATGTTATGAATTAATAACATACATATTTATATCTCTATCTACTCATAGGTTTAATGCTACTTCTCATAAATAGAGGGATGAGTGTAGGATTAAATCCAAATGCACTTCAGCAATTGACCTTTGTGATGTAGGGGAAACCCATAAAGATATTGAATGCTATTGGCATGAAGAACCTTGGCCTGCTCCCAAATTCAGTCTTAACTTGAGTGTCGTGAGCATGAAAAATCTGCTTCAAGATGAGATGAATCTTGGATTTGTCGATGCTACAGAGTTGGGTGCCAATCTTAGTCGACCTAGAGTGCATGGCAAGAAAGACAAAGTCAGCTTAGGTAGTAAGGTAGGTCATATAGTCCAGGGTTTTTCAACCAATCATAGTCAGTGTCGCTTTTAGGTCAAATTTACTGACTAAACTTATTTAACCCTTAAAAAAAAAATACTTCCGAATCAACACAGTCGGATGCTCCAGTCCATCTATTAAGGCCAATAGATCATCGTCTAGGATCTTCACCGACTTTCCATTCACATGAAGATGGACCCACCACTTACGACCCCAGAGGCCTTCATCCAACAGGTTGCGTGGCCAGGAGTCCAGCCCTCTATTGATGGGGGGTGAGCCCTCTGAGGTCAAAGAGACTATGGTCGTAGCTGATGAAAATTGATCCCTTGCACCCTTGTTGAGTAAAAAATTAATAATTATTTTTCTAAATAAAACCCCTGAGCCTATTTTTTGAAATCTCTGACCTTGTTTTAAGATTCTAAGAGAGCATAAAGGTTTTAGTCATAATAGACCTTAATTTGGGGGAGGGCTAGGATAAAGATGGTCTTAGGAAGGTAAAAACAACACCTAATGAGGCACCCTCAAAAATTTGTTAGGCCCAAAAGTTTTATATCCAACAAAAATAAAAAATAAAAATTTGGGGCCGGAAAATAGGTGCCATAAATGTTGAGACTGAAAAACAAATAAAGCGTAGGCTAAGTATAATTTTTCTAGGATAAAATGCTCTCTTATAACCTTAATTTTTGAAATTCCAAAAAAACCATAATTTCTTTGATTAGCCAGGCCCCATTACAATCCAATAAAAGTCCTTAGTGATCCACCAAGTGTAAGCATGATAACTTTAACTGAGATGAAGTGCAAAATTGGGAACATTAATTGCAGGTCGTAGAATTTTAAACACTCACCTAAGACACTTGTGAGGAAAAGTGAGGCACGCCGACTTGATTGATTTCTACAATTAACCAATTCTATATAATTGAGGGAATTTGAAAAATTCCAGCTATTGAAAGTGTTGGAGCATTCAGAGCCTACTCTTATTTTGTTTTTCTTAAGAACAAGCAAAGTCTTTAATTGGGGGATTTTGATAACTACTAATTAAATGTGTTTTTGATAATGAGAAATAAAGTGAATTTGTCTTTAAAAATAATTATTTAGCAGTTATTTGTGCTTAATTGTTAAGAATTGATGTTTTTTTTTTCAAATTATGGTTGCAGATATAAAAACTGGAGGGATTACAAGCAAAAAGCTACAGAAATTACGAAGAAAAATTAAGGATTCAGCATCAGGCCCAGCCCAAGGCGCGCTTAGGGCGCTGCCTGCACTACGCGCACCAGCAAGCACTTGCGCTAATCGCACAACACACACTGAGTGTGAAAACACGCACCTGGGTTGAGCGAGCAGAGCGCGCTAAGTGTGAGTAGGAAGGCCCAAATCCACTTCAACAACTATAAAAAGAGAGTCAAACCAAGGAGAAAGGACACACCGAGTCTCAGAGCACTCTCATACCTACCTAAAGCCTAAGAACTCTTCCTAAGGGAATTCTTTTAGCTCTCATCATTTTCTCTATTCCCTTCTTCCATCCCTTCTCCTCCACCAATTGTTATACCGCCATTTCAGTGTAACACACTCAATGGCCATGAGAGGCTAAACCTCTAGTTAAGGCCTGACAGGCCTAAAAAGCCAAAGAGATGTATGATGGACTCCATATTTATCAATGCAACAGGTGTTTTCTATCCTATTGTATTTTGTTATTTATATTTCATGCATTACTCATCTTTACAATAGGGGTTAGATGCTCGACAGAGGGAAACTCTTAATAAAAATATTAAAAAAAAATATGCATGCATCAGTTTTAGGGGTTAAGCGCTCGATAGGCTTGAAAGGTTGTGCGTGAAACAGAGGAAATATATGGCGGGTGGGTAAAACAAAGATGTGAGTGGGATATTTATAGGATAAAAAGTAGTTAAAATAATACGCAGCAATCTAGCCTTTATAATAATAATAATAATAATAATAATAATAATAATAATAATAATAATAATAATAATAATAAAAGGACAAAAAAAATCCCTGTGGAATTCGACGCTCGTACTTCCCAGTTTTGCTACTTGGACATTTGGTGTACTTACCAAACCGTTAACAAGTTTTTGGCATCGTTGCCAGGGATTTTGTCTTCGTACTAGGGTGCCATAAATTTTCAATTTGTAAGCAATAATTCTTTTATTCTTTATTTTTACAATTTTTCTTCTCCATTCTTTTCTTCCATAATTTGCACGGCAGTGCTTGTTTTTGTGTATGCGAGGTAGAACTGCAGCTAGAGATTGAGCTCCTATCCACATGGAAATTGAAGCCACTTGCAGGCGTAACAACGCTGCAAGAAAAAGAAGGGAACAAGAAGCACAAGGAAGAAGTCAAACCTCACCTCCTCCCTCTCCACAAAGCTATATTCAAATGGAAGAGGAACATGCCCGACGAATGACGCTAAAGGACTACTCTAGTACAACAACTCCACAATTCTTCACAAGCATTGCAAGGTCGGAGGTTCAAGCGGCCTACATTTCTTATCATCATTCTCTCATAACTCTTCCACGGTCTACCAAACAAGTATCCCTATGCTCATCTAGCCACCTACATAGAAATGTTCTAATATCTGTTTTCTCTTATGAAGATCTTCAAAATATGAAGGAGGAATACCATGGGCCTGAAAGGCATGAAGGTTCTCAAAAACTCAGAATATTTTTAGTTCCTTTGGGTGAATCTGAAGAGACATCATCGTTAGAGGTAAGTGCTGTTCGGCAGAGTGATCCCGATTACCAATATGTTGTTGCCGTGAACGGCATGGGAGATCCTACTAGGACAAACATTGGTGGGCAAAGTTTGACAAATGAAACCAGTCCATTTGGGACAGAAATGAATTTGGCTCCAGTTTTTTAGAAAATTCCAAATGCTTCTTCTCTGTTCGAGATCAGGGATGGTATTAATGCAACAGGGTATATACAATTGCTCGGTAACAACTGATGCCAGGGAAGTATTGAGAGCAATGCATCATTTGCTACTGCTCAGCTACATCCTGAGTACTCCAATATAAGAACTGCGGATTGCATAAACCCTCAATAAGTGGCTGCTACATTGTCAAGCGACTCCCATCCTTATCAGCATGGGGATGTTGGTCGGCCCAAAAAGCTCCATAGGCATTTGGACTAAAATCCTGGCAATGAAATTAGTGACTCCCATACATGTTAATCCACACTATCCTCCTTCTTTTTCTTCGACTCACATACTTTGGACTGGTTTTTAGTGTTAACCGTGTTGCCATTTCGGTTCTTGAAATTCTTGAATCAGTGACACAAGATTCTGATGGGTTTTCGGTGTTAACCCACATTGTCATAGCATAATAACCCTTCTTATTCTTCAGCTCACACACTTTGGACACTATTGAATCTTTTGGAGTGTTGGCACCACAAGAATAAGAAACTTTAGAACCTGGAGGGAAGATCTTTATAACGAGTTTTCTCCGAGGATGTTCTGCTTTTGCCATTGATTTGGTGGCCTACTATAATTGATGTGAAATATGAAAAACTGAGTTGAATGAACCCCAATGGAACCAAAGCAGAACTCAAGGTTGTGCGCGCGAAATAGAGGAACTATGGCGGGTGGGTAAAACAAAGATGTGAGTGGGATATTTATAGGATAAAAAGCCTTTATAATAATAATAATAATAATAATAATAATAATAATAATAATAATAATAATAATAATAATGACCACTACAAGATAAAAGAGCGGGCAATCTTTAACGGTTATAATCTAATAATGACAACTTTAATAGATTTTATTTTGTATATATATTACACTTTTCTTAAATAAGTAAAAAATGTATAAACATGCTGCATGCTATTTGTCATAACAGATATTGTGTAATTCTGATATATGTATTCATGTAAATATATAAAGTGAGTCTGACTCGGGTTGCTTCCTTAGAATTTATATATTAATTTATTTTAATTGAATAAAATTATTAAAGGTTGTTTTTAATAGTTAATAGATGGAGATTTTTATGGCTAACACAAAGTTTATTTATGTAAAATCTACTCTTCAAATTTCAACTCAGAGATAAAATACCATTTTTTAAAATCCTCCATTAATTTTTTGATTTGAGTTTTTCACCAATTTTCTCATAAAAAAATTCTCACATATTTTTGTTTAATTTAAATTATATTTATTACCTGTTAACTTGTTTTGAAATTGTTTATTTGAACAAATTGTGTTTGCATCTCCGGACTTTTTTTTCTTCTAAAATTACATATAGTTTAGATTGTATCTTTCATTTTCTTGAATTTGTACTTGAGTTTTTTAATTTTTAATTGCAATAACATATTTATTAAGAAAATTATATTATTCAGTAAATAATTTTAAATATATATCTCAACCACTTGCAATCTCTCAGTATCTCACACAGTTGTACTATATAAAAAAAATTAAAATATGTTTTTCACCCTCATAAAATTAGAGATTTTTGAAATTTATCTTGGTTCTTTTAAAAATTTTATTATATTTTTTTGTTCTTATAAAATTAAAATATTTTTTTTGTCTCGAGGAAGATTTGAATATTTGAATCTATTTGTATAACTTTTTTTACATTCCTTATATACATAATCAATGTAAAATATGTTACATTTACATAAGTTATTTTGTCACTTACATGGTTCTTTAATAGAAAATTCTCTTTTACCTTTGGCTGCAAGGAAGCTTGAAATAAGGGGAGAAACTATTTGAGGATATGTATGTAATATAGAGGTTGGATAATTGATCACGGGGATTGAAAATATGTTTAACATTTTTTTTACACTAAAATATGTTTCGAGCCTCTTATAAATATTTAAATTTTATGTTTGTTCCATGAGATATGAAAGATGAAGAGAAGACGAATTCAACCCAATGCATTTGGATCTCTTGATATTCTTTTTCGTCTAAAGATCTTGTGTGTGTGCATGTAGCAACCAAAGAAATATATATGGTTGAAATATAAATGTTCTATAGGATTTAACTGAAGCAATATAATTGTGAATTTTGTCGTTGATGACTACTACATTATTGATCTCTTGGTATTATTAATGGTTTATTGTTAGCAATTTTGGGTCATTCTGATCACTGCTAAATAAATGTATTTTTGATAATGAGAAATAAAGTGAAATTGTCTTCAAAAATAATTATTTAACAGTTATTTATGCTAAATTGTTAAGAATTGATATTATTTTCCAAATATATAAACTGGAGGCATTAAAAGCACAAAGCTACAGAAATAATGAAGAAAAATTAAGGATTTAGCATCAGGCCCAACCCAAGGCGCGCTCAGCGAAAAACATGCGATGAGCAGGAAAAGAAGCACTTGCGGTGAACGAGCAAAGCCCGAGTACGAAAACCCAAATTCACTTCAACAATTATAAAAAGAGAGTCAAGCCAAGGAGAAAGGACACACCGAGTCTCAGAGCACTCTCACACCTACCTAAAGCCTGAGAACTCTTCCTTATGGAATTCTCTTCTCTCTCTCTCTCATCATTTTTTCTATTCCCTTCTTCCATCCCTTCTCCTCCACCAATTGTTATACCCCCATTTCAGTGTAAGACCCTCAATGGCCATGAGAGGCTAAACCCCTAGTTATGGTCTGGCAGGCCAAAAAGCCAAAGAGATGTATGATGTACTCCATATTTATCAATGCAACAGGTGTTTTCTATCCTATTGTCTTTTCTTATATATATTTCATGCATTGCTCATCTTTACATTATGTTAGGATTTAGATGCTTGACAGAGGGTAACTCTTAATAAAAATTTAAAGAAAATATGCATGCATCAGTTTTTGGGGTTAGGCGCTCGACAAGGCATGCTAGGTCCTAATGTTCTCATTCTACTGAATTCTCTAATTAATTATTTTGCTTTCTATTATTTTCTCTACCATTAGAGGTTATCTATTAGTATTCTTGTACTTATTTTACACCACTCTTTATTTCTTCCCTTACGAATTGAAAAATATACAATAGAAGTACAAAACAAAATCCTTGTGGAATTCGACACTCGGACTTCTGAATTTTAATACTTGGACATTTGGTGCACTTGCCAAACCATTAACATGTTTTTGGCGCCGTTGCCGAGGATTTTGTATTCGTACTAGGTTGTCATACATTTTTAATTCGCAAACAATAATTCTTTTATTCTTCATTTTTTCAATTTTTCTTCTCCATCCTTTTCTTCCATAATTTGCACGATAGTGCTTTTTTGTGTATGCGAGGTAGAACTGCAGCTGGAGATTTAGCTCCTGTTAACTTGGAAATTGAAGCCACTTGCAGGCGTAACAACCCTGCAAGAAAAAGAAGGAAACAAGAAGCATAAGAAAGCAATCAAACCTCACCTCTTCCCTCTCCACAAAGCTACATTCAAATGGAAGAGGAACATGCACGAAGAATGACGCTAGAGGACTACCCTAGTACAACAACTCCCCAATTCTTCATAAGCATTGCAAGGTCGGAGGTTCAAGCAGCCAACATTTCTTATCCTCATTCTCTCATATACAACTAATACAAGGAAACCTCTTCCACGGGCTATCAAATGACAATCCTTATGCTTATCTAGCCACCTACATAGAAATTTGTAACATGGTAAAAATAGTTGGTGTCCCTTAAACTGCTATACGCCTTAATCTCTTTTGTTTTTCTTTAGCAGGGGAAGCAAAAAGGTAGCTACACTCCTTTAAAGGTAATAGCTTGCAGACTTGGGAAGAAGTCGTACAAAAGTTCCTAAACAAATACTTCCTAGAGTCAGAGACTGCTGAAGGGAAGATGGAAATATCTTCATTCCATCAAAGACTTCTCCAAGATTGCAAGGCCACTTAGTAATATGCTAAACAAAGATGTTGTTTTCAAATTTGATGAAGAATGTTCAGCAGCATTCCAAACCCTGAAAAACAAGCTCACAACTGCACCAGTAATGATCGCACCTGATTGGAGCAAAGAATTTGAATTGATGTGTGATGCTAGTGACTATGCAGTGGGCGTAGTCCTAGGACAAAGGCAACACAAGACATTCCATGCCATTTACTATGCTAGCAAGGTTCTTAATGATGAACACATGAATTATGCCACTACGGAGAATGAGATGCTAGCTATTGTCATTGCCTTTGGAAAAATTTAGGTCATACTTGGTGGGGTCAAAAGTAGTGATTTTCACCGATCATGCCGCCATCAAGCACCTTCTCACCAAAGTAGATTCCAAACCAAGGTTGATTAGATGGGTCCTGCTTATACAAGAGTTCGATATAGTTATCAAAGACAAGAATGGATTTGAGAATGTGGTGGCTGATCACCTCTCCCGGTTGAAGAATGAAGAAGTAACTAAAGAAGAATCAGAAGTAAGGGGAGAATTTCTAGATGAATTCCTCTTACAAGTGACCACAAGACCTTGGTTTGTTGACATGGCCAACTACAAAGCCACAGGGATCATTCCTGAAGAACTCAACTAAATTCAGCGAAAGAAGTTTCTACACGACGCCCACTTCTATGTATGGGATGACCCAAATTTGTTCAAGCTGGGAGCAGATAATTTGCTAAGGAGGTGTGTTACAATGGAGGAAGCACAGAGCATCCTTTGGCACTGCCATAGTTGTCCTTATGACGGTCACCAGAATGGAGACAGGACGACAACAAAAGTACTACAGTCAGGTTTCTTTTGGCCCTCAATCTTTAAAGGCGTTCTTGACTACGTGCGTCATTGTGACAAATGCCAGAGAACATGGGGGATTTCCACAAGAAACGAGATGCCTCTACAAAACATAATGGAGGTATAAATTTTTTACTGTTGGGGCATTGATTTTGTGGGACCTCTTCCATCTTTATACATGAATATCTATATCTTGGTAGCCATAGATTATGTGTCCAAGTGGGTGGAATCCATAGCCACTCCAAAGAATGATGCCAGGGTGGTGATAATTTTTTTTAAAGAAAGACATCTTTTCCCATTTTGGGGTACATAGGGTGGCCATAGATCAGTGACGGAGGAACACACTTCTCCAACACACAACTAAAAAAGGTTCTGGAGCATTACAATGTCAAACACAAGGTGGCCACACCTTATCATCCACAGACAAATGGTCAAGCAGAAGTCTCAAATAGAGAGCTAAAGCGGATCCTTGAGAGGACTGTTGCATCATCAAGAAAGGATTGGGCTTTGAACTGAGATGATGCTCTCTGGGCTTTCAAGACCCCCATTGGCCTGTCCCCGTTTCAGTTGGTATATGGAAAGGCATGCCACCTACCGGTGGAATTGGAGAACAAAGCCTATAGGGCTCGTAAATACTTAACTTTGATTAAGCTACATATGGAGAAGAGAGGAAGTTACAATTGCTGGAGTTAGAAAAAATGAGGATGAACGCCTACAAATCCTCTAGAATTTATAAGCAGAAGATGAAGGCATATCATGACAAGAAAATACAGAGATAAGACTTCCAGCTACGATAACAGGTTTTACTCTTTAACTCCAGGCTCAGGTTATTTCCTTGAAAACTAAAATTAAAGTGGCTAGGGCCATTCATGATTAAAGAAGTGAGACCCCATGGAGAAGTGGAGATGATGGACCCTACAACAGGCAACCTTGAAAAGATATGGATCGTCAATGTACAACATCTGAAAATTTACAATGGCGAACAATTAGAAAGGCTGACAAGCATTGTCTATTTGAATGACCCCTAAGGAAACACAATGTCTAGGTAAAGACGATAAACTAAGCGCTGACTGGGAGGCAACCCAACATTTTTTTCAAAATTTCTAGCATTTTTGTAAAAGAAAAAGCCCAATAGCTGTATATATTGATTTCAGGGGTGTAGGAAGCAAAAGATGTTTTGGCTGACAAGAGTCTCGCGCTAAGCATAGCTACGCTCCTAGCGTCACACTACCGACACACACGCTCAGTTAGACTCCCCCGTTGAGTGCCTAGGTAAATTTAAATTTGAAATTTGAAATTTTGGGGGGAATTCCAAGGGACGTCGCCCTTAGTGTGCTTAGCAGCCACTGCTCGTTAAGCGTGCATGTCATAACTGCTAGGCAGTTTTAAAAAATTGCCCATCACCCCAACTTTCCCTCTTCCCTTTTAAAATTCCATCCTTCATTACTTTATTCTCTTTTCTGCTTTCACTTGCACTGCACTAGAATTCCTCTCTATTCCCACTCACTACCTTCATTCTCTCAAAGTTCATTAACGAAAAGGTATATGATTATGCTTGGATTTTACTTTTTGCTGCAGGTATCAATTCGTTAAGCCCCACACTAGGCTTAGCAAAGGATGACAATCTAGTAGGATGCACTCATAAATTGTTCAGAACTCGCTAAGCACGTGGAGGAGCACTAAGCGAGCTCATGCTCCATATATGAACATGGTGAGCGCACTTAGCGAACAAACTCTCGCCAAGCGCACCATTATGAACTGAAGAACGAGCTCAGCGGGCACACTACGTGCTAAGCGAGCCTACCATGCTGACTGGAAAACCAGGTGCTAAGCGCGTAGTGGCGACTTAGTGCCAATCATTTTAACTTTTTATTTTATTTATGCCTTCTGTTTGCAACCCTATTTTTACCAAATCTAGTCTTACCTATTTTTTTAAAATGGCCTCATGGAAACGCCGAGTAGTGCCCGCACAAGGAGGGGATTCGACTTGGGATTCCTCTCGCTTTACTTTTGAAACTGCTTGGCATCGGTACCAAGACAATGTTCACCTTCGGAACATTATACCAGAGAGGAACGTGGAGCTAGCCCTGGGTATGTTTGATGAATTTTATGGGGAGCTCTAGAGAAGGCAGTCGCATCGGGTACTCACCAAACTCCCGGAGAAGCAAATTGACGTTGCTTTGGTCAAGGAATTCTACTCAAACATTTATGACCCAGAGGACGGAGCTCCAAAATATTGCAGGGTGCGAGGACAGGTCATCCGGTTCAACACAGAAATCAATGACTTCCTTGACACTGCAGTCAACCTTGCTGATGGAGAGGAATATCTAGCATATTCCTAGTATCTACATACATACTCGGACCATCAGGCTATTGTGACAGACCTAGGCACACCTGGTAGAGGTTTTGTTCTGAACGCTGATGGTGCCCCATGGAAGCTGTTGAGGAAGGATCTGACTACGCTTGCACAAACATGGAGCGTACTTTCTTACTTTAGTCTTGTTCTTACTTCTCACACTTCTAAAATGAATGTTGACAGGACAAGACTGATTTACGGTCTTGTAATAAAGATGGACATGGACTTGGGCAGTTTCATCTCAGGTCAAATCACATAGATCGCCCAGTCCTGCACCTCCAGATTAGGGTTCTTAGCGTTGATCACAACACTATGTGATGCTCAGGGGGTCGTTTCTGACACCATGACTTTTGAGTCACTAAGTCATGTGATTAACTTAGCCTACATAATGAAGAATTGCTAGAACCCCGCAGATCCATCCATCACATTCCTCGAGCCCCGTCATACTCGCACTAGAGCTGGCACACCAGACGCCTCGCTACTCACACAACCACCACCATAGGCCGCATGTCACCAACACCCATCCACTTCAGCTTAGCTGGATCTACATAGAGAGATGCTCCAGTCCATCTATCAGGGCCAACAGATCATCGTCCAATATCTTCATTGACTTTCCATTCACATGAAGATGAACCCACCACTTACGACCCCAGAGGCCTTCATCCAACAAGTTGTGTGGCCAGAAGTCCAACCCTCTATTGATGGGGGAGGGGGGGTGAGCTATCTGAGGTCTGAGAGTCTATGGCCGGAGCTGAAGATTACATCATTGTGGACCTGACAACTGCTGATTGGGGCCCATGGCCAGACTTGGGTTGAAGAGAAACACGATTTTAATTCTATGTTTTATTTATGCTTTTGATGTTTTATTTGAACTTTATTGTTTTTTTAACTTGGTCTGTAAATAATGCTATTTAAATTCAGTTATGTTATACTCTATTGAATAATTGCATGATAATTATAAGGTCACTATTAAAAGTTTTTATGAAAGGACTCAACACTTGAAATGTTGCATGCCAATTTTGTGAAAATGTTGGTTCCCTAGAGGCAAGCGTCAGTTCAAGCAGTGGAGTATGAATCACAACAAAGAGAGAAATGTTTAGCTTGGGTGAAAGAAATCATGATACGGTAAGCCAACAACTTTATCTTGTTCTGGTAAGCTTTATGAACGTATTTGTGAGAGAACGTTTGTTTTTAATTTTCCAATTCTTCATCATTCTTAGACTATTAGATTAATTACATAAGGTGGAAATGATTAAGGCCATGTTTCTTTTTATTTTAGCCACTTAGCCAAAAAGCCAACCTTTGATGAAAATTTATCCCTTGCACCCTTGTTGAGCCAAAAATTAATAATTACTTTTCTAAATAAAACCCCTGAGCCTAATTTCTGATATCTCTGACCTTGTTTTGGGGTTCTAAGAGAGCATAAGGGTTTTAGTCATAATAGACCCCTAATTTGGTGGAGGGCTAGGATAAAGATGGTCTTGGGAAGGTAAAAACAACACCTAATAAGGCAGCCTCAAAAATCTGTTAGGCCCAAAAGTTTTCTATCAAAAAAAAATAAAAAATAAAAAGAAATTTGGGGGCAGAAAAATAGGTGCCATAAGTGCTGAGGTTGAAAAACAAATAAAGCCTAGGCTAAGTATAAGTTTTCTAGGATAAAATGCTCTCTTATAACCCTAATTTTTTAAATCCAAAAAAACCATATTTTCTTTGATTAGTCAGGCCCGATTACAAGCCAATAAAAGTCCTTAGTGATCCACCAAGTGTAAGCAGGATAACTTTAACTGAGGTGAAATGCAAAATTGGGAACATTAATTGCAGGTCGTAGAATTTTAAACACTCACCCAAGACACTTGTGCACAGAGAGAAACACTAAAACCTTGTGAGGAAAAGTGAGGCAGGCCGACCTAATTGATTTGTACTAGTAACCAATTCTGTCTAAAACGTTTGTTTATGCTTCCATTGCAAGATCATGGCAATTGCAAAAAGTTGCAGTTGAGGGAATTTGCAGCTATTGAAAGTGTTGGAGCATTCAAAGCCTGCTCTTATTTTGTTTTACTTGAGAACAAGCAAAGTTTTTAATTGAGAGATTTTGATAACTGCAAATTAAATGTGTTTTTGATAATGAGAAATAAAGTGAAATTGTCTTTAAAAATAATTATTTAGCAATTATTGGTGCTTAATCGTTAAGAACTGATTTTCTTTTCCAAATTATGGCTGCAGATATAAAACCAAGAGGGATTAAAAGCAAAAAGCTATTGAAATTACCAAGAAAAATTAAGAATTTAGCATCAGCCCAGCCCAAGGAGTGCTCAATGCGCTGCACGAGAAAACACGCACTTGCACTAAGCGCATAGCACCCGCTGAGTGCGAAAACACGCACCTGCGCTGAGCGAGCAAATCGCTAAGCGCGAGTACGAAGGCCTAAATCCACTTCAGCAACTATAAAAAGAGATTCAAGCCAATAAGAAAGAACACACCGAGTCTCTGAGGACTCTCAAACCTACCTAATGCATGAGAACTCTTCCTTGGGGAATTCTCTTCTCTTTCTCATCATTTTTTCTATTCCCTTCTTCCATCCCTTCTCCTCCACCAATTCTTATACCCCATTTCAGTGTAAGGCCCTCAATCGCCATGAGAGGATAAACCTCTAGCTAGGGCTTGGCAGGCCTAAAAAGCTAAAGAGATGTATGATGCACTTCATATTTATCAATGCAACAGGTGTTTTCTATCCTATGGTATTTTCTTATTTATATTTCATGCATTACTCATCTTTACATTATGATAGGAGTTAGATGCTCGACAGAGGGTAAATCTTAATAAAAATATAAAGAAAGTATGCATGCATCAGTTTTTGGGGTTAGACGCTCGACAAAGGATAACTTATATTAGAACAAAAAGAAAAGATATCATAAGGAAATTATTGCTAGACATAGGATGACAACATTATGCCCATGCATTAAAGCACACATCTAGAATCAAAGGTTCATGTATTTTATCAATTGAATCTTTACAAAGGCATTTGGGAGATAGGTAGGTAAAATAGGGTTGTCATCGTGAGGCATCAGGGGCAAGTAATCGAATAGATGTAGGTAGGATAAATTCACCTAATTGATAAAGAAAAATCTAAAAATCATACATCCTAGGCAAACAAGGCATACTAGGACCTAACATTCTCATTCTATTGAATTTTCTAATTAATTATTTTGATTTCTATTATTTTCTCTACCAGTAGTTGTTATCTATTACTATTCTTTTACTTATTTTACACCACTCTTTATTTCTTTCCTTACGAATTGAAAATTATACCATAAAAGTACAAAAAAAAATCCCTATGGAATTCGACACTCGGACTTCCGAGTTTTACTACTTGGACATTTGGTGCACTTGCCCAACCGTTAAGAAGTTTTTGGTGCCGTTGCAAGGGATTTTGTCTCTGTACTAGGTTGCCATACATTTTCAATTTGTAAGCAATAATTCTTTTATTCTTACTTTTTTCAATTTTTCTTATGCATTCTTTTCTTCCATAATTTGCACGGTAGCCCTTGTTTTTGTGTAAGCGTGGTAGAACTGCAGCTGGAGTTTTAGCTTCTATCAACTTGGAAATTAAAGCGACCATGAGATATAACAACGCTGCAAGAAAAAGAAGGGAACAAGAAGCACAAGGAAGAAGTCAAACCTCACCTTCCCTCTCCACAAAGCTACATTCAAATGGAAGATGAACATGCACGACGAATGACACTAGAGGATTACTCTAGTATAGCAACTTCACAATTCTAGACAAGCATTGCAAGGCTGGAGGTTCAAGCTGCCAACATTTCTTATCCTCATTCTCTCATACAACTAATATAAGGAATCCTCTTCCACGGTCTACCAAATGAGGATCCTTATGCTCATTTCGCCACCTACATAGAAATGTTTTAATATATGTTTTCTCTTATGAAGATCTTTAAAATATGAAGGAGGAGACCATGGGCTTGAAAGGCATGAAGGATCTCAAAAACTCAGAATATTTTTAGTTCCTTTCGTTGAATTGGAAGAGGCATCATCGACAGAGGTAAGTGCTGTTCGGCAGAGTGATCGTTATTACCAATATGTTGATGCAGTGAATGGCATGTGAGACCCTACTAGGACAAACATTGGTGGGAAAAGTTTTAAAAATGAAGCTAGTCCATTTGGGTCAGAATTGAATTTGGCTCCAATTTTTTCAAAAATTCTAAATGCTTCTTCTCTGTTGGAGATCAGGGATGGTATTAATGCTTTAAATCAAGATGGAATTTTGAATGATTCCCTGAATTTCCAAAGGCCCTTGCCAATTCCTCCCACTCCAATCCAGGTAACAGGTTCTAGCACAGGTTATATACAATTGCTGGGTAACAACTCATGCCAGGGAAGTATTGAGAGCAATGCAACATTTTCTACTGCTCAGCTACATCCTGAGTACTCCAATATAAGAACCGCGGATTGCAAATACCCTTAACAAGTGGCTGCTACTTTGTCAAGCGACACCCATCCTTATCAGCATGGGGATGTTGGTCGGCCCAAAAAGCTCAATAGGCATTTGGACTACAATCCTGGCAATGAATTAGTGACTCCCTTATATGTTAATCCAAGTGATGGTTACACTGATGAAATTTTTGGTGGAAGGTCCATGCAAAAGGAAATCAGAGTCTTTTCTGAAAATCCTCTTTCACGCTTGGATGATCTAATCTATCAACAGGGTGAATCTTATGGAATTACAGACTCCCCTCATGGGATGCCCCATGCCTTATCTGATCCACAGTTGAATGAGAGTGGAGCAAGGTCTGGGTACATCTCGCAAAATGGATTTTGTCAATCTTTCTGCATTAACCTTGAAAAGTGTCAATTATCTTCAATCTTACCCCATAAAGTCTCACGGGTGAACCTTATGGAGAATCAGCATGAGTACATTGTCCATCATCCTCAAATGCAAAGTAAGACACCAAAAGTTGAGTCATCTGAGCCACACAAAAGGCAAGATTTGGCATCTTCTCCATACTATGATGATTCATTGGGAATGAATGATCCTGTTCATATGATGGATAACATTATAACTGAAAAAAAGAACCTTAATGCTCAAACTGACTTGAGTGGACCCAGCTATGTTGCTGAGGATATTCAGGAAAATTCTATAAAATTAGAAAGGACTAAGTTAATTGAAGAAAAGAATCCAATTTTTATGGATAGCAAGGTTCATGAGGTGAAATCAACTGTCATTGATATGGGACATGTGCCTGAATTGCATCTTTTGGAGTCCTTCCCTGCTAATAACTTCAATGCTAAGATTAATATGCAAAAGAATTGGGAGCTACCTTCTGAGGGTATAGTTCCTGTTTCATCAGGCATGATGGGCCTCTCTCTAAATAATCTAGTGGGAAGGGCCCGATCTGATCCTGACATGAGCCAAAGGACTAGTGATCACAAAAAATGTGCTTTGGCTGAAGGTCTGAATCGTGAACAAGGGATTGATCTTTCATTGACCAGAAACTTTGATTTAAATGCTCCAATTTTAAATTGTGAAGTAGGTTCTTGTGACAAATTTTCTCAAGGAGATCATATGTTCGAGCTGTCCATTCACCCAGATTCTCTTAAAGCCGAACAAATTCATCCTTGTAAGAATCAGAGGGTTGCAGGTTTTCAAGAAAACCCTACTGTAAGCTCTGCAAGTTTGTATCCTGCTGCATTCGCAAATCTAAACATGCCATTGAATGACCAGGATTGTTCAAGCAATATTATGTCTTTTAAAATTGCACCATCTTATCTTGATGACTTTATTATCAGCACTGGTCAAATGGTGAGTCAGATTATCCCCGAATACTCTGCCTCTGGAATGTCAAAAGTTGAAGATAAAATTTCAGAACAATCAAGAAAGTGTAATGATGCAAATCGAGTGGAGCCGTTTGTTGTAGTAGAAGACATGAATGGTGTTGTTTGTCCATATATCTCAGAGGTTGTTGTAAGTGTTGTTGTATCCTTATCTCATACAGAAGCTGAGAGCATCGTCCCTGAGTCTGAACCTGAGGTACGAAAAACTGAAATAAGATGTTTTATGATATTTTCTTTATGGCTTCCTGAATATTTTGTTTTTATTTACAGGATTTTGTTGACGATCAAACAGACAAAAATGAATTCCTTTCTGATGCAATGATAGCAGAAATGGAAGCTAGCTTTATGGTTTACAGGTTGATCATCACTGAAATGTTTCAGTTCTGGTGTTTTCTTCAACTTTCAATATCACATAAATGTGGCTATTAAGAATTGTTGATACCCAAGTCTTAGTTGATTAGATAATTGCCATGAATGAAATAATTTAATATACTCTTTCAATGGTGGTCAACGATTCAATTTAAGTTTAACAGTGTTTTCTTCCTTTTCTATGTAATGCAGATAATAAGAAATGCTGATCTTGAAGACCTTACGGAGTTAGGATCTGGTACTTATGGAACTGTTTATCATGGAAAATGGCGGGGAACAGATGTTGCTATAAAGAGAATTAAGAAGAGCTGCTTTGCAGGGAGGTCTTCTGAGCAAGAACGGTTGGTAAGTATTCAGTGCACTTTTCTTCTCAACACCATGTTATGTATTAATAACATACATATTTATATCTCTATCTACTCATAGGTTTAATGTTACTTCTCATAAATAGAGGGATGAGTGTAGGATTAAATCCAAATGCACTTGAGCAATTGACCTTTGTGATGTAGGGGAAACCCATAAAGATATTGAATGCTATTGGCATGAAGAACCTTGGCCTGCTCCCAAATTCAATCTTAACTTGAGTGTCGTGAGCATGAAAAATCTGCTTCAAGATGAGATGAATCTTGGATTTATCGATGCTACATAGTTGGGTGCCAATCTTAGTCAACTTAGGTAGTAAAGTAGGTCATATAGTCCAGGGTTTTTCAACCAACCATAGTCAGTGATGCTTTTAGGTCAAATTTACTGACTAAACTTATTTAACCTTTCAAAAAAATACTTCCGAATCAACTTGATGATACTGATCGAGAACCAACAGTAGTGTATTAATGAAGTCCTTTCCATAATCAATCAATTTGGGGATAATTACTTGATAAATTGTAATCCGTGCTGCTTTATTACGTAATAATAAAATGTTTTTCAAAGTCATGTCAAGAACATCAAGGAGATACGGAACACAAAAAAATAAAACATAATATAGCAGAACTTTCTTGTTATTCTTGTTATTGAGGAGTAATCTTACAACTCAAAATAGAAACAGTAGAAACTTCTTACGTGAAACTCAATAGATACTTTATACATAAAAATGAATAAACCAGGTAATTAAATGAAACTCTTGAAGAGGGGTAATGTCCATGCTGCTCATAATGACCCTTATTGGCATAGCTTTCTTGACTTGTGGTGAGAAGCTATTTTGAATCAGCACATAAAAATATTGCTCCTTTTTGTGAGATGATTACTCACTTGACTTCTTTCATTTGGACACACATGTAATTCCCTCTTGCAAATCTTGTTCGTCTCTTCGGCCTCACGCATCCACTTCTCCTTCATAGTTTTCCAATTGACCTCAAAACCCTCGGTGATCCTTGTTGCAGTTCTGTGAACCTCACTCCTTGGAGGGTATTGCAATGCATAAGACAACACAAGCCTCACATCATCCACAAACTCATAAGCTTCTGAGTAATCCGAATTCTTCAACTTTGACTCAATATCCTCCAAACCCTTTGGCTTTTTCATGGCTTCAGACTTATCAAGAACGTAAAAAATCTTAGGATGAAGAACATCCTTCTGTAAAGCCCACGCATCTCTTCCTACCATCAAGCGCTTCAACATCGCCCAGCATTGCATCTTCTTGCAACGGTCCATCATCATTACGTGCTCCACCTTTTGCTTCTTCTTCTCTCTGTTCTTGCACTCCACACGCACACTATCCTCCTTCTTTTTCTTCGACTCACATACTTTGGACTGGTTTTTAGTGTTAACCCGTGTTGCCATTTCGGTTCTTGAAATTCTTGAATCAGTGACACAAGATTCTGATGGGTTTTCGGTGTTAACCCACATTGTCATCGCATAATAACCCTTCTTATTCTTCAGCTCACACACTTTGGACACTATTGAATCTTTTGGAGTGTTGGCACCACAAGAATAAGAAACTTTAGAACCTGGAGGGAAGATCTTTATAACGAGTTTTCTCCGAGGATGTTCTGCTTTTGCCATTGGTTTGGTGGCCTACTATAATTGATGTGAAATATGAAAAAACTGAGATGAATGAACCCCCAATGGAACGAAAGCTGAACTCAAGGTTGTGCGCGCGAGACAGAGGAAATATGGCGGGTGGGTAAAACAAAGATGTGAGTGGGATATTTATAGGATAAAAAGTAGTTAAAATAATACGCTGCAGTCTAGCCTTTATAATAATAATAATAATAATAATAATGACCACTACAAGATAAAAGAGCGGGCAATCTTTAACGGTTATAATCTAATAATGACAACTTTAATAGATTTTATTTTGTATATATATTACACTTTTCTTAAATAAGTAAAAAATGTATAAACATGCTGCATGCTATTTGACATAACAGATATTGTGTAATTCTGATATATGTATTCATGTAAATATATAAAGTGAGTCTGACTAGGGTTGCTTCCTTAGAATTTATATATTAATTTATTTTAATTGAATAAAATTATTAAAAGTTGTTTTTAATAGTTAATAGATGGAGATTTTTATGGCTAACACAAAGTTTATTTATGTAAAATCTACTCTTCAAATTTCAACTCAGACATAAAATACCATTTTTTAAAATCCTCCATTAATTTTTTGATTTGAGTTTTTCACCAATTTTCTCATAAAAAAATTCTCACATATTTTTGTTTAATTTAAATTATGTTTATTACCTGTTAACTTGTTTTGAAATTGTTTATTTGAACAAATTGTGTTTGCATCTCCTGACTTTTTTTTTCTTCTAAAATTACATATAGTTTAGATTGTATCTTTCATTTTCTTGAATTTGTACTTGAGTTTTTTAATTTTTAATTGCAATAACATATTTATTAAGAAAATTATATTATTCAGTAAATAATTTTAAATATATATCTCAACCACTTGCAATCTCTCAGTATCTCACACAGTTGTACTATATAAAAAAAATTAAAATATGTTTTTCACCCTCATAAAATTAGAGATTTTTGAAATTTATCTTGGTTCTTTTAAAAATTTTAGTATATTTTTTTGTTCTTATAAAATTAAAATATTTTTTTTTTGTCTCGAGGAAGATTTGAATATTTGAATCTATTTGTATAACTTTTTTTACATTCCTTATATACATAATCAATGTAAAAAATGTTACATTTACATAAGTTATTTTGTCACTTACATGGTTCTTTAATAGAAAATTCTATTTTACCTTTGGCTGCAAGGAAGCTTGAAATAAGGGGAGAAACTATTTGAGGATATGTATGTAATATAGAGGTTGGATAATTGATCACGGGGGATTGAAAATACTTTTATGTCTTCCTTGCCTCTGGGCCAACTAATTGGAGCATGCATTTTCAGTCATGCTTAGCAATTACACAACAAAAAGATCAAATCACCTTTTGAGAATATGAAAATTGAAAATTTTGAAAATGTTGAAAATAGAAGAGAAAATACTCTATTCCCATCAACAAGCACATCAAATAGTCCTGACAGAGTAGACTATTTAAATTATGAAAACACAAACACAAGACAACAACAATTTTATATGCTGAAAAGGAAAGAGAGATTAGCACAAATTGACTTTTTAATACATTGATAAAAAGAGTGCAAGGGGTCTAATAAACAAAGGAGAAAACAATGCAAATATGTTTAACATTTTTTTTACACTAAAATATGTTTTGAGCCTCTTATAAATATTTAAATTTTATGTTTGTTCCATGAGATATGAAAGATGAAGAGAAGACGAATTCAACCCAAAGCATTTGGATCTCTTGATATTCTTTTTAGTATAAAGATCTTGTGTGTGTGTGCATGTAGCAACCAAAGAAATATATATGGTTGAAGTATAAATGTTCTATAGGATTTAACTGAAGCAATATAATTGTTAATTTTGTCGTTGATGACTACTACATTATTGATCTCTTGGTATTATTAATGGTTTATTGTTAGCAATTTTGGGTCACACTGATCACTGCTAAATAAATGTGTTTTTGATAATGAGAAATAAAGTGAAATTGTCTTCAAAAATAATTATTTAACAGTTATTTGTGCTAAATTGTTAAGAATTGATATTGTTTTTCCAAAATTATAGTTGCAAATATAAAAACTGGAGGGATTAAAAGCACAAAGCTACAGAACTAATGAAGAAAAATTAAAGATTTAGCATCAGGCCCAACCCAAGGCGCGCTCAGTGCAAAAAATGCGATGAGCAAGAAAAGAACCACCTGCGGTGAATGAGCAAAGCGTGAGTACGAAAACCCAAATCCACTTCAACAATTATAAAAAGAGAGTCAAACCAAGGAGAAAGGACACACCGAGTCTCAGAGCACTCTCACACCTTCCTAAAGCCTAAGAACTCTTCCTTATGGAATTCTCTTCTCTCTCTCTCTCTCATCATTTTTTCTATTCCCTTCTTCCATCCCTTCTCCTCCACCAATTCTTATACCCCCATTTCAGTGTAAGACCCCCAATGGCCATGAGAAGTTAAACCCCTAGTTATGGTCTGGCAGGCCTAAAAGCCAAAGAGATGTATGATGTACTCCATATTTATCAATGCAATAGGTGTTTTATATCCTATTGTCTTTTCTTATTTATATTTCATGCATTTCTCATCTTTACATTATGTTAGGAGTTAGATGCTCGACAGAGGGTAACTCTTAAAAAAAATATAAAGAAAATATGCATGCATCAGTTTTTGGGGTTAGGCGCTCGACAGAGGATATCTTATATTAGAACCAAAAGAAAAGATATCACAAGGAAATCATTGATATACATAGGATGACAACATTATGCCCATGCATTAAAGCACATATCTAGAATCCAAGCTTCATGCATTTTATCTATTGAATCTTTACAAAGGCATTTGGGAGATAGGTAGGTAAAATAGGCTTGTCATCTTGAGGCATCAGGGGCAAGTAATCAAATAGATGTGGATAGGATAAATTCACCTAATTGATAAAGAAAAATCCAAAAACCATACGTCCTAGGAAAACAAGGCATGCTAGGTCCTAATGTTCTCATTCTACTGAATTCTCTAATTAATTATTTTGCTTTCTATTATTTTCTCTACCATTAGAGGTTATCTATTAGTATTATTGTACTTATTTTACACCACTCTTTATTTCTTCCCTTACGAATTGAAAATTACACAATAAAAGTACAAAAAAAAATCCCTGTGAAATTCGACACTCGAACTTCTGAATTTTAATACTTGGACATTCGGTGCACTTGCCAAACCATTAACATGTTTCTGGCGCCGTTGCCGGGGATTTTGTATTCGTATTAGGTTGTCATACATTTTTAATTCGTAAGCAATAATTCTTTTATTCTTTATTTTTTCAATTTTTCTTCTCCATCCTTTTCTTCCATAATTTGCACGATAGTGCTTGTTTTTGTGTATGCGAGGTAGAACTGCAGCTGGAGATTTAGCTCCTGTCAACTTGGAAATTGAAGCCGCTTACAGGCATAACAACGCTGCAAGAAAAAGAAGGGAACAAGAAGCATAAGAAAGCAATCAAACCTCACCTCCTCCCTCTCCACAAAGCTACATTCAAATGGAAGAGGAACATGCACGAAGAATGACGCTAGAGGACTACCCTAGTACAACAACTCCACAATTCTTCATAAGCATTGCAAGGTCGGAGGTTCAAGCAGCCAACATTTCTTATCCTCATTCTCTCATATACAACTAATACAAGGAAACCTCTTCCACGGTCTATCAAATGACAATCCTTATGCTTATCTAGCCACCTACATAGAAATTTGTAACACGGTAAAAATAGTTGGTGTCCCTGAAACTGCTATACGCCTTAATCTCTTTTGTTTTTCTTTAGCTGGGGAAGCAAAAAGGTATCTACACTCCTTTAAAGATAATAGCTTGTAGACTTGTGAAGAAGTAGTACAAAAGGTCCTAATTAAATACTTCCTAGAGTCAGAGACTGCTGAAGGGAAGATGGAAATATCTTCATTCCATCAAAGACTTCTCCAAGATTGCAAGGCCACTTAGTAATCTGCTAAACAAAGATGTTATTTTTAAATTTGATGAAGAATGTTCAGCAGCATTCCAAACCCTGAAAAACAAGCTCACAACTGCACCAGTAATGATCGCACCTAATTGGAGCAAAGAATTTGAATTGATGTGTGATGTCAGTGACTATGCAGTGGGCGTAGTCCTAGGACAAAGGCGACACAAGACATTCCATGCCATTTACTATGCTAGCAAGGTTCTTAATGATGAACACATGAATTATGCCACTACGCAGAATGAGATGCTAGCTATTGTCTTTGCCTTTGGAAAAATTTAGGTCATACTTGGTGGGGTCAAAACTAGTGATTTTCACCAATCATGCCGCCATCAAGCACCATCTCACCAAAGCAGATTCCAAACCAAGGTTGATTAGATGGGTCCTGCTTATACAAGAGTTCAATATAGTTATCAAAGACAAGAAGGGATTCGAGAATGTGGTTGCTGATCACCTCTCCCGGTTGAAGAATGAAGAAGTAACTAAAGAAGAATCAGAAGTAAGGGGAGAATTTCTAGATGAATTCCTCTTACAACTAACCACAAGACCTTGGTTTGTTGACATGGCCAACTACAAAGCCACAGGGATCATTCCTGAAGAACTCAACTAAATTCAGCGAAAGAAGTTTCTACACGACGCTTACTTCTATGTATGGGATGACCCACATTTGTTCAAGCTGGGAGCAGATAATTTGCTAAGGAGGTGTGTTACAATGGAGGAAGCATAGAGCATCCTTTGGCACTGCCATAGTTCTCCTTATGACGGTCACCACAATGGAGACAGGACGACAACAAAAGTACTACAATCAGGTTTCTTTTGGCCCTCAATCTTTAAAGACGTTCTTGACTATGTGCGTCACTGTGACAAATGCCAGAGAACAGGGGGGATTTCCACAAGAAACGAGATGCCTCTACAAAACATAATGGAGGTATAATTTTTTTATTGCTGGGGCATTGATTTTGTGGGACCTCTTCCATCTTTATACATGAATATCTATATCTTGGTAGCCATAGATTATGTGTCCAAGTGGGTGGAAGCCATAGCCACTCCAAAGAATGATGCCAGGGTGGTGATAATTTTTTTTAAAGAAAGACATATTTTCCCATTTTGGGGTACATAGGGCCCAAATCAGTGACGGAGGAACACACTTCTACAACACACAACTAAAAAAGGTTCTGGAGCATTACAATGTCAAACACAAGGTGGCCACACCTTATCATCCACAGACAAATGGTCAAGCAGAAGTCTCAAATAGAGAGCTAAAGCGAATCCTTGAGAAGATTGTTGCATCACCAAGACAATGTTCACCTTTGGAACATTCTACCAGAGAGGAACGTGGAGCTAGCCCTGGGTTTGTTTGATGAATTTTATGGGGAGCTCCAGAGGAGGCAATGTTCACCTTTGGAACATTCTATCAGGACCAACAGATCATCGTTCAGTATCTTTATTGACTTTCCATTCACATGAAGATGAACCCACCACTTACGACCCCAGAGGCCTTCATCCAGCAAGTTGTGTGGCCAGGAGTACAACCCTCTATTGATGGGGGAGGGGGGGTGAGCTATTTGAGGTCAGAGAGTCTATGGCCGGAGCTGAAGATTACATCATTGTGGACCTGACAACTGCTGATTGGGGCCCATGGCCAGACTTGGGTTGAAGAGAAACACGATTTTAATTCTATGTTTTATTTATGCTTTTGATGTTTTATTTGAACTTTATGTTTTTTTTAACTTGGTCTGTTAATAATGATATTTAAATTCAGTTATGTTATCCTCTATTGAATAATTGCATGATAATTATAAGGTCACTATTAAAAGTTTTTATGAAAGGACTCAACACTTGAAATGTTGCATGCCAATTTTGTGAAAATGTTGGTTCCCTAGAGGCAAGCGTCAGTTCAAGCAGTGGAGTATGAATCACAACAAAGAGAGAAATGGTTAGCTTGGGTGAAAGAAATCATGATACGGTAAGCCAACAACTTTATCTTGTTCTGGTAAGCTTTATGAACGTATTTGTGAGAGAACGTTTGTTTTTAATTTTCCAATTCTTCATCATTCTTAGACTATTAGATTAATTACATAAGGTGGAAATGATTAAAGCCATGTTTCTTTTTATTTTAGCCACTTAGCCAAAAAGCCAACCTCTGATGAAAATTTATCCCTTGCACCCTTGTTGAGCCAAAAATTAATAATTATTTTTCTAAATAAAACCCCTGAGCCTAATTTCTGATATCTCTGACCTTGTTTTGGGGTTCTAAGAGAGCATAAGGGTTTTAGTCATAATAGACCCCTAATTTGGTGGAGGGCTAGGATAAAGATGGTCTTGGGAAGGTAAAAACAACACCTAATAAGGCAGCCTCAAAAATCTGTTAGGCCCAAAAGTTTTCTATCCAAAAAAAATAAAAAATAAAAAGAAATTTGGGGGCAGAAAAATAGGTGCCATAAGTGCTGAGGTTGACAAACAAATAAAGCCTAGATATCTTTAACTGAGGTGAAATGCAAAATTGGGAACATTAACTGCAGGTCGTAGAATTTTAAACACTCACCCAAGACACTTGTGCACAGAGAGAAACACTAAAACCTTGTGAGGAAAAGTGAGGCAAGCCGACCTGATTGATTTGTACTAGTAACCAATTCTGTCTAAAACGTTTGTTTATGCTTCCATTGCAAGATCATGGCAATTGCAAAAAGTTGCAGTTGAGGGAATTTGCAGCTATTGAAAGTGTTGGAGGATTCAAAGCCTGCTCTTATTTTGTTTTACTTGAGGACAAGCAAAGTTTTTAATTGAGAGATTTTGATAACTGCAAATTAAATGTGTTTTTGATAATGAGAAATAAAGTGAAATTGTCTTTAAAAATTATTATTTAGCAGTTATTTGTGCTTAATCGTTAAGAATTGATTTTCTTTTCCAAATTATGGCTGCAGATATAAAAACAAGAGGGATTAAAAGCAAAAAGCTATTGAAATTATGAAGAAAAATTAAGAATTTAGCATCAGCCCAGACCAAGGAGTGCTCAATGCGCTGCACAAGAAAACACGCACTTGCACTAAGCGCATAGCACCCGCTGAGTGCGAAAACACGCACCTGCGCTGAGCGAGCAAATCGCTAAGCGCGAGTACGAAGGCCTAAATCCACTTTAGCAACTATAAAAAGAGATTCAAGCCAATAAGAAAGAACACACCGAGTCTCTGAGGACTCTCAAACCTACCTAATGTATGAGAACTCTTCCTTGGGGAATTCTCTTCTCTTTCTCATCATTTTTTCTATTCCCTTCTTCCATCCCTTCTCCTCCACCAATTCTTATACCCCATTTCAGTGTAAGGCCCTCAATCGCCATGAGAGGATAAACCTCTAGTTAGGGCTTGGCAGGCCTAAAGAGCTAAAGAGATGTATGATGCACTTCATATTTATCAATGCAATAGGTGTTTTCTATCCTATTGTCTTTTCTTATTTATATTTCATGCATTACTCATCTTTACATTATGATAGGAGTTAGATGCTCGACAGAGGGTAAATCTTAATAAAAATATAAAGAAAGTATGCATGCATAAGTTTTTGGGGTTAAACGCTCGACAAAGGATAACTTATATTAGAACAAAAAGAAAAGATATCATAAGGAAATCATTGCTAGACATAGGATGACAACATTATGCCCATGCATTAAAGCACACATCTAGAATCAAAGCTTCATGCATTTTATCTATTGAATCTTTACAAAGACATTTGGGAGATAGATAGGTAAGATAGGCTTGTCATCGTGAGGCATCAGGGGCAAGTAATCGAATAGATGTAGGTAGGATAAATTCACCTAATTGATAAAGAAAAATAAAAAAATCATACATCCTAGGAAAACAAGGCATAGTAGGACCTAACATTCTCATTCTATTGAATTTTCTAATTAATTATTTTGATTTCTATTATTTTCTCTACCAGTAGTTGTTATCTATTACTATTCTTGTACTTATTTGACACCACTCTTTATTTCTTTCCTTACGAATTGAAAATTATACCATAAAAGTACAAAAAAAAAAATCCCTATGGAATTCGACACTCGGACTTCCGAGTTTTACTACTTGGACATTTGGTGCACTTGCCCAACCGTTAAGAAGTTTTTGGTGCCGTTGCAAGGGATTTTGTCTTTGTACTTGGTTGCCATACATTTTCAATTTGTAAGCAATAATTCTTTTATTCTTACTTTTTACAATTTTTCTTATGCATTCTTTTCTTCCATAATTTGCACGGTAGTCCTTGTTTTTGTGTAAGCGTGGTAGAACTGCAGCTGGAGTTTTAGCTTCTATCAACTTGGAAATTAAAGCGACCATGAGATGTAACAACGCTGCAAGAAAAAGAAGGGAACAAGAAGCACAAGGAAGAAGTCAAACCTCACCTTCCCTCTCCACAAAGCTACATTCAAATGGAAGATGAACATGCACGACGAATGACACTAGAGGATTACTCTAGTACAGCAACTTCACAATTCTAGACAAGCATTGCAAGGCTGGAGGTTCAAGCTGCCAACATTTCTTATCCTCATTCTCTCATACAACTAATATAAGGAATCCTCTTCCACGGTCTACCAAATGAGGATCCTTAAGCTCATTTCGCCACCTACATAGAAATGTTTTAATATATGTTTTCTCTTATGAAGATCTTTAAAATATGAAGGAGGAAACCATGGGCTTGAAAGGCATGAAGGATCTCAAAAACTCAGAATATTTTTAGTTCCTTTCGTTGAATTGGAAGAGGCATCATCGACAGAGGTAAGTGCTGTTCGGCAGAGTGATCGTTATTACCAATATGTTGATGCCGTGAATGGCATGTGAGACCCTACTAGGACAAACATTGGTGGGAAAAGTTTTAAAAATGAAGCTAGTCCATTTGGGTCAGAATTGAATTTGGCTCCAATTTTTTCGAAAATTCTAAATGCTTCTTCTCTGTTGGAGATCAGGGATGGTATTAATGCTTTAAATCAAGATGGAATTTTGAATGATTCCCTGAATTTCCAAAGGCCCTTGCCAATTCCTCCCACTGCAATCCAGGTAACAGGTTCTAGCACAGGTTATATACAATTGCTGGGTAACAACTCATGCCAGGGAAGTATTGAGAGCAATGCAACATTTTCTACTGCTCAGCTACATCCTGAGTACTCCAATATAAGAACCGCGGATTGCAAATACCCTTAACAAGTGGCTGCTACTTTGTCAAGCGACACCCATCCTTATCAGCATGGGGATGTTGGTCGGCCCAAAAAGCTCAATAGGCATTTGGACTACAATCCTGGCAATGAATTAGTGACTCCCTTATATGTTAATCCAAGTGATGGTTACACTGATGAAATTTTTGGTGGAAGGTCCATGCAAAAGGAAATAAGAGTCTTTTCTGAAAATCCTCTTTCACGCTTGGATGATCTAATCTATCAACAGGGTGAATCTTATGGAATTACAGACTCCCCTCATGGGATGCCCCATGCCTTATCTGATCCACAGTTGAATGAGAGTGGAGCAAGGTCTGGTTACATCACGCAAAATGGATTTTGTCAATCTTTCTGCATTAACCTTGAAAAGTGTCAATTATCTTCAATGTTACCCCATCAAGTCTCACGGGTGAACCTTATGGAGAATCAGCATGAGTCCATTGTCCATCATCCTCAAATGCAAAGTAAGACACCAAAAGTTGAGTCATCTGAGCCACACAAAAGGCAAGATTTGGCATCTTCTCCATACTATGATTCATTGGGAATGAATGATCCTGTTCATATGATGGATAACATTATAACTGAAAAAAAGAACCTTAATGCTCAAACTGACTTGAGTGGACCCAGCTATGTTGCTGAGGATATTCAGGAAAATTCCATAAAATTAGAAAGGATTAAGTTAATTGAAGAAAAGAATCCAATTTTTATGGATAGCAAGGTTCATGAGGTGAAATCAACTGTCATTGATATGGGACATGTGCCTGAATTGCATCTTTTGGAGTCCTTCCCTGCTAATAACTTCAATGCTAAGATTAATATGCAAAAGAATTGGGAGCTACCTTCTGAGGGTATAGTTCCTGTTTCATCAGGCATGATGGGCCTCTCTCTAAATAATCTAGTGGGAAGGGCCCGATCTGATCCTGACATGAGCCAAAGGACTAGTGATCACAAAAAATGTGCTTTGGCTGAAGGTCTGAATCGTGAACAAGGGATTGATCTTTCATTGACCAGAAACTTTGATTTAAATGCTCCAATTTTAAATTGTGAAGTAGGTTCTTGTGACAAATTTTCTCAAGGAGATCATATGTTCGAGCTGTCCATTCACCCAGATTCTCTTAAAGCCGAACAAATTCATCCTTGTAAGAATCAGAGGGTTGCAGGTTTTCAAGAAAACCCTACTGTAAGCTCTGCAAGTTTGTATCCTGCTGCATTCGCAAATCTAAACATGCCATTGAATGACCAGGATTGTTCAAGCAATATTATGTCTTTTAAAATTGCACCATCTTATCTTGATGACTTTATTATCAGCACTGGTCAAATGGTGAGTCAGATTATCCCCGAATACTCTGCCTCTGGAATGTCAAAAGTTGAAGATAAAATTTCAGAACAATCAAGAAAGTGTAATGATGCAAGTCGAGTGGAGCCGTTTGTTGTAGTAGAAGACATGAATGGTGTTGTTTGTCCATATATCTCAGAGGTTGTTCTAAGTGTTGTTGTATCCTTATCTCATACAGAAGCTGAGAGCATCGTCCCTGAGTCTGAACCTGAGGTACGAAAAACTGAAATAAGATGTTTTATGATATTTTCTTTATGGCTTCCTGAATATTTTGTTTTTATTTACAGGATTTTGTTGACGATCAAACAGACAAAAATGAATTCCTTTCTGATGCAATGATAGCAGAAATGGAAGCTAGCTTTATGGTTTACAGGTTGATCATCACTGAAATGTTTCAGTTCTGGTTTTTTCTTCAACTTTCAATATCACATAAATGTGGCTATTAAGAATTGTTGATACCCAAGTCTTAGTTGATTAGATAATTGCCATGAATGAAATAATTTAATATACTCTTTCAATGGTGGTCAACGATTCAATTTAAGTTTAACAGTGTTTTCTTCCTTTTCTATGTAATGCAGATAATAAGAAATGCTGATCTTGAAGACCTTACGGAGTTAGGATCTGGTACTTATGGAACTGTTTATCATGGAAAATGGCGGGGAACAGATGTTGCTATAAAGAGAATTAAGAAGAGCTGCTTTGCAGGGAGGTCTTCTGAGCAAGAACGGTTGGTAAGTATTCAGTGCACTTTTCTTCTCAACACCATGTTATGTATTAATAACATACATATTTATATCTCTATCTACTCATAGGTTTAATGTTACTTCTCATAAATAGAGGGATGAGTGTAGGATTAAATCCAAATGCACTTGAGCAATTGACCTTTGTGATGTAGGGGAAACCCATAAAGATATTGAATGCTATTGGCATGAAGAACCTTGGCCTGCTCCCAAATTCAATCTTAACTTGAGTGTCGTGAGCATGAAAAATCTGCTTCAAGATGAGATGAATCTTGGATTTGTCGATGCTACATAGTTGGGTGCCAATCTTAGTCAACTTAGGTAGTAAAGTAGGTCATATAGTCCAGGGTTTTTCAACCAACCATAGTCAGTGATGCTTTTAGGTCAAATTTACTGACTAAACTTATTTAACCTTTCAAAAAAATACTTCCGAATCAACTTGATGATACTGATCGAGAACCAACAGTAGTGTATTAATGAAGTCCTTTCCATAATCAATCAATTTGGGGATAATTACTTGATAAATTGTAATCCGTGCTGCTTTATTACGTAATAATAAAATGTTTTTCAAAGTCATGTCAAGAACATCAAGGAGATACGGAACACAAAAAAATAAAACATAATATAGCAGAACTTTCTTGTTATTCTTGTTATTGAGGAGTAATCTTACAACTCAAAATAGAAACAGTAGAAACTTCTTACGTGAAACTCAATAGATACTTTATACATAAAAATGAATAAACCAGGTAATTAAATGAAACTCTTGAAGAGGGGTAATGTCCATGCTGCTCATAATGACCCTTATTGGCATAGCTTTCTTGACTTGTGGTGAGAAGCTATTTTGAATCAGCACATAAAAATATTGCTCCTTTTTGTGAGATGATTACTCACTTGACTTCTTTCATTTGGACACACATGTAATTCCCTCTTGCAAATCTTGTTCGTCTCTTCGGCCTCACGCATCCACTTCTCCTTCATAGTTTTCCAATTGACCTCAAAACCCTCGGTGATCCTTGTTGCAGTTCTGTGAACCTCACTCCTTGGAGGGTATTGCAATGCATAAGACAACACAAGCCTCACATCATCCACAAACTCATAAGCTTCTGAGTAATCCGAATTCTTCAACTTTGACTCAATATCCTCCAAACCCTTTGGCTTTTTCATGGCTTCAGACTTATCAAGAACGTAAAAAATCTTAGGATGAAGAACATCCTTCTGTAAAGCCCACGCATCTCTTCCTACCATCAAGCGCTTCAACATCGCCCAGCATTGCATCTTCTTGCAACGGTCCATCATCATTACGTGCTCCACCTTTTGCTTCTTCTTCTCTCTGTTCTTGCACTCCACACGCACACTATCCTCCTTCTTTTTCTCCGACTCACATACTTTGGACTGGTTTTTAGTGTTAACCCGTGTTGCCATTTCGGTTCTTGAAATTCTTGAATCAGTGACACAAGATTCTGATGGGTTTTCGGTGTTAACCCACATTGTCATGGCATAATAACCCTTCTTATTCTTCAGCTCACACACTTTGGACACTATTGAATCTTTTGGAGTGTTGGCACCACAAGAATAAGAAACTTTAGAACCTGGAGGGAAGATCTTTATAACGAGTTTTCTCCGAGGATGTTCTGCTTTTGCCATTGGTTTGGTGGCCTACTATAATTGATGTGAAATATGAAAAAACTGATATGAATGAACCCCCAATGGAACGAAAGCTGAACTCAAGGTTGTGCGCGCGAGACAGAGGAAATATGGCGGGTGGGTAAAACAAAGATGTGAGTGGGATATTTATAGGATAAAAAGTAGTTAAAATAATACGCAGCAGTCTAGCCTTTATAATAATAATAATAATAATGACCACTACAAGATAAAAGAGCGGGCAATCTTTAACAGTTATAATCTAATAATGACAACTTTAATAGATTTTATTTTGTATATATATTACACTTTTCTTAAATAAGTAAAAAATGTATAAACATGCTGCATGCTATTTGACATAACAGATATTGTGTAATTCTGATATATGTATTCATGTAAATATATAAAGTGAGTCTGACTCGGGTTGCTTCCTTAGAATTTATATATTAATTTATTTTAATTGAATAAAATTATTAAAAGTTGTTTTTAATAGTTAATAGATGGAGATTTTTATGGCTAACACAAAGTTTATTTATGTAAAATCTACTCTTCAAATTTCAACTCAGACATAAAATACCATTTTTTAAAATCCTCCATTAATTTTTTTATTTGAGTTTTGCACCAATTTTCTCATAAAAAAATTCTCACATATTTTTGTTTAATTTAAATTATGTTTATTACCTGTTAACTTGTTTTGAAATTGTTTATTTGAACAAATTGTGTTTGCATCTCCTAACTTTTTTTTTCTTCTAAAATTACATATAGTTTAGATTGTATCTTTCATTTTCTTGAATTTGTACTTGAGTTTTTTAATTTTTAATTGCAATAACATATTTATTAAGAAAATTTTATTATTCAGTAAATAATTTTAAATATATATCTCAACCACTTGCAATCTCTCAGTATCTCACAGTTGTACTATATAAAAAAAATTAAAATATGTTTTTCACCCTCATAAAATTAGAGATTTTTGAAATTTATCTTGGTTCTTTTAAAAATTTTAGTATATTTTTTTGTTCTTATAAAATTAAAATATTTTTTTTGGTCTCGAGGAAGATTTGAATATTTGAATCTATTTGTATAACTTTTTTTACATTCTTTATATACATAATCAATGTAAAAAATGTTACATTTACATAAGTTATTTTGTCACTTACATGGTTCTTTAATAGAAAATTCTGTTTTACCTTTGGCTGCAAGGAAGCTTAAAATATGGGGAGAAACTATTTGAGGATATGTATGTAATATAGAGGTTGGATAATTGATCACGGGGATTGAAAATACTTTTATGTCTTCCTTGCCTCTGGGCCAACTAATTGGAGCATGCATTTTCAGTCATGCTTAGCAATTACACAACAAAAAGATCAAATCACCTTTTGAGAATATGAAAATTGAAAATTTTGAAAATGTTGAAAATAGAAAAGAAAATACTCTATTCCCATCAACAAGCGCATCAAACAGTCCTGACAGAGTAGACTATTTAAATTATGAAAACACAAACACAAGACAACAACAATTTTATATGCTGAAAAGGAAAGAGAGATTAGCACAAATTGACTTTTTAATACATTGATAAAAAGACTGCAAGGGGTCAAATAAACAAAGGAGAAAACAATGCAAATATGTTTAACATTTTTTTTACACTAAAATATGTTTTGAGCCTCTTATAAATATTTAAATTTTATGTTTGTTCCATGAGATATGAAAGATGAAGAGAAGACGAATTCAACCCAAAGCATTATGATCTCTTGATATTCTTTTTAGTATAAAGATCTTGTGTGTGTGTGCATGTAGCAACCAAAGAAATATATATGGTTGAAGTATAAATGTTCTATAGGATTTAACTGAAGCAATATAATTGTTAATTTTGTCGTTGATGACTACTACATTATTGACTCTTGGTATTATTAATGGTTTATTGTTAGCAATTTTGGGTCATACTGATCACTGCTAAATAAATGTGTTTTTGATAATGAGAAATAAAGTGAAATTGTCTTCAAAAATAATTATTTAACAGTTATTTGTGCTAAATTGTTAAGAATTGATATTTTTTTCCAAAATTATAGTTGCAAATATAAAAAGTGGAGGGATTAAAAGCACAAAGCTACAGAAATAATGAAGAAAAATTAAGGATTTAGCATCAGGCCCAACCCAAGGCGCGCTCAGTGCAAAAAATGCGATGAGCAAGAAAAGAACCACCTGCGGTGAATGAGCAAAGCGTGAGTACGAAAACCCAAATCCACTTCAACAATTATAAAAAGAGAGTCAAACCAAGGAGAAAGGACACACCGAGTCTCAGAGCACTCTCACACCTACCTAAAGCCTAAGAACTCTTCCTTATGGAATTCTCTTCTCTCTCTCTCTCTCATCATTTTTTCTATTCCCTTCTTCCATCCCTTCTCCTCCACCAATTCTTATACCCCCATTTCAGTGTAAGACCCCCAATGGCCATGAGAAGTTAAACCCCTAGTTATGGTCTGGCAGGCCTAAAAGCCAAAGAGATGTATGATGTACTCCATATTTATCAATGCAATAGGTGTTTTATATCCTATTGCCTTTTCTTATTTATATTTCATGCATTTCTCATCTTTACATTATGTTAGGAGTTAGATGCTCGACAGAGGGTAACTCTTAAAAAAAATATAAAGAAAATATGCATGCATCAGTTTTTGGGGTTAGGCGCTCGACAGAGGATATCTTATATTAGAACCAAAAGAAAAGATATCACAAGGAAATCATTGCTAGACATAGGATGACAACATTATGCCCATGCATTAAAGCACATATCTAGAATCCAAGTTTCATGCATTTTATCTATTGAATCTTTACAAAGGCATTTGGGAGATAGGTAGGTAAAATAGGCTTGTCATCTTGAGGCATCAGGGGCAAGTAATCAAATAGATGTGGATAGGATAAATTCACCTAATTGATAAAGAAAAATCCAAAAACCATACATCCTAGGAAAACAAGGCATGCTAGGTCCTAATGTTCTCATTCTACTGAATTCTCTAATTAATTATTTTACTTTCTATTATTTTCTCTATCATTAGAGGTTATCTATTAGTATTATTGTACTTATTTTACACCACTCTTTATTTCTTCCCTTACGAATTGAAAATTACACAATAAAAGTACAAAAAAAAAATCCCTGTGAAATTCGACACTCGAACTTCTGAATTTTAATACTTGGACATTTGGTGCACTTGCCAAACCATTAACATGTTTTTGGCGCCGTTGCCGGGGATTTTGTATTCGTATTAGGTTGTCATACATTTTTAATTCGGAAGCAATAATTCTTTTATTCTTTATTTTTTCAATTTTTCTTCTCCATCCTTTTCTTCCATAATTTGCACGATAGTGCTTGTTTTTGTGTATGCGAGGTAGAACTGCAGCTGGAGATTTAGCTCCTGTCAACTTGGAAATTGAAGCCACTTACAGGCGTAACAACGCTGCAAGAAAAAGAAGGGAACAAGAAGCATAAGAAAGCAATCAAACCTCACCTCCTCCCTCTCCACAAAGCTACATTCAAATGGAAGAGAAACATGCACGAAGAATGACGCTAGAGGACTACCCTAGTACAACAACTCCACAATTCTTCATAAGCATTGCAAGGTCGGAGGTTCAAGCAGCCAACATTTCTTATCCTCATTCTCTCATATACAACTAATACAAGGAAACCTCTTCCACGGTCTATCAAATGACAATCCTTATGCTTATCTAGCCACCTACATAGAAATTTGTAACACGGTAAAAATAGTTGGTGTCCCTGAAACTGCTATACGCCTTAATCTCTTTTGTTTTTCTTTAGCTGGGGAAGCAAAAAGGTATCTACACTCCTTTAAAGGTAATAGCTTGCAGACTTGTGAAGAAGTCGTACAAAAGTTCCTAAAGAAATACTTCCTAGAGTCAGAGACTGCTGAAGGGAAGATGGAAATATCTTCATTCCATCAAAGACTTCTCCAAGATTGCAAGGCCACTTAGTAATCTGCTAAACAAAGATGTTGTTTTTAAATTTGATGAAGAATGTTCAGCAGCATTCCAAACCCTGAAAAACAAGCTCACAACTGCACCAGTAATGATCGCACCTAATTGGAGCAAAGAATTTGAATTGATGTGTGATGTCAGTGACTATGCAGTGGGCGTAGTCCTAGGACAAAGGCGACACAAGACATTCCATGCCATTTACTATGCTAGCAAGGTTCTTAATGATGAACACATGAATTATGTCACTACGGAGAATGAGATGCTAGCTATTGTCTTTGCCTTTGGAAAAATTTAGGTCATACTTGGTGGGGTCAAAAGTAGTGATTTTCACCAATCATGCCGCCATCAAGCACCATCTCACCAAAGCAGATTCCAAACCAAGGTTGATTAGATGGGTCCTGCTTATACAAGAGTTCGATATAGTTATCAAAGACAAGAAGGGATGACCCACATTTGTTCAAGCTGGGAGCAGATAATTTGCTAAGGAGGTGTGTTACAATGGAGGAAGCATAGAGCATCCTTTGGCACTGCCATAGTTCTCCTTATGGCGGTCACCACAATGGAGACAGGACGACAACAAAAGTACTACAATCAGGTTTCTTTTGGCCCTCAATCTTTAAAGACGTTCTTGACTATGTGTGTCACTGTGACAAATGCCAAAGAACAGGGGGGATTTCCACAAGAAACGAGATGCCTCTACAAAACATAATGGAGGTATAATTTTTTTATTGTTGGGGCATTGATTTTGTGGGACCTCTTCCATCTTTATACATGAATATCTATATCTTGGTAGCCATAGATTATGTGTCCAAGTGGGTGGAAGCCATAGCCACTCCAAAGAATGATGCCAGGGTGGTGATAATTTTTTTTAAAGAAAGACATATTTTCCCATTTTGGGGTACATAGGGCCCTAATCAGTGCCGGAGGAACACACTTCTACAACACACAACTAAAAAAGGTTCTGGAGCATTACAATGTCAAACACAAGGTGGCCACACCTTATCATCCACAGACAAATGGTCAAGCAGAAGTCTCAAATATAGAGCTAAAGCGAATCCTTGAGAAGATTGTTGCATCATCAAGAAAGGATTGGGCTTTGAACTGAGATGATGCTCTCTGGGCTTTCAAGACCCCCATTGGCCTGTCCCCGTTTCAGTTGGTATATGGAAAGGCATGCCACCTACCGGTGGAATTGGAGAACAAAGCCTATATGGCCATTACGATAACCCTATGCACACCTACTGGAGGTTTTGTTCTAAACACTTATGGTGCCCTATGGAAGTTGTTGTGGAAGGATCTGACTACACTCGCACAAATATGGAGCGTACTTTCTTACTTTAATCTTGCTCCTACTTCTCACACTTCTAATTTGAATGTTGACAAGGCAAGACTGATTCACGGTCTAGTAATGAATATGGACATGGACTTGGGGAGTTTGATCTCTGGTAAAATCACACAAATTGCCTAATCCAGCCCCTCTAGATTAGGGTTCCCAGTGTTGATCACAACACTATGTGACGCTCAGGGGGTTGTTTCTGACACCCTGACTTTTGAGTCATTAAGTCCTGTGATTAACTTAGCCTACATAAAAAAGAATTGTTGGAACCCCGCAGATCCATCCATCACATTCTCCTGGCCCCGTTGTACCCGCACTAGAGCTGCCACACCAGACGCCCTGCCTCCCGCACAACCACCACCACAGGCCGCACGTCACCAACACCCAGCCACTTTAGCCCAGCCGGATCTACACAGTCAGATGCTCCAGTCCATCTATCAGGGCCAACAGATCATCGTCTAGGATCTTCACTGACTTTCCATTCACATGAAGATGAACCCACCACTTACGACCCCAGAGGCCTTCATCCAACAAGTTGCGTGGCCAGGAGTCCAGCCCTCTGAGGTCAGAGAGACAATGGTCGGAACTAAAGATGACATCATTGCGGACCTGACAGCTGCTGATTACGGCCCATGGCCAGACTTGGGTTGAAGAGAAGTAGTATTTTAATTCTATGTTTTATTTATGCTTTTGATGTTTTATTTGAACTTGGTCTGTAAATAATGCTATTTAAATTCAATTATGTTATCCTCTATTGAATAATTTCATGATAACTATGAGGTCACTATTAAAAGCTTTTCTGAAAGGACTCAACACTTGAAATGCTGAATGCCAATTTTGTGAAAATGCTGGTTCCCTAGAGGCAAGGGTCAATTCAAGCAGTGGAGTATGAATCACAACAAAGAGAGAAAAGGTTAGCTTGGGTGAAAGAAATCATGGTATGATAAGCCAACAACTTTATCTTGTCCCGGTGAGTTGTGTGAACTTATTTGTGAGAGAACGTTTGTTTTTAATTTCCCAATTTTGCATCATTCTTAGACTATCAGATTAATTACATAAGGTGGAAATGATCAAGACCATTTTTCTTTTTATTTTAGCCACTTAGCCAAAAAGCCAACCTTTGATGAAAATTTATCCCTTGCACCCTTGTTGAGTCAAAAATTAATAATTATTTTTCTAAATAAAACCCCTGAGCCTATTTTTTGATATCTCTGACCTTGTTTTAGGGTTCTAAGAGAGCATAAGAGTTTTAGTTATAATAGACCTTAATTTGGGGGAGGGCTAGGATAAAGATGGTCTTAGGAAGGTAAAAACAACACCTAATAAGGCACCCTCAAAAATTTGTTAGGCCCAAAAGTTTTATATCCAACAAAAATAAAAAATAAAAATTTGGGGCATAAAAATAGGAGCCATAAATGTTGAGGCTGAAAAACAAATAAAGCCTAGGCTAAGTATAATTTTTCTAGGATAAAATGTCTCTTATAACCTTAATTTTTGAAATTCCAGAAAAACCATAATTTCTTTGATTAGCCAGGCCCCATTACAATCCAATAAAAGTCCTTAGTGATCCACCAAGTGTAAGCATGATAACTTTAACTGAGATGAAGTGCAAAATTTGGAACATTAATTGCGGGTCGTAGAATTTTAAACACTCATCACCTAAGACACTTGTGCGCAGAGAGAAACACTAAAACCTGGTGAGGAAAAGTGAGGCAAGCCTACTTGATTGATTTCTACAATTAACCAATTCTATCTAAACGTTTGTTTACGCTTCCATTGCAAGATCATGGCAATTGCAAAAAGGTCCAGCTGAGGGAATTTGAAAAATTCCAGCTATTGAAAGTGTTGGAGCATCCAGAGCCTACACTTATTTTGTTTTCCTTGAGGACAAGCAAAGTCTTTAATTGGGGGATTTTGATAACTACTAAATAAATGTGTTTTTGATAATGAGAAATAAAGTGAATTTGTCTTTAAAAATAATTATTTAGTAGTTATTTGTGCTTAATTGTTAAGAATTGATTTTTTTTTCCAAATTATGGCTGCATATATAAAAATTGGAGGGATTGAAAGCAAAGCTACAGAAATTACGAAGAAAAATCAAGGATTTAGCATCAGGCTCAGCCCAAGGCGCGCTTAGGGCACTGCCCGCACTACGCGCACCAGCAAGCACTTGCGCTAAGCGCACAACACACACTAAGTGTGAAAACACGCACCTGGGTTGAGTGAGCAGAGCGCACTAAGTGTGAGTACGAAGGCCCAAATCCACTTCAGCAACTATAAAAAGAGAGTCAAGCCAAGGAGAAAGGACACACCGAGTCTCAAAGCACTCTCATACCTACCTAAAGCCTAAGAACTCTTCCTTGGGGAATTCTCTTCTCTCTCATCATTTTCTCTATTCCCTTCTTCCGTCCCTTCTCCTCCACCAATTCTTACACCCCCATTTCAGTGTAACACACTCAATGGTCATGAGAGGCTAAACCCCTAGTTAGGGCCTAGCAGACCTAAAAAGCCAAAGAGATGTATGATGGACTCCATATTTATCAATGCAACAGGTGTTTTCTATCCTATTGTCTTTTCTTATTTATATTTCATGCATTACCCACCTTTACAATAGGGGTTAGATGCTCGACAGAGGGTAACTCTTAATAAAAATATAAAGAAAATATGGGTGCATCAGTTTTAGGGGTTAGACACTCGACAGAGGATAACTTCTAATAGAACAAAAAGAAAAGATATCATAAGGAAATCATTGCTAGACATAGGATGACAACATTATGCTCATGCATTAAAGCACACATCTAGAATCAAAGCTTCATGCATTTTATCTATTGAATCTTAACAAAGGCATTTGAGAGATAGGTAGGTAAAATAGGCTTGTCATCATGAGCCATCAAAGGCAAGTAATAAAATAGATGTGGGTAGAATAAATTCACTTAATTGATAAAGAAAAATCCAAAAATCATACATCTTAGGCAAACAAGGCATGCTAGGTATGTATTAATTATTTTTTCTAAATAATTATTTTGCTTTCTATTATTTTCTCTACCATTAGTTGTTATCTATTACTATTCTTGTACTTATTTTCCACCGCTCTTTATTTCTTCCCTTACGAATTGAAAATTATACAATAAAAGTACAAAACAAAACCCCTCTAAAATTTGACACTCGGACTTCCGAGTTTTACTACTTGGACATTTGGTGCACTTGCCAAACCATTAACAAGTTTGTGGTGCGGTTGTCAAGGATTTTGTCTTCGTACTAGGTTGCCATACATTTTCAATTTGTAAGCAATAATTCTTTTATTCTTTATTTTTACTATTTTTCTTCTCCATTCTTTTCTTCCATAATTTGCACGGTAATGCTTGTTTTTATGTATGTGAGGTAGAACTGCAGCTGGAGATTTAGCTCTTATCAACTGGGAAATTGAAACCACTTGCAGGCGTAACAACGCTGTAAGAAAAAGAAGGGAACAAGAAGCACAAGGAAGAAGTCAAACCTCACCTCCTCCCTCTCCACAAAGCTACATTCAAATGGAAGAGGAACATGCACGACGAATGACGCTAGAGGACTACTCTAGTACAACAACTCCATAATTCTTCACAAGCATTGCAAGACCGGAGGTTCAAGCGGCCAACATTTCTTATCCTCATTCTCTCATATAACTAATACAAGGAATCCTCTTCCACGGTCTACGAAATGAGGATCCTTATGCTGATCTAGCCACTTACATAGAAATGTTTAAATATCTTTTTTCTCTAATGAAGATCTTCAAAATATGAAGGAGGAAACCATGGGCTTAAAAGGCATGAAGGTTCTCAAAAACTTGGAATATTTTTAGTTCCTTTGGGTTAATCTCAGACGTAAGTGCTTTTCGGCAGAGTAATCGTGATTACCAATATGTTGATGCCCTGAATGATATGTGAGACCCTACTAGGACACACATTGGTGGGCAAAGTTCAACATCACCCAGCATTGCATCTTTTTGCAATGGTCCATCGTCATTACATGCTCCACCTTTCGCTTCTTCTTCTCTCTGTTCTTGCACTCCACACGCACAGTATCCTCCTTCTTTTTCTTCGACTCACATACTTCCGACAGGTTTTAGTGTTAACCCATGTTGCCATGCATTTCGGTTGTTGAAATTCTTGAATCAGAGACTCAAGATTCTGATGGGTTTTCGGTGTTAACCCACATTGTTATGGCATAATAACCCTTCTTATTCTTCAGCTCACACACTTTGGACACTATTGAATCTTTTGGATCTTGGTACCACAAGAATAAGAAACTTTAGAACCTGGAGAGAAGATCTTTATAACGAGTTTTCCCTGAGGATTTTCTGCTATTGCCATTGGTTTGGTGACCTATAATTGATGTGAAAATATGAAAAACTGAGATGAATGAATCCCCAATGGAAGGAAAACTGGCTTAAGGTTGTGCGTGAAACAGAGGAAATATATAGCGGGTGGGTAAAACAAAGATGTCAGTGGGATATTTATAGGATAAAAAGTAGTTAAAATAATACGCAGCAGTCTAGCCTTTATAATAATAATAATAACGACCACTACAAGATAATAGAGCGGGCAATCTTTAACGGTTATAATCTAATAATGACAACTTTAATAGATTTTATTTTGTATATATATTACACTTTTCTTAAATAAATAAAAAATGAATAAACATGCTGCATGCTATTTGACATAATAGATATTCTGTAATTTTGATATGTGTATTCATGTAAATATATAAAGTGAGTCTGACTCGGGTTGTTTCCCTAGAATTTATATATTAATTTATTTTAATTCAATAAAAATAATAAAGGTTGTTATTAATAGTTAATTAATGGAGATTTTTAGGGCTAACATAAAGTTTATTTGTGTAAAATCTACTCTTCAAATTGCAACTAAGATATAAAATACCATTTTTTAAATTCGTCCACTAATTTCTTGATTTGAGTGTTTTATCAACTTTCTCATAAAAGAATTCTAACATATTTTTGTTTAATTTAAATTATGTTTATTACCTCTTAATATGTTTTGAAATTGTTTATTTTAACAAATTACATTTGTATCTCCTGAGTTTTTCTCAAATTACATATAACACCACCTTTTTTTTTGTATCAGTGCACTAATCCCTCTATATCTTTGAAATAGTTACTTATGAGTTTGAAAATATTACATGAACACCTTCTTGTATGTTACACTAACATCCTCTTGATGGGAAAGTAACTATAATGGGAAAAAAGAGATGTTTGTGTAATTGCATGCAACTTCTAGGATGGTTATATAAATATGTTTAAAGCTTAAAAATATTAATTGCTTTATAACTTTCATTACATGGAAAAAAACATTACTGAATTGAGTAAATAATATAGTAATTAAATAAATTTTAATAATTTAAAATATTTATAATTTTATTCTTTAAATTTAGACTGCATCTTTCATTTTTTTGAACTTGTACTTGAGTTTTTTAATTCTCAGATGCAATAATATATTTATTAAAAAATTATATTATTCATTAATTAATTAATATAGATCTCAACCACTTGCAATCTCTCACTATCTCACATAGTTGTACTACATAAAAAAGTTAAAATATGTTTTTCACCCTCATAAAATTAGAGATTTTTTAGATTTATCTTTGTTCTTGTAAAAAAGTTAAAATATTTGTGCTTAATTGTTAAGCAGAATAAAAACTGGAGAGATTAAAAGCAAAAAGCTATAGAAATTACGAAGAAAAATTAAGGATTTGGCATCAGGCCCGACCCAAGGCACGCTCAGCACACAACACGTGCTGAGCGCGAAAACACACACCTGCGCTGAGCGAGCAGAGCGCGCTATGCGTGAGTATGAAGGCCCAAATCCACTTCAGCAACTATAAAAAGAGAGTCAAACAAGAAGAAAGAACACAACGAGTCTCAGAACACTCTCACACCTACCTAAAGCCTCATAACTCTTCCTTAGGGAATTCTCTTCTCTCTCTCATCATTTTTTCTATTTCCTTCTTCCATCCCTTCTCCTCCACTAATTCTTATACCCCATTTCAGTGTAAGGCCCCCAATGGCCAAGAGAGGCTAAACCCTTAGTTAGGGTGTCGAAGACCTAAAAAGTCATGGAGATGTATGATGACTCCATATTTATCAATACAACAAGTGTTTTCTATCCTATTGTCTTTTCTTATTTATATTTTTCATGTATTACTCATCTTTACGTTATGTTAGGGGTTAGATGCTTGGCAGAGGGTAACTCTTAATAAAAATATAAAGAAAATATGCATGCATCAGTTTTAGGAGTTAGGCGCTTGATAACTAATAAATAATTGTATTTTGATAGTAGAAAATTAATCAAATATTGGCCTGAAATTAATTATTTAGCAGTTATTTGTGATTAAAAGTTAGAAAATTAATTAAATTGAATTTTTGGTTGCAGATATAAAAATTGGAGGTGTAACAAGCAAAAAGGACAGAAAAATTGAAGAAAAGAAGAAAATTTGAAGAAAGCTCAACCCAATACGCGCGCTTAGCGCGCATCACGGGCTAAGCGGGCTAGGAAGTACTCGCGCTAAGCTTAGCGCGGGGTGTCGCACTAAGCGCGCCTACAAAGGCCCAAAGCCCACTTCAGCGGCTATAAATAGAGAGCCAGTCCAAGGGACATAGAACATGACGACAGAACCCCCTCTCCTAGGGGTTTCATTTACTCCCTTTCTTTCTTTCACCCGCTTCTCATTGTAAAGCCCTCTCATGACTATGAGTGGCTTATCCCCTAGTTAGGACCTGGCAGGCCTAAAATGCCAATGATGTATGGAGCATTTCAAGAGTTATCAATAAAAAGAAGATTTCCTTCCAGGTTCTTTTATTTACCGTTCTTTCTTTTTCATCCTGTATCTCAGACCTTACTTTCTGTTAGGGTTTAGTCCACTCGGGAGAGGGTAAAGCCTAATTAGGGGTAAGGAATGAATACTTGAATCTGTTTTAAGGGTTAGTCCACTCAGGAGAGGGTAACGCTTAATAGAACACTAAAAGGAAGAAATTATCGGGTTATCATTAGAGGGTTTTCCTTCTAGGTTCTTTTATCTGCTTTTCTTTTTTATTTATTCTGCATCTCAGACTTTATTTTCTGTTAGTCTTTAGTCCACTCGGGAGAGGATAAAGCCTAATTAGGGATAAGGAATGAATGCGGGAATCGGTTTTAAGAGTTAGGCCACTCGGGAGAGGGTAACGCTTAATAGAACAATAAAAGAAAGAAATCATAGGGTTCGCATGACCCAATGCCCATGCTTTAGCAAACATCTAGAATGTAATCTTAATGCATCTTAGTTATTGAGTCTTCGCAAAGGGCATTTGGAAGATATCCTGACGAATCCCTCAACGAGGCGCTCGATCGTTTCCACGGACTACTCAGGAAGACGCCTACACATGGATACAGTGAACCGATGCAACTAAACATCTTCATAGATGGCCTGCGAGCACAATCAAAGCAATTACTGGATGCATCCGTAGGAGGGAAGATCAAGCTAAAGACACCGGAGGAGGCAATGGAACTCATAGAAAACATGGCAGCTAGTGATCATGCCATTCTTTGTGATCGCACATATGCACCAACAAAGAGAAGCCTTCTAGAACTCACCACTCAAGATGCAACCTTGGCTCAAAATAAGTTGTTGTCCCAACAAATAGAAGCATGCATCAGTTTTAGGAGTTAGGCGCTCGACAGAGGATAACTTCTAATAGACCAAAAAGAAAAGAAATCATAAGGAAATCATTGCTAGACAAAGGATGACAACATTATGCCTATGCATTAAAGCACACATCTAGAATCAACGCTTCATGCATTTTATCTATTGAATATTTACAAAGGCATTTGGGAGATAGGTAGGTAAAATAGGTTTGTCATCATGAGGCATCAGGGCAAGTAATCAAATAAATGTGGGTGGCATAAATTCACCTAATTGATAAAGAAAAATCCATAAATCATACATCCTAGGCAAAAAAAGGCTTGCTAGGTCCTAACATTCTCATTCTATTGAATTCTCTAATTAGTTATTTTGCTTTCTATTATTTTCTCTACCATTAGCGGTTATCTATTACTATTCTTGTACTCATTTTGCACCACTCTTTATTTCTTCCCTTACGAATTGAAAATTATAGAATAAAAGGATAAAACAAAATCCCTGTGGAATTCGACACTCGAACTTTCGAGTTTTACTACTTGGACATTTGGTGCACTTGCCAAACCGTTAACAAGTTTTTGACGTCGTTGCCGGGGATTTTGTCTTCGTACTAGGGTGCCATAAATTTTCAATTTGTAAGCAATAATTCTTTTATTGTTTATCTTTACAATTTTTCTTCTGCATTCTTTTCTTCCATAATTTGCACGGCAGTGCTTGTTTTTGTGTATGCGAGGTAGAACTGCAGCTGGAGATTTAGCTCCTATCAAAATGGAAATTGAAGCCACTTGCAAGCGTAACAACGCTGCAAGAAAAAGAAGCACAAGGAAGAAGTCAAACCTCACCTCCTCCCTCTCCACAAAGCTACATTCAAATGGAAGAGGTACATGCACGACGAATGACGCTAGAGGACTACTCTAGTACAACAACTCCATAATTCTTCACAAGCATTACAAGGTGGGAGGTTCAAGCGGCCAACATTTCTTATCTTCATTCTCTCATAACTCTTCCACAGTCTACCAAACGAGGATCCCTATGCTCATCTAGCCACCTACAAAGAAATGTTCTAATATCTGTTTTCTCTTATGAAGATCTTCAAAATATTAAGGAGGAATACCATGGGCCTGAAAGGCATGAAGGTTGTCAAAAACTCAGAATATTTTTAGTTCCTTTGGGTGAATCTGAAGAGACATCATCGTTATAGGTAAGTGTTGTTCGGCAGAGTGATCCCGATTACCAATATGTTGTTGCCGTGAATGGCATGGGAGACCCTACCAGGACAAACATTGGTGGGCAAAGTTTGACAAATGAAACTATGGGATCAAGTGGCCTCAGAATAATTAAGAAGGGGGGGTTGAATTAATTATTCCTAAACCTTTACTAATTAAAAATTTACTCTTCTAAGGCTTTTACTATGTTGTTAAGTAAATGAAGGATAGAAAAGAAACTTAATCAAAAGTAAAAGCGGGAATTAAAGTGCACAGCGGAAATTAAAATAGTAGGGAAGAAGGAGACAAACACACAAGAGTTTTTATACTGGTTCGGCAATAACCCGTGCCTACATCCAGTCCCCAAGCGACCTGCGGTCCTTGAGATTTCTTTTCAACCTTGTAAAAATCCTTTTACAAGCAAAGATCCACAAGGGATGTACCCTCCCTTTTCTCTTTGAACAACCTAGTGGATGTACCCTCCACTAGAACTGATCCACAAGAGATGTACCCTCTCTTGTTCTCAGTCAACAACCCAAGTAGATGTACCCTCTACTTGTACCACAAAGGATGTACCCTCCAATGTGTTATGACAAAGTTCTCAGGCGGTTAAACCTTTGAAACTTTGTGAATGGGGATACAAAAGAATTCTCAGGCGGTTAGTCCTTTGAAATCTTTTGTATATGGGAAAGGGAAGAATCAAAAGAATTCTCAGACTGTGTTGTTTTGAATTCTTTGACAAGTGAGAAGGGAAACACAAAAGAATTCAGGCGGTTAGTCCTTTGTTCTTTTGGAAAAGGGAGAAAAGAGACACAAAAGGAATTCAGGCGGTTAGTCCTTGGCGAATTCTTTTTGGCAAAAGGAGAAGAGAATGAAAAAGATGAATAGCACAGTTTTGTTTTCAAGGTTTGGAAAACCATAAAACTTTAGAAAGCTTTTGACAAAGGAAGAAGAAGAAGTTCAAAGAGACTCATAAATCAATTGGCAAAAGTTTGTTGTCTAAAGAATGAATTGAAAGAGATACCGAAAAGCAAACCAAAGTCTTGCTTTTATAGACTCTTCATGTCTGGTCAAGAGAACCATTAGAAGAATTATAACCTTTAGAAAAACTTAAAAAACCATTTGAAAAAGTTGAAAACTATTTGAAGAGTTACATCTTTTTATTTTGTTCAGAAACTATTACTGGTAATCGATTACCAAATTAGTGCAATCGATTACACAATGTTTTTTGTGAAAGGATGCGACTCTTCACAATTAAATTTGAATTCCAATGTTCAAACACACTGGTAATCGATTACCAAATCATTGTAATCGATTATAACATTTTGAAATCAATTGAAACGTTGTAAATCAGTTGAAGGCTTTTTGAAAACCATTTTGCTACTGGTAATCGATTACAACAATCTGGTAATCGATTACTAGAGAGTGAAAACTCTTTGGTAAAAGTTTTTGAGAAAAATTCATGTGTTACTCAGTTTTTGGAAAAAAAAAATTAATACTTATCTTGATTGAGTCTTCTCTTGATTCTTGAATCTTTTAGTCTTGAATCATGATCTTGATTCTTGGAACTTGAATCTTGAAACTTGATTCTTGAAATCAAATTTCCATTTGAACCTTGAAGTGTTCTTGATTCAATCTTGAACTCATTCTTTGATTCTTGAGATCATCATCTTTGTTATCATAAAGTGTTCTTGACTTTTGAGCTTTTTGTCATCATCTTTGTTATCGTCAAAACTCTTTGAATCAATCTTGATTTATCATGAAGCTTGCTTCTACAGAAACCAGTCCATTTGGGACAAAATTGAATTTGGCTCCAGTTTTTTTGAAAATTCCAAATGCTTCTTCTCTATTCGAGATCAGGGATGGTATTAATGCAATAGGTTATATACAATTGCTCGGTAACAACTGATGCCAGGGAAGTATTGGAAATATTTATAATGAGTTTGAAAATATTACATGAACACCTTCTTGTATATTACACTAACATCCTCTTGATGGGAAAGTAACTATAATGGAAAAAAAGAGATGTTTGTGTAATTGCACGAAACTTCTAGGATGGTTATATAAATATGTTTAAAGCTTAAAAATATTAGTTGCTTTATAACTTTCATTACATGGAACAAAAAACATTACTGAATTGAGTAAAAAATATAGTAATTAAATAAAGTTTAATAATTTAAAATATTTATAATTTTATTGTTTAAATTTAGACTGCATCTTTCATTTTTTTGAACTTGTACTTGAGTTTTTTAATTCTTAGATGCAATAATATATTTATTAAAAAATTATATTATTCACTAAATATTTTTTAATATATATCTCAACCACTTGCAATCTCTCACTATCTCACATAGTTGTACTACATAAAAAAGTTAAAATATGTTTTTCACCCTCATAAAATTAGAGATTTTTTAGTTTTATCTTTGTTCTTGGAAAAATTTTAGTATATTCTTTTGTTCTTATAAAATTAAAATATTTTTTCGTCTTGAGCAAGATTTGAATATTTGAATCTATTTGTATAACTTTTTTAACATTCCTTATATACATAATCAATGTAAAAAATGTTACGTTTACATAAATTCATTTGTCACTTGCATGGTTCTTTTATAGAAAGTTCTCTTTTCCCTTTGGCTGCAAGGAAGCTTGAAATAAGGGGAGAAACTATTTGAGGATATGTATGTAATATAGAGGTTGGATCATTGATCATGGGGATTGAAAATACTTTTATGTCTTCCCTGACTCTCTGGGCCAACTAATGGGAGCATGCATTTTCAGTCATGCTTAGCAATTACTAAACAAAAAGATCAAATCACCTTTTGAGAATATGAAAATTGAAAAAGTTGAAAACATTGAAAATACTCTATTCCCATCAACAAGCACATCAAACAGTCCTGACAGAGTAGACTATTTAAATTATGCAAACACAAACACAAGACAATAGCAATTTTATATGCTGAAAAGGAAACGGAGATGAACACAAATTGATTTTTTAATACATTGATAAAAAGATCGCAAGGGGTCAAATAAACAAAGGAGAAAACAATGCAAATATGTTTAACATTTTTTTTACACTAAAATATGTTTTCAGCCTCTAATAAATATTTAAATTTTATGTTTGTTCCATGAGATATGAAAGATGAAGAGAATACAAATTTAACCCAAAGCATTTGAATCACTTGATATTCTTTTTAGTATAAGGATCTTGGGTGTGTGCATGTAGCAACCAAAGAAATATATATGGTTGAAATATAAATGTTTTATAGGATTTAACTGAAGCAGTATAATTGTGAATTTTGTCGTTGTTGACTTCTACATTATTGCTCCCTTGGCATTATTAATGGTTTAGTATTCGCAAGTTTGGGTCATACTCATAAATGCTAAATAAATGTGTTTTTGTTAATGAGAAATAAAGTGAAATTGTATTTAAAAATAATTATTCACCAGTTATTTGTGCTTAATTGTTAAGAATTGATGTTTTTTGACGTGAGGCTTCAAGGGCAAGTAATCAAATAGATGTGGGTAGGATAAATTCACCTAATTGATAAAGAAAAATCCAAAAGTCATACATCCTAGGCAAACAAGGCATGCTAGGTATGTATTAATTATTTTGCTTTCTATTATTTTCTCTACCATTAGCTATTATCTATTACTATTCTTGTACTTATTTTCCACCACTCTTTATTTCTTCCCTTAAGAATTGAAAATTGTACAATAAAAGGACAAAACAAAATCCCTGTGGGATTCGAGACTCGAACTTCTGAGTTTTACTACATGAAAATTTGGTGCACTTGCCAAACCGTTAACAAGTTTTTGGCGCCGTTGTCGGGGATTTTGTCTTCGTACTAGGTTGCCATACATTTTCAATTCGTAAGCAATAATTCTTTTATTCTTTATTTTTACTATTTTTCTTCTCCATTCTTTTCTTCCATAATTTGCACCGTAGTGCTTGTTTTTGTGTATGGGAGGTAGAACTGCAGCCGAAGATTTAGCTCCTATCAACTTGGAAATTGAAGCCACTTGCAGGCATAACAATGCTCCAAGAAAAAGAAGGGAACAAGAAGTACAAGGAAGAAGTCAAACCTCACCTCCTCCCTCTCCACAAAGCTACATTCAAATGGAAGAGGAACATGCACGACGAATGACGCTAGGGGACTACTCTAGTACAACAGCTCCACAATTCTTCACAAGCATTGCAAGGCCGGAGGTTCAAGCGGCCAACATTTCTTATCCTCATTCTCTTATACAACTAATACAAGGAATCCTCTTCCACAGTCTACCAAATGAGGATCCTTGTGCTCATCTAGCCACCTACATAGAAATGTTTTAATATTTGTTTTCTTTGATGAAGATCTTCAAAATATGAAGGAGGAAACGATGGGCTTGAAAGGCATGAAGGTTCTCAAAAACTAAGAATATTTTTAGTTCCTTTGGGTGAATCTGAAGAGACATCATCGACAGATGTAAGTGCTGTTCGGCAGAGTGATTGCGATTACCAATATGTTGTTGTCGTGAATGGCATGTGAGACCCTACTAGGACAAACATTGGTGGGCAAAGTTTGACAGATGAAGCCAGTCCCATTTGGGACAGAATTGAATTAGGCTTTAGTCTTTTCGAAAATTCCAAAATGCTTCTTCTCTGTTGGAGATCAGGAATGGTATTAATGCTTTAAATCCAAATGGAATTTTGAATGATTCCATGAATTTCCAAAGGCCCTTGCCAATTCCTCCCACTCCAATCCAGGTAACAGGTTCTAGCACAGGTTATATACAATTGCTGGGTAACAACTCATGCCAGGGAAGTATTGAGAGCAATGCATCATTTTCTACTGCTCAGCTACATCCTGAGTACTCCAATATAAGAACTGCGGATTGCAGATACCCTCAACAAGCGGCTGCTACTTTGTCAAGCCACACCCATCCTTATCAGCATGGGGATGTTGGTCGGCCCAAAAAGCTCAATAGGCATTTGGACTACAATCCTGGAAATGAATTAGTGACTCCCTTATATGTTAATCCAAGTGATGGTTACAGTGATGAAATTTTTGGTGGAAGGTCCACGCAAAAGGAAAGAAGAGTCTACTCTGAAAATCCTCTTTCACGCTTGGATGATCTAATCTATCAACAGGGTGAATCTTATGGAATTACTGACTCCCCTCATGGGATGCCCCATGCCTTATCTGATCCACAGTTGAACGAGAGTGGAGCAAGGTCTGGTTACATCTCGCAAAATGGATTTGGTCAATCTTTCTGCATTAACCTTGAAAAGTGTCAATTATCTTCAATTCTACCCCATAAAGTCTCACAGGTGAACCTTATGGAAAATCAGCATGAGTCCATTGTCCATCATCCTCAAATACAAAGTAAGACACCAAAAGTTGAGTCATCTGAGCCACACAAAAAGCAAGATTTGGCATCTTCTCCATTGCATTACATCTGAGCCTCATATGAATGATCCTGTTCATATGATGGATAGCATTATAACTGAAAAAAAGAACCTTGTTGTTCAAACTGAATTGAGTGGACCCAACTATGTTGCTGAGGATATTCAGGAAAATTCTGAAAAATTAGAATGGATGAAGTTAATTGAAGAAAAGAATCCAATTTTTATGGATAGCAAGGTTCATGAGGTGAAATCAACTGTCATTGATATGGGACATGTGCCTGAATTGCATCTTTTGGAGTCCTTCCCTGCTAATAACTTCAATGCTAAGATTAATATGCAAAAGAATTGGGAGCTACCTTCTGAGGGTATAGTTCCTGTTTCATCAGGCGTGATGGGCCTCTCTCTAAATAATCTAGTGGGAAGGGCCCGATCTGATCCTGACATGAGCCAAAGGACTAGTGATCACAAAAAATGTGCTTTGGCTGAAGGCCTGAATGGTGAACAAGGGAATGATTTTTCATTGACCAGAAATTTTGATTTAAATGCTCCAATTTTAAATTCTGAAGTAGGCTCTTGTGACAAATTTTCTCAAGGAGATCATATGTTCGAGCTGTCCACCCAGATTCTCTTAAAGCCGAACAAATTCAACCTTGTAAGAATCAGAGGGCTGCAGGTTTTCAAGAAAACCCTACTGTAAGCTCTGCAAGTTTGTATATGAACTCAGTGCAAATGTAAACATGCCATTGAATGACCAGGATAATTCAAGCAATATTATGTCTTTTAAAATTGCACCATCTTATCTTGATGACTTTATTATCGGCGCTGGTCAAATGGTGAGTCAGATTATCCCCGAATACTCTGCCTCTGGAATGTCGAAAGTTGAAGATAAAATTTCAGAACAATTAAGAAGGTGTAATGATGCAAATCGAGTGGAGCCGTTTGTTGTAGTAGAAGACATGAATGGTGTTGTTTGTCCATATATTTCAGAGGATGTTGGAAGTGTTGTATCCCTATCTCATACAGATGCTGAGAGCATCGTCCCTGAGTCTGAACCTGAGGTACGAAAAACTGAAATAAGATGTTTTATGATATTTTCTTTATGGCTTCCTGAATATTTTGTTTTTATTTACAGGATTTTAATGACAATCAAACAGAAAAAATGAATTCCTTTATGATGCAATGGTAGCAGAAATGCAAGCTAGCTTTATGGTTTACAGGTTGATCATCACTGAAATGTTTCAGTTCTGGTTTTTGCTTCAACTTTCAAGATCACATAAATGTGGCTATTAAGAATTGTTGATACCCAAGTCTTAGTTGATTAGATAATTGCCATGAATGAAATAATTTAATATACTCTTTCGATGGTGGTCAACGATTCAATTTAAGTTAAACAGTTTTTTCTTGAATCAGTGACACAAGATTCTGATGGGTTTTCGGTGTTAACCCACATTGTCATTGCATAATAACCCTTCTTATTCTTCAGCTCACACACTTTGGACACTATTGAATCTTTTGGAGTGTTGGCACCACAAGAATAAGAAACTTTAGAACCTGGAGGGAAGATCTTTATAACGAGTTTTCTCCGAGGATGTTCTGCTTTTGCCATTGGTTTGGTGGCCTACTATAATTGATGTGAAAATATGAAAAACTGAGATGAATGAATCCCCAATGGAAGGAAAACAGTCTAGCCTTTAAAATATAATAATAATAATAATAATAATAATAATAATAATAATAATAATAATAATAATAATAATGACCAGTACAAGATAATAGACCGGGCAATCTTTAACGGTTATAATCTAATAATGACAACTTTAATAGATTTTATTTTGTATATATATTACACTTTTCTTAAATAAATTAAAAATGGATAAACATGCTGCATGCTATTTCACATCATAGATATTGTGTAATTCTGATATGTGTATTCCTGTAAATATATAAAGTGAGTCTGACTCGGGTTGCTTTTAATTGAATAAAATTATTAAAGGTTGTTTTTAATAGTTAATAGATGGAGATTTTTATGGCTAATACAAAGTTTATTTATGTAAAATCTACTCTTTCAATTTCAACTCAGACATAAAATATCATTTTTTTAAAATCCTTAATTAATTTCTCGATTTGATTGTTTCATCAACTTTTTCATAAAAAAATTCTCATATTTTTGTTTAATTTAAATCATGTTTTACCTCTGAAGTTGTTTTGAAATTGTTTATTTGAACAAATTAGGTTTGTATCTCTTGAGTTTTTTTTTCTAAAATTACGTATAATACCACCTTCTTTTTCTATCAGTGCACTAATCCCTCTATCTCTCACAAGTAGTTACTTATGAGTTTGAAAATATTACATGAATACCTTCTTGTATGTTACACTAACATCCTCTTGATGGGAAAGTAACTATAATGGGGAAAAAAGAGATGTTTGTGTAAGTGCACCAAACTTCTAGGATGGTTATATAATTATGTTTAAAGCTTAAAAATATTAATTACTTTATAACTTTCATTACATGGAACATAAAACATTACTGAATTGAGTAAATAATATAGTAATTAAATAAATTTTAATAATTTAAAATATTTATAATTTTATTCTTTAAATTTAGACTGCATCTTTCATTTTTTTTGAATTTGTACTTGAGTTTTTTAATTCTTAATTGCAACAATATATTTATTAAAAAATTATATTATTCATCAAATACTTTTTAATATATATCTCGACCACTTGCAATCTCTCACTATCTAACAAAGTTGTACTACATAAAAAGGTTAAAATATGTTTTTCACCCTCATACAATTAGAGATTTTTGAGTTTTATCTTTGTTCTTGTTAAAATTTTAGTATATTTTTTTGTCTCGAGCAAGATTTGAATATTTGAATCTATTTGTATAACTTTTTTTACATTCCTTATATACATAATCAAGGTAAAAAATGTTACATTTACATAAGTTCTTTTGTCACTTACATGGTTCTTTTATAGAAAGTTCTCTTTTACCTTTGGCTGCAAGGAAGCTTGAAATAAGGGGAGAAACTATTTGAGGATATGTATGTAATATAGAGGTTGGATCATTTATTACGGGGATTGAAAATACTTTTATCTCTCCTTGACTCTCTGGGCCAACTAATGGGAGCATGCATCTTCAGTCATGCTTAGCAATTACTAAACAAAAAGATCAAATCATCTTTTAAGAATATAAAAATTGAAAAAGTTGAAAATATTGAAAATAGTAGAGAAAATACTCTATTCCCATCAAAAGCACATCAAACAGTTAGACTATTTAAATTATGCAAGCAGAAACACAAGGCAACAACAATTTTATATGCTGAAAATGAGACATAGATTAAAACAAATTGACTTTTTAATAAATTGATAAAAAGACCGCAAGGGGTCAAATAAACAAAGGAGAAAACAATGCAAATATGTTTAACATTTTTTTTTACACTAAAATATGTTTTCAGCCTCTAAGAAATATTGAAATTTTATGTTTGTTCCATAAGATATGAAAGATGAAGAGAAGACAAATTTAACCAAAAGCATTTGGATCTCTTGATATTCCTTTTAGTATCAGGATCCTGGGTGTGTGCATGTAGCAACCAAGGAAATATATATGGTTGAAATATAAAAGTTTTTGATAATGAGAAATAAAGTGAAATTGTCTTTAAAAATAATTATTTAGCAGTTATTTGTACTCAATCGTTAAAAATTGATTTTTTTTTCCAAATTATGGCAGCAGATATAAAAACTTGAGGGTTTAAAAGCAAAAAGCTATAAAAATTACGAAGAAAAATTAAGTATTTAGCATCAGGCCCAGCCCCAGGTGCACTCAGTGCGCTACCTACGCTCAGCGCGCCAACAAGCACCTGTGCTTAGCGCACAACACGCGCTGAGCGAGCAGAGCGCGCTAAGCGCGAGTATGAAGACCTAAATCCCCTTCAGCAACTATAAAAAGAGAGTCAAGTCAAGGAGAAAGGACATACCGAGTCTCAGAGCACTCTCACACCTACCTAAAGCCTAAGAACTCTTCCTTAGGGAATTCTATTCGCTCTCTCATCATTTTTTCTATTCCTTTTTCCCATTCCTTCTCCTCCACCAATTCTTATACCCTCATTTCAGTGTAAGACCCTCAATGGCCATGAGAGCCTAAACCCCTAGTTAGGGTCTAGCAGGCCTAAAAAGCCAAAGAGATGTATGATGTACTTCATATTTATCAATGCAACATGTGTTTTCTATCCTATTGTCTTTTCCTATTTATATTTCATGCATTACTCATCTTAACAATAAGGGTTAGATGCTCAACGGAGGGTTAACTCTTAATAAAAATATAAAGAAAATATGCATGCATCAATTTTAAGGGTTAGGTGCTCGATAGAGGATAACTTCTAATAGAACAAAAAGAAAAGATATCATAAGGAAATCATTGTTAGACATAGGATGACAACATTATGCCTATGCATTAAAGCACACGCCTAGAATCAAAGCTTCATGCATTTTATCTATTGAATCATTACAAAGGCATTTGGGAGATAGGTAGGAAAAATAGGCTTGTCATCATGAGGCATGAGGGGCAAGTAATCGAATAGATGTGGGTAGGATAAATTCACCTAACTAGTAAAGAAAAATCCAAAAATCATACATCCAAGGCAAACAAGGCATGCTACGTCCCAACATTCTAATTCTATTGAATTTTCTAATTAATTATTTTGCTTTCTATTATTTTCTCTACCATTAGTTGTTATCTATTACTATTCTTGTACTTATTTTACACCATCCTTTATTTCTTCCCTTATGAATTGAAAATATACAATAAAAGTACAAAATAAAATCCTTGTGGAATTCGACACTCGGACTTCCGAGTTTTACTACTTGGACTTTTAGTGCACTTGTCAGACTGTTAACAAGTTTTTGGCGCAGTTGTCAGGGATTTTGTCTTTGTACTAGGTTGCCATACATTTTCAATTTGTAAGCAATAATTCTTTTATTCGTTATTTTTACAATTTTTCTTTTCCATTCTTTTCTTCCATAATTTGCTCGGTAGTTCTTGTTTTTGTGTATGCGAGCTTGAACTGTAGCTATAGATTTAGCTCTTATCAACTTGGAAATTGAAGCCACTTACAGGCGTAACAATACTACAAGAAAAAGAAAGGAAGAAGTCAAACCTCACCTCATCCCTCTCCACAAAGCTACATTCAAATGGAAGAGGAACATGCACAACGAATGACACTGGAGGACTACTCTGGTACAATAATTCCATAATTCTTCACAAGCATTGCAAGGCCGAAGGTTCAAGTGGCCAACATTTCTTATCCTCATTCTCTCATACAACTAATACAAGGAAACCTCTTCAACGGTCTACCAAATGAGGATCCTTATGCTCATCTAGCCACCTACATAAAAATTTGTAACATGGTAAAAATAGTCGGTGTCCCTGAAACTGCTATACGCCTTAATGTCTTTTTGTTTTTCTTTAGCAGGGGAAGCAAAAAGGTGGCTGCACTCCTTTAAAGGTAATAGCTTGCGGACTTGGGAATAAGTCATAGAAAAGTTCCTAAAGAAATACTTCCCAGAGTCAAAGACTGCTAAAGGGAAGATGAAAATATCTTCATTCCATCATAGACTTCTCCAAGATTGCAAGGCTACTGAGTAATCTGCTAAACAAAGATGTTGTTTTTAAATTTGATGAAGAATGTTCAGCAACATTTCATACCCTGAAAAACATGCTCACAACTGCCCTACTAATGATCACACTTGATTGGAGCGAAGAATTTGAATTGATGTGTGATGCCAGTGACTATGCAGTGGGCACAGTCCTAGGACAAAAACAATACAAGACATTCCACGCCATTTACTATGGTAGCAAGGTTCTCAATGATGCATAGATGATTTATGCCACTATGGAGAAGGAGATGCTAGCTATTGTCTTTGCCTTGGAAAAATTCAGGTCATACTTGGTGGGGTCAAAAGTAGTGATTTTCATCGATCATTGTTGTGTCATCATTTTCTCATATTTCTTAACCCTTTTTGTCACAATTTTAATTACTGATTAGCCTTAATTGTCAATTAAATTATGCAGTTTTATCATTTGGGCCTACTGGATTAATTTTATGTTTTTAATTTAATTTCTGGAGAATTATAAGCAATTGGGCTTGAATCCAAAATTGGGCTTGGACTTGAAGAGAGCAGACTATTTTATTCTACCAAATCTTATCTTATCTAGACTTTATCTCATCTAGATATTATTTCATCTAGATCTTATCTTATCTTATCTTATCTAGATTTTGTTTTATCTTATCTTATCCAGATTTAATTTTATTTATGGGCTTGGACTTAAAACATATTTGTAAGCTTTGGGGCTGAGAACTATATAACAGCACCAAGGTTCTAGTTTTAGACTCACTTCTTTTAGTTTTAGTCACTTTTCGTTTTAGGGAGAAAGAATAATTTTAGGTTTTGCAATTCCAGTTTTTACTATTCACGTAGCAATAAAATTTCATTTTCTGCTTCATTATACAATTTTCATTTCTACTGATTAATGGAAGGCTAAATCTCCAGCGTTGTTTTCTCTTAAGGATCAAGCACAACTCTCTTTGAGGTTTTATTATTTCTATTGAATTCTGATCAGTTTTTCCTCTTCACCAATTACTCTATATTTGTTGTTATTAATACATGCATGCTTAGTGCTTGATTAATTGTCTCTGTGCTTAATTTACGTTCATGCTTAATGATCAGTTTCATTCATGATTAATTGGTGTATGTGTTGCTTAATAACATAATGAATGCCTTATGTTAAATTTCTCTTAGTAATTTAATTTAGGGTTGGATTAAGTGGTTGAATTGATAAAGGAGAAATTCTCGTAACCTAGGATAAGAGACTTGCTTGTGAATCAAGGGGAAACAACGTGTTTTAATTCTGATATTTTCTAATTAAATTTTGCTCACTGTTTAATTTACAAAAGCAAACAACCCCCCTCCAATTCGTTACTGTTTTATTACTATCTGTTATGAACGTTTGGTTGACCATTGCTCGTTGGGAGACGACCTAGGATCACTTCCTAGATACTGCATTTTTAATGTTTATTTGATTCGGATACGGCCTCGATCAAATTTGGCGCCGTTGCCGGGGAGCAGTGGGTCAAAGGTTCGTAATAGTGTTTAGTTATCTTATTTTGTGTAACGTTCGGTTTTGCATTTCAGTTGCATTCCCTGTTTAGCGATTGTTTTAGTGACTGATTCAGCGACTGTTTTAGCGACTGATTCAGTGACTGATTCAGCAGTTTTTTTTGCTGTGAACAGTACTGAACAGTGATTAGCGACTGGGAATTAGCGATGGATTTTGCAATTTAATTAGCAATTTTTTGTTTTGATAGTTAGAATTGTTATTTTTGGCTGATTTTTTGTGTGGTAGCTTCTTTTGATCCATATTTTGTGTGAAAAATACCAGGAGCACTTGGTGTGACATTATTTGAAAGAGACAAAAATTTTTGGAACTTGTTTTTAGCAAAACTTAAAACGGCCATAAATTTTGCTTCGGGTATCAGAACGACTATTATTATATATCAATTTGGGGTAGAAAAACATTTCCCATATTGTGGGAACTCGCTAAAGCTAGTTGGGGACTCCCAAACTCCAAAAATAAGTCATTTACTAAGTTTATTTTATTTTTCAAGTATTATTGTCCTATTTTTCTAAACTTTGCTTAGGTAGCTTTCACAGTTAGACTTTGAATTTTTGTTTGAAAATTTTTGTGCTATCTTTTCATGATTTTAGGGTGTTCCTCACAAAATTTCACCTCATTTTGATATCATTTGAGTATAGCTGTAGTTTTACCCCCCTGTTAGGTGCTGTTAAGAAACATATTATTTGTTGCATATAGTGCATGACTAGGGGCAATCCAGGTGATTTACAACCCTTTGATCCTGAAATAGATAGAACCTTTCATAAATTAGTTAGGCATAGTGTGCATCCTGGTCATTCTGTGCATTTTGAGCATTCTGAGCATTCTGTTGAGGGTGATTCTGAATATTTTGATTTTGAGCATTCCACTACTAATTTTTATACTGAGAACATGGCTCAACCTCCACCTCGTGAGAGGACTCTTAGGAGATGGTTGCACCTGATTTCACTTATGAAAGCTTGTGCATTCAATATCCTGATGAGGGTGTTCCATATGTTCTCAAGACTGGACTAATACATTTGCTGCCCAAGTTTCATGGTCTTGCAGGTGAAGATCCTCATAAACATCTTAAGGAGTTCCATATTGTTTGTTCCACCATGAAGCCCCCTGATGTCTAAGAAGATCATATCTTTCTAAAGGATTTTCCTCATTCTCCGGAGGGAGTGGCAAAAGATGGTTGTACTACCTTGCTCCCAGGTCTATTTTCAGCTGGGATGACCTTAAGAGGGTGTTCTTGGAGAAAGTATTCCCTTCATCTAGGACCACTGCCATCAGAAAAGACATTTCAGGCATCAGGAAACTTAGTGGAGAAAGCTTGTATGAGTACTGGGAAAGATTCAAGAAATTGTGTGCAAGCTGCCCTCACCACTAGATTTCTGAGCAACTCCTTCTTCAATATTTCTATGAGGGACTTAACAACATGGAGAGGAGTATGATTGATGCTGCCAGTGGTGGAGCTCTTGGTGATATGACCCATGCTGAGGCTAGGAATTTGATTGAGAAGATGGCTTCCAACTCCTAACAATTCAGTTCAAGAAATGATGTTATTGTTCTTAGAGGAGTCCATGAGGTGGTCACGGATTCATAATCATCTACTGAAAATAAAAAGCTTGAAGGAAAACTGGATGCCTTGGTAAACCTAGTAACCCAGCTTGCCATGAATCAGAAATCTACACCTGTTGTAAGAGTCTGTTGTCTATGTTCTTCTGCAGATCACCATACAGATCTTTGTCCTTCTTTGCAGCAATCTGGAATCAATGAGCAACCTGAAGCTTATGCTGCAAACATTTATAATAGATCTCCTCAGCAGCAAAACCAACAACAGCAGAATAATTATGACCTTTCAAGCAGTAGATACAATCCAGGTTGGAGGAATCATCCAAATCTGAGATGGACAAGTCCTCCACAACAACAACAACCTGTCCCTCCTTACCAAAATGTTGCTGGTCCAATCAAGCCATATGTTCCTCCTCCGATACAGCAGCAGTCACAACAAAGACAACAAGCAATTGAGGCTCCTCCTCAACCTTACTTAGAAGAGTTAGTGAGGCAAATGACCATTCAGAATATGCAATTTCAGCAAGAGACAAGAGCCTCCATTCAGAGTCTGACAAATCAAATGGGGCAGATGGCTACTCAGTTGAACCAAGCTCAGTCCCAAAATTCTGACAAATTGCCTTCACAAACTGTGCAGAATCCGAAAAATGTGAGTGTCATCACCTTGAGGTCTGGCAACCAAATTCAAGTGCCTCCACCAGTAGCAGCACCTACACCTGAACCTGTCAAGCTTTTTTCTACACCTGAAAAAGAGGATGAGATAGTTTCACAAAAGAGAAAGTTTCCTAACAAAAATTTTCATGCAGGTGGACCTTCTTCTAGTAATTCTGACTTACAGCAGCCTCCTATCCCTCTTCCATTCCTACCTAGAGCAATTCCAAATGAAAAGATAGAAGAAGCGGAAAAGGAGATCTTGGAGACCTTCAAAAAAGTAGAGGTGAACATACCTCTGCTAGATGCCATCAAGCAGATTCCAAGATATGCCAAGTTTCTAAAGGAGTTGTGCACCCACAAAAGGAAGCTCAAAGGAAATGAAAGGATTAGCATGCGCAGAAATGTGTCAGCATTAATAGGTAAATTTGTTCCTCACATTCCTGAGAAATGTAAGGACCCAGGTACTTTTTGTATACCTTGCATTATTGGGAACAATAAATTTGAGAATGCCATGCGAGATTTAGGAGCATCAGTTAGTGTCATGCCTCAGTCCATTTTCAATTCTTTATCTCTTGGACCTTGGCAATCTTTAGATGTGGTGATTCATTTGGCAAATAGAAGTGTTGCTTACCCTGCAGGTTTCATAGAGGATGTGCTAGTTCGGGTTGGTGAACTTATTTTTCCTGTTGATTTTTATGTTCTTAATATGGAAGAGGAATTTTTCCATGGTTCAGTTCCAATTATTTTAGGCAAACCATTTATGAAAACAGCCCGAACCAAGATAGATGTTTATGCTGGCACATTGTCTATGGAATTTGGTGATATTGTTGTTTATTTTAACATTCTTGATGCCATGAAACATCCATCTGAGGATCATTCTATTTTTCGTGTTGAGATAATTGATCAGATTGTTGATGATTATATTTTTTATTTTGATTATGTTCTTCATGGTAGGAAACATCCATTTTTATTTGATCTGCATACTTGTCATTCCTTATGCATTGAATTTGAATCTAATTTTGAATTTGATCCTGAATCTGATTTTTATGCTGAGAGTGAATTTGAATTTGAGTATGGTGTTGTACCTCTTGATGTTGATTTTTTAGAGTCAGAATGCACTAACTATGTTGCAGGAAGTACATATACTTCTGACTTGCTTTATGAGGTACAGGCTGAGGAACCTTCTTTTTCTCCTACCCTGGTTCCTCCCATTGTTCAACCACCACCCACACCAGAGTTGAAGCCCTTACCAGCAACCCTCAAATATGCTTACTTGGAGGACGAGGAAAAATTTTCAGTAATCATCTTTGCCTCCCTTGCTGCTGAGCAAGAGGAAAAGTTGTTGCTAGTTCTCAAGAAGCACAAGAAGGCCATTGGATGGACTTTAGCCGACATTCCTGGTATTAGCCCATCTACTTGCATGCATAGGATACTTTTAGAGGATGAAGCTAAGCCAGTGAGGCAGCCACAGTGGTGACTCAACCCCGTCATTCTAGATGTGGTGAAAAAAAGGAAGTGACCAAGCTCTTACAAGCTGGAATCATCTACCTCATTTCTGACAGCCAATGGGTGAGTCCAGTCCAAGTGGTTCCTAAGAAGACAGGCCTCACAGTGATCAAGAATGAAAAGGATGAGCTTATTCCCACAAGAGTGTAGAACAGCTGGCGAGTCTGCATTGATTATAGGAGGCTAAATCAGGTAACCAGAAAAGATCATTTTCCCCTGCCTTCCATTGATCAAATGCTTGAGCGCTTGGCAGGTAAGTCTCATTACTGTTTTCTTGATGGTTATTCTGTTTATTTACAAATTCATATTGCTCTTGAGGATCAAGAAAAGACCACATTCACCTATCCCTTTGGCACTTTTGCCTACAGGAGGATGCCCTTTGGCCTATGCAACTCCCCTAGTACCTTCCAGCGGTGTATGCTTAGCATTTTCAGTGATTTTTTAGAGACTTGCATAGAGGTGTTTATGGACGATTTTACTGTTTATGGATCCTCTTTTGATGCATGTTTGGATAGTCTGGATAGAGTTCTTACTAGATGCATTGAAACTAACCTTGTGCCGAATTTTCAAAAATGTCACTTCATGGTAGAACAAGGTATAGTTTTAGGGCATATCATTTTCAGTAGGGGCATAGAGGTAGACCCAGCAAAAATAGATGTTATTTCACAATTGCCTTACCCCTCTTACGTGCGAGAGGTTCGTTCTTTTCTTGGTCATGCAGGGTTTTATAGGCGCTTTATCAAGGATTTTAGCAAAGTGACCTTTCCACTATCCAATCTGCTGTAAAAGGAGGTGGAGTCTGATTTTGATGACTGGTGCAAAGAGGCTTTTGATTGCCTCAAGCGTGCGGTGACTACCACCCCTATCATTCAGGCACCTGATTGGACAACCCCGTTTGAGCTAATGTGCGATGCATCCAATTACGCATTGGGGGCTGTCCTTGCTCTAAAGATTGATAAGCTACCTCGGGTGATCTACTATGCCTCCAGAACTTTGGATGATGCTCAAGCAAATTACACTACCACAGAGAAGAAGCTATTAGCGATAGTTTTTGCTCTTGAAAAATTTCGTTCATATTTGCTTGGTACTCGTGTTATTGTTTATACTGACCATGCAGCTCTAAAGTACCTGTTGAAGAAGGCTGAATCAAAGCCTTGATTGATCAGGTGGATGCTTTGGCTCCAAGAGTTTGATTTGGAGATTTGTGATCGAAGCGGTGCACAGAACTTCGTGGCTAACCATCTGAGTAGGATTGAGCGTGCGTCTGAGGACTCACCCATTCAGGATGATTTTCCGGATGACCATTTGTACATTCTGTATAGTATTTCTTATTCCTTCCCCACTCCTTGGTTTGCTAATATTGTGAATTATTTGGTTGCTTCTGTTTTTCCTCCCTTCGCATCTAAAGCTCAAAATGATAAAATTAAGAGTGATGCTAAGCATTATATTTGGGATGACCCCTATTTGTGGAAGTTGTGTAGTGACCAGGTTATTAGGAGATGCATTCCAGACCATGAGATTGACTCAGTCCTGTAATTCTGTTATTCTTCTGCACCAGGTGGCCATCTTGGCATACAGAGGACAGCTCGCAAGGTGCTTGACTGCGGTTTCTATTGGCCCACCATCTTCAAGGATGCGTGGAGAATCTATAGCACTTGTGAGCCTTGTTAGAAAGCAGGCAGCTCACCTTCATGGAGACAACAAATGCCTCAACAACCCATGTTATTCTGTGAGGTGTTTGATGTCTGGGGTATAGATTTTATGGGGCCTTTCCCCGTCTCTTTTGGTTTGGTTTATATACTCCTTTTTGTTGATTATGTTTCAAAATGGGTGGAAGCCAAACCCACCAGAACTAACGATGCTAAGGTTGTTGTGGATTTTGTTAGATCTAATTTGTTTTGCAGGTTTGGAATCCCTAGAGCCATCGTTAGTGATCAAGGCACCCATTTTTGTAACTGATCCATGTATACCTTGCTCAAAAAGTATGGGGTCGTGCATAGAATTTCCACACCATACCACCCCCAAACTAATGGGCAGGCTGAGATTTCAAACAAGGAGATAAAAAGGATCTTGGAGAAGATTGTGCAGCCGAACAGAAAGGATTGGAGCACCAGGCTAGATGATGCTCTTTGGGCGCATAGGACTGCCTACAAAGCACCCATAGGAATGTCTCCTTATCGGGTTGTCTTTGGCAAGGCATGTCATCTTCCTGTAGAGATAGAGCACAAAGCCTACTGGGCTATAAAGACCTGCAACTTCTCTATTGATCAAGCTGGAGAGGAAAGGAAGTTGCAACTAAGTGAGCTAGATGAGATCCATTTAGAAGCCTATGAGAATTCCAAATTCTACAAGGAGAAGACCAAGAAGTTCCATGACAGCTTGATAGCTAAGAAAGACTTCGTGGTTAGACAGAAAGTTTTGTTGTATAACTCTAGGCTCAAGCTCATGAGTGGTAAGTTGAGGTCAAAGTGGATTGGTCCTTTTGTGGTGACTATTGTTTTTCTTTATGGTACAGTTGAGATCAAAAGTGAATCCACAGATAAAGGCTTCAAGGTCAATGAACACCGGCTGAAACCATTTCTCACAAATCCTTTCTTAGTGGATGTAGTGGTGGAGGAGACCTCCTTACTTCACCCCACTTCTCTTCCTCCATGACTTAGGGAGTTTTCTTTTTCTGTTTCCTTCTTTACTTTTATTGCACTTGTCCAAATTTATTGATTGCTTTGATTGTTCTTGATCTTATGATTGTGCTACATTGAGGACAATGTGTTGTTTAAGTGTGAGAGGGGGGGAGAAGATTGTTCTTTAATTTTGTTGGGTATTCTAGTTTAATTTTATTAGGTTTTCTAGTTTAATTTTGGTTTTATGTTTTGTGTACAACATTGCATGTTCTCTTTGAATTATAGGTTATGTACAGGTAATGGGTAATTGTTTTTGAAATAGGAGTTTCTTGGCATTTTGTGAATTGAATCCTTGTTTTTCTCTACATGTCAAGTGAGTTTTGAAAGTTCGAGCCATCATCATTTATTTTATTCGATGTGTTTTGCCCCATTGATTATAGCCTTGGCTTGACTCTTGTTGATACTTCTTGCTTAACATGCATGTTGGGAGATGATTTAGGCATTTTGTTCTTACAAGCCTCTAGCCAAATGAGCCTACCTTGAATTAATTCCTTTGATAGCCCCTTTGAGCCTATGTTCCCCTTCCTTTGTTTTGAAGCTCATTACAAGCCTTAAGTGAAAAACAATGATTTCACCCTACCCTTAAGGAATTTTGGAGCTTTGGAATTGTTTTGGGAATAAGTGTGAGGGGGGGGGGGGGGTATGTTTCATTGGATGATATGTTTTTATTGGCCATGCTTGATGATGTATACATATATTGCCTAATTGTTGCTCTATTTTTCAAATGCTTTCAATTACTATTGTTCATGTTCAAAAAAAATTGAAAAAAAAATAGAAAAAGAACGTGGTTGAATAAATGAGGTCTTAGTTTGAAGACTTGAATTGGTTTGAGGACTCGGTTGATTTTGTTTTGGGTCACTTTTTAGAGCTTAATTTGTAATTTTGGTTTTGGGGTTTATTACTTTTTCTTACTTCCTACTTATTCCCCATTGCTCCTCTATTTCTTTGGGTTTTAGCTACCATCCCATACTTTCATCTACCTTGTCCTTGGCCCTATTACAACCTTACAAGATCTTTTGATCCTCATGTGCATGTGCTTGTGATGTGGTTGTTAATTTTACAGTCTTGCCAAGTCTATGTGGTGTTTGTTTTCATGGGTGCTATGAGAGTAAACAGTAGCCTAGACACTTGAGAGATAGAGCGCATATCTTGTGAGGATTTATCACTTTTCATTCTTGAGCTGATTGTTTATCTTGTCGTGTTTGAGATGCTTGGATAATTTTCATGACGACCTTGACTCTTTAACTCTTTACGTGTTGGATGTTACCCATTCTTTTCATTCCTTGAGATTCATTGAGAAACATGGCATATCTGTTGTGTCTGTTTGTTTCTCTTTAATGTCTCTAGATTTGTCCCTTGCTTTGTTTTTTTTATTTTGCCCAGGAGTGCAAAAGGCTAAGTGTGAGGGGATTTGATGTGTCATCATTTTCTCATATTTCTTAACCCTTTTTGTCACCATTTTAATTACTGATTAGCCTTAATTGTCAATTTAATTATGCAGTTTTATCATTTGGGCCTACTGGAATAATTTTGTGTTTTTAATTTAATTTCAAGAGAATTATAAGCAATTGGGCTTGAATCCAGAATTGGGCTTGGACTTGAAGAGAGCAGACTATTTTATTCTTCCAAATCTTATCTTATCTAGATTTTATCTCATCTAGATCTTATCTTACCTTATCTTATCTAGATTTTATTTCATCTAAATATTATTTCATCTAGATTTTGTTTTATCTTATCTTATCTAAATTTTATTTTATTTATGGGCTTGGACATAAAACAGATTTGTAAGCTTTGGGGTTGAGAACTATATAACAGCACCAAGGTTCTAGTTTTAGACTCACTTCTTTTAGTTTTAGTCACTTTTCGTTTTAGGGAAAAAGAATAATTTTAGGTTACACTAACATCCTTTGGGGCAAAATACATGAATACCTTCTTGTATGTTACACTAACATCCTCTTGATGGGAAAGTAACTATAATCGGAAAAAAAGAGATGTTTGTGTAATTGCACGAAACTTCTAGGATGGTTATATAAATATGTTTAAAGCTTAAAAATATTAATTGCTTTATAACTTTCATTACATGGAACAAAAAACGTTACTGAATTGAGTAAATAATATAGTAATTAAATAAATTTTAATAATTTAAAATATTTATAATTTTATTCTTTAAATTTAGACTGCATCTTTCATTTTTTTGAATTTGTACTTGAGTTTTTTAATTCTTAATTGCAATAATATATTTATTAAAAAATATATTATTCATTAAATAATTTTTAATATATATCTCAACCACTTGCAATCTCTCACTATCTCACACAGTTGGACTACATAAAAAAGTCAAAATATATTTTTCACCCTCATAAAATTAGAGATTTTTGAGTTTTATCTTTGTTCTTGTAAAAATTTTAGTATATTTTTTTGTTCTTATAAAATTAAAATATTTTTTTGTCTCCAGCAAGATTTGAAATTTGAATCTATTTGTATAACTTTTTTTACATTCCTTATATACATATTCAATGTAACAAATGTTAAATTTACATAAGTTTTTTTGTCACTTTCATGGTTCTTTTATAGAAAGTTCTCATTTACCTTTGGCTGCAAGGAAGCTTGAAATAATGGGAGAAACTATTTGAGGATATGTATGTAATATAGAGGTTGGATCAATTATCACAGGGATTGAAAATACTTTTATGTCTTTCCTGACTCTCTGGGCCAACTAATGGGAGCATGCATTTTCAGTCATGCTTAGCAATTACAAAACAAAAAGCTCAAATCACCTTTTGAGAATATGAAAATTTAAAAAGGTGAAAACATTGAAAGTAGAAGAGAAAATACTCTATTCCCATCAACAAGCACATCAAACAGAAGAGTAGACTATTTAAATTATGCAAACACAAACACAAGACAACAGCAATTTTATATGCTGAAAAGGAAACATAGATTAACACAAATTGACTTTTTAATACATTGATAAAAAGACCGTAAGGGGTCAAATAAACAAAGGAGAAAACAATGCAAATGTGTTTAACATTTTTTTTTACACTAAAATATGTTTTCAACCTCTAATAAATATTTAGATTTTATGTTTGTTCCATGAGATATGAAAGATGAAGAGAATACAAATTTAACCCAAAGCATTTGAATCACTTGATATTCATTTTAGTATTAGGATCTTCGGTGTGTGCATGTAGCAACCAAAGAAATATATATGGTGGAAATATAAATGCCTTATAGGATTTAACTAAAGCAGTATAATTGTGAATTTTGTCATTGTTGACTGCTACATTATTGATCTCTTGGCATTATTAATGGTTTAGTGTTAGCAATTTTGGGTCATACTCATTACTGCTAAATAAATGTGTTTTTGTTAGTGATAAATAAAGTGAAATTGTCTTTAAAAATAATTATTCTGCATTTATTTGTGCTTAATTGTTAAGAAGAATAAAAATTGGAGAGATTAAAAGTAAAAAGCTATAGAAATTACGAAGAAAAATTAAGGATTTAGCATCAGGCTTGGCCCAAGGCACGCTCAGTGCACAACACGTGCTGAGCTAGAAAACATGCACCTGCGCTGAGCGAGCAGAGTGCGCTATGCGTGAGTACGAAGGCTCGAATCCACTTCAGCAACTATAAAAAGAGAGTCAAGCCAAGAAGAAAGAACACAACGAGTCTCAGAGCACTCTCACACCAGTTGGATCGAGTGGCCTCAAAATAATTAAGAAGGGGGGTTGAATTAATTATTCCTAAACCTTTACTAATTAAAAATTTACTCTTCTAAGGCTTTTACTTATGTTGTTAAGAGAACAAAAAGTAGAAGAGAAACTTAACCAAAAGTAAAAGCAGAAATTAAAATGCACAACGGAAAGTAAAAGAGTAGGGAAGAAGGAGACAAACACACAAGAGTTTTTATACTGGTTCGGCAACAACCCGTGCCTACATCCAGTCCCCAAGCGACCTGCGGTCCTTGAGATTTCTTTCAACCTTGTAAAAATCCTTTTACAAGCAAAGATCCACAAGGGATGTACCCTCCTTTGTTCTCTTTGAACCTAATGGATGTACCCTCCACAAGAGATGTACCCTCTCTTGTTCTCAGTCAACAACCCAAGTAGATGTACCCTCTACTTGTACCACAAAGGATATACCCTCCAATGTGTTAAGACAAAGATCTCAGGCGGTTAAACCTTTGATACTTTCTGAATGAGGATACAAAAGAATTCTCAGGCGGTTAGTCCTTTGAATACTTTTGTATAAGGGAAAGGGAAGAATCAAAAGAATTCTCAGACTGTGTCGTTTTGAATTCTTTGACAAGGGAGAAGGGAGACACAAAAGAATTCAGGCGGTTAGTCCTTTGTTCTTTTGGAAAAGGGAGAAGAGAGACACTAAAAGAATTCAGGCGGTTAGTCATTGGCGAATTCTTTTTGGCAAAGGGAGAAGAGAATGAAAAGATGAATAGCACAAGTTTTCAAGGTTTAGAAAACCAGAAAACTTCAGAAAGCTTTTGGTACAAAAAAGAAGAAGAAGTTCAAAGAGATTCAAGGCTTGTAAAGGATTGTCTGAATAAGTGTTCAAGATGCTTGAAAAATGCAAAACAAAGCCTTGCTTTTATAGACTCTTCATGTCTGGTCACGAGAACCATTTAGAAGAGTTATGACTTTTAGAAAAACTTAAAACCAATTTGAAAAAGTCAAAAAACTATTTGAAGAGTTACATCATTTGATTTTATTCAAAAACAATCACTAGTAATCGATTACCAAATTAGTGTAATCGATTACACAAAGCTTTTATGTGAAAGGATGTGTCTCTTCACTTTTGAATTTGAATTTCAACGTTCAAAGGCACTGGTAATCGATTACCAAAATATTGTAATCGATTACAACTTTTTGAAATTAATTGGAACGTTGTAAATTCAATTTGAAAACTTTTTCAAAACAATTTTGCTACTGGTAATCGATTACAACAATCTGGTAATCGATTACTAGAGAGTAAAAACTCTTTGGTAAACATGTTTTGAGAAAAAACCATGTGCTACTCAGTTTTTGAAAAAACCTTTTCATACTTATCTTGATTAAGTCTTCTCTTGATTCTTGAATCTTTATCTTGATTCTTGGAAGCTTGATCCTTGAATCTTGATTCTTGATTCTTGAAATCAACTTTCCTCTTGAATCTTGAAGTGTTCTAGATTCTATCTTGAACATCTTGAACTCATTCTTTGATTGACCTTTGAGCTTTTTGTCATCACCTTTGTCATCATCTTTTGTTATAATCTTTGTTATCATCAAAACATCTTTGAATCAATCTTGATTCATCATGAAGCTTTGCTTCTACAACACCTACCTAAAGCCTGAGAACTCTTCCTTAGGGAATTCTCTTGTTTCTCTCATCATTTTTTCTATTCCCTTCTTCCATCCCTTCTCCTCCACCAATTCTTATACCCCATTTCAGTGTAAGGCCCTCAATGGCCAAGAGAGGCTAAACCCCTAGTTAGGGTGTCACAGACCTAAAATGCCATGGAGATGTATGACGCCTCCATATTTATCAATACAACAAGTATTTTCTATCCTATTGTCTTTCCTTATTTATATTTCATGTATTACTCATATTTACATTATGTTAGGGGTTAGATGCTTGACAGAGGGTAACTCTTAATAAAAATATAAAGAAAATATGCATGCATCAGTTTTAGGAGTTAGACGCTCGACAGAGGATAACTTCTAATAGAACAAAAAGAAAAGATGTCATAAGGAAATCATTGCTAGACAAAGGATGACAACATTATGCTTATGCATTAAAGCACACATCTAGAATCAACGCTTCATGCATTTTATCTATTGAATCTTTACAAAGGCATTTGGGAGATAGGTAGGTAAAATAGGCTTGTCATCGTGAGACATTAGGGGCAAGTAATCAAATAAATGTGGGTGGCATAAATTCACTTAATTGATAAAGAAAAATCCAAAAATCATACATCCTAGGCAATAAAAGACATGCTAGGTCCTACTCTAGTACAACAACTCCACAATTCTACACAAGCATTGCAAGGTCGAAGGTTCAAGCGGCCAACATTTCTTATCCTCATTCTCTCATAACTTTTTCTTCTCCATTTTTTTCTTCCATAATTTGCAAGGTAGTGCTTATTTTTTTGTATGCGAGGTAGAACTGCAGTTGGAGATTTAGCTCCTATCAACATGGAAATTGAAGCCACTTGCAGGCATAACAACGCTGCAAGAAAAAGAAGGGAACAAGAAGCACAAAGAAGAAGTCAAACCTCACCTCCTCCCTCTCCACAAAGCTACATTCAAATGGAAGAGGAACATGCACGACAAATGACGCTAGAGGACTACTCTAGTACAGCAACTCCACAATTCTTCACAAGCATTGCAAGGTCGGAGGTTCAAGCGGCCAACATTTCTTATCCTCATTCTCTCATAACTCTTCCACGGTCTACCAAATGAGGATCCCTATGCTCATCTAGCCACCTACATAGAAATGTTCTAATATCTGTTTTCTCTTATGAAGATCTTCAAAATATGGAGGAATACCATGGGCTTGAAAGGCATGAAGGTTCTCAACAACTCAGAATATGTTTAGTTCCTTTGGGTGAATTTGAAGAGACATCATCGTTAGAGGTAAGTGCTGTTCGGCATAGTGATCCCGATTACCAATATGTTGTTGTCGTGAACGGCATGGGAGACCCTACTTGGACAAACATTGGTGGGAAAAGTTTGACAAATGAAACCAGTCCATTTGGGACAGAATTGAATTTGGCTCCAGTTTTTTCAAAAATTCCAAATGCTTCTTCTCTGTTCGAGATCAAGGATGGTATTAATGCAACAGGTTATATACAATTGCTCGGTAACAACTGATGCCAGGGAAGTATTGAGAGCAATGCATCGTTTGCTACTGCTCAGCTACATCCTCAATACTCCAATATAAGAACTGCGGATTGCATATACCCTCAATAAGTGGCTGCTACATTGTCAAGCGACTCCCATCCTTATCAGCATGGGGATGTCGGTCGGCCCAAAAAGCTCCATAGGCATTTGGACTAAAATCTTGGCAATGAATTAGTGACTCCCTTACATGCTAATCCAAGTGATGGTTACAGTGATGAAATTTTTGGTGGAAGGTCCATGCAAAAGGAAAGAAGAGTCTACTCTGAAAATCCAATGACTTAGGGTCTTCTATGGAGTAGCCTTTGCATTATCGACAGTGTGAGGAGGGTGGCAGCAGAAAGCCCATCACTTATCAATGGTGTGGTCCAACTTGTTGTAGTGATTGCACATATCATCATGATCGACACTCTAGGATAAAAGTGCACAGGATCAACAGGTGGAGGCATATCAAACATAGGTTGTTCAACTTGGGGATAGTGGGTGACTCCAAAATTTGATCTTGGTAGAATATTCCAAAGGTAAACTAAAGAGAGCCAACAACATGAAAGTGCTATGCTGCTCAAATTCCTAGGCCGATGTCTCTATAGGGGAAAATATTCTTTGAAATCATAGAGAACCCATCAAATTTCTCTAAATAAGCAAACATGGGGCTTTCACACTTTTGAGGGGCAATGACACATTGACACTTGCGATGTAGGGGAAACCCATAAAGATATTGAATGCTATTGGCATGAAGAACCTTGGCCTGCTCCCAAATTCAGTCTTAAATTTAGTGTCGTGAGCATGAAATATCTTCTTCAAGATGAGATGAATCTTGGATTTATCGATGCTACATAGTTGGGTGCCAATCTTAGTCGACCTAGAGTGCATGGCAAGAAAGACAAAGTCAGCTTAGGTAGTGAGGTAGGTCATATAGTCTAGGGTTTTCCAACCAACCATAGTCAGTGATGCTTGTAGGTCAAATTTACTGACTAAAAACTTATTTAACCCTTAAAAAAATACTACGGAATCAACTTGATGATACTCATCGAGAACCAACAGTAGTGTATTGATGAAGTCCTTTCCATAATCAATCAATTTGGGGTTAATTGCTTGATAAATTGTAATCCGTGCTGCTTTATTACGTAATAATAAAATGTTTTTCAAAGTCATGTCAAGAACATCAAGGAGATACGGAACACAACAAACATAACATAACAGAATTGTCTTATTATTGAGGAGTAATCTTACAACTCAAAATAGAAACAGTAGAAACTTCTTACGTGAAATTGAATAGATACTTTATACATAAAAATGAATAAACCAGGTAATTAAATGAAACTATTGAAGAGGGGTAATGTCCATGTTGCTCATAATGACCCTTATTGGCATAGCTTTCTTGACTTGTGGTGAGAAGCTATTTTGAATCAGCACATAAAAATATTGCTCCTTTTTGTGAGATGATTACACACTTGACTTCTTTCATTTGGACACACATGTAATTCCCTCTTGCAAATCTTGTTTGTCTCTTCTTCCTCACGCATCCACTTCTCCTTCATAGTTTTCCAATTGACCTCAAAACCCTCGGGGATCCTTGTTGCAGTTCTATGAACCTCACTCCTTGGAGGGTATTGCAATGCATAAGACAACACCAGCCTCACATCATCCACAAACTCATAAGCTTCTGAGTAATCCGAATTCTTCAACTTTGACTCAATATCCTCCAAACCCTTTGGTTTTTTCATGGCTTCAGACTTATCAAGAACGTACAAAATCTTTGGATGAAGAACATCCTTCTGTAAAGCCCACGCATCTCTTCCTACCATCAAACGCTTCAACATCGCCCAGCATTGCATCTTCTTGCAACGGTCCATCGTCATTACGTGCTCCACCTTTCGCTTCTTCTTCTCTCTGTTCTTGCACTCCACACACACAGTATCCTCCTTCTTTTTCTTCGACTCACATACTCCCGACGGGTTTTTAGTGCTAACCCATGTTGCCATTTCGGTTCTTGAAATTAATTCTTGAATCAGTGACAGAAGATTCTGATGGGTTTTCGGTGTTAACCCACATTGTCATCGCATAATAACCCTTCTTATTTTTCAGCTCACACACTTTGGAACCTGGAGAGAAGATCTTTACTTTGTTAGAATTTATGTCTCATTTGAGAGGCATGTGACTTATGTAGGGACTAATAAGTAAATAATTAATTATTAAGGAATAAATTGTAATTGGACTTAATAGGAGAAGTTTCTAGGGTTAACTGCTACTTGATGGGAGTAGTGATTATAAAAGGGGCTTAATACCCACTAACGTAAAATAAGGTCCCCTTCCTGACCAGAAAAATGCTCTCTCTCACTCATAGCCATCACGAACGGAGAGAGGCAGAAAAGAAAGGTCAAGGGAAGTGAAATTTTATTTCTCTCTTCTTTCAAGAAAATCAAAGTACACTGGAGAGAAGTTCCTATGGAGAAAGGTACAAGTCTTCCTATGGAGAAAGGTACACATCATTATCTATTGTTGTTTATTGATTGTTTGTGAGAACCATAGGTTTCAAGATCCTGTTGTTTCCTATCATTGATAGTCTAGGAAACCCCTTAAGAAATTTTTACATGTGGTATCAGAGCATGTGTTATGAAATTTATGATTCTCCAAGAATGATTTAATTTTTCCCAATTATGCATGAACCCTAACTATGAAATTTAGGGATAATTTAATTTCATCAAATTATGCATCAAACCTAATTATGAAATTTAGGGATTTTAATTTGTGTTACATGTATTTTTAATTAATGTTTTAATAACGTGTCTTTCACGTTAATTATGTTTTTCCACTGCAAAGTATGAGATTTTGTATGAAAGGAATATACAAAAATTTCAAAAGAAAGCTTCTGCTGCATTTTTTTTAATGGAGAAAGCTTTTACTTTTAATGGAGGAAGCTGCCCAGATTTAATTCCATTAACGTTATTTATATATTCATGAAGAAAGCATTCACGGGCTTGCTTCCTTTTAATTCCCAATGTTTTGAAAAAGTCATATAATGTGAGAAAGCCACGTTACTGTGAGCGTAAGTTTCAACTTTTGAAAAGCACTAGCACGTATGTTATGTTGATTACAGGGTATAAATATTATGTAAATTTGGAAAAAGCCATTGTGGCTGCCACTATCTATTTATAATGGAGAAAGAAAGCGTGAGTTGCAATTCCAATTCATTGAAAAAGCTGCGTTGCATTACGTTCCTAGAAGAGGGAAGATAAGAAATTTTGGATATTGCTATTTGCAACCCATTTTGCTATTTTCAGTCTCACTTGTGTTTTTTTTTTCTGGAAATTATTATTAAACGTAATTGAAGGATTGAAAGTTTATATCCTGTAATTAAATTAACGTGAATGCTTTGAAATTATTGGTAGCAGTAAATATATGTATATGCTACATATTTGCTTGAATGTGTTTGAATGCAAAAACATAAATAAATACAAATATTATTTTATGGCCTGGAATGAAATTAATAGAATGACTATGAATTGTTAATAGCAATAAGTATGTGCAGGCCATATATAATTGATTGGAATTAAATGTATGTTGAATTTGTTAGTCACCAAAGTGACCAAATTTGTAAGGTTATTTAATTCCAAATTAATGATATTTCAATTATATTTGGTTGGAATTAAATGTATGTTGAATTTGTTAGTCACCAAAGTGGCCAAATTTGTAAGGTTATTTAATTCCAAAATTAATGATTATTTTGATTACTCATAGAATAATGGATGCTAAATTATATGGTTATTGGTTTATGGGTAATTGAAATTCATTGTTATAAGGCATTTATTGATCGCCCAAAGGTTGATTAGTTGTTCTTATAATTAATGAATATAATTGTAGGCAATTTGTGTGTATCATTAGTTTTATTTATATGCCCAAAGGAAATAGATACTACTAATTGATGCATATTTAATTGCCAAATAATGTTAAAATTTCATTAGCATCATTATGTTTGTATGTTGTGTATTGGTGTATCACCCAAAGGAGAACATCAATATACATTGTCCGTTATTTGAATGAATCATATGTATGACATGTATTTTATGTCTCAAAACACTTATGTGAATTTTATTATGTAATACATGTTTTGAATTCATTGGATTCTTATGCATCATCTGTACTAATTTTAATGGGCTTAACTTCTCTGACAGAAATGAGCAAGTCCAATTTCACCTTAGTGTTTTTGATCATGATCTTGCTATGTTGGAAGAGAAGTTTGTTACTATTATTGATGCTAGTAGCAATGAAGAGAAAGTTCATTATAAAACTTGGGAAAGATCTAACAGACTTAGCCTAATGTTGATGAGAATGACTGTTGCAGACAGTATTAAGACAACTCTCCCTAAAATCGAAAGTGCTAAAAGGTTTATAGGATTAGTGGGAGAGTATTCTCAAACAGCTGATAAGTCTGTTGTTGGGACATTAATGAGTACATTGACAACCATGAAGTTCGATGGTTCATGTACTATGTATGAACATGTCATTGAGATGACAAACATTACAGTAAGACTTAAGACCTTGGGAATATAATGGCTGTGAATGAGAACTTTCTTGTTCAGTTTATTCTAAACTCATTACTGTCTAAGTTTGGCCTGTTCTAAATGAACTATAATACCATGAAAGATAAATGGAATGTGCATGAATTTCACAGTATGTTAGATCAGGAAGAAACGAGGCTTAAGAATCAAGGAAGTCACTTAGTCTATTATGTTAGCCACCAAGGGAATCAAGGAGCTTGAAAAGAAATTTATGAAGAAGCATGATAAAGGCAAAGGGTCATTAAAGAACAATGACGACTCTTTGCAAATCCAGAAGAAGGGTATCAAAGGGCAATAATTGTCAATTTTGTGAAATTAAGACATTTCCAAAAGAATTGCCTAAAGTGTAAGTCTTGGTTCGAAAAGAATGGTGAGCTTAATGCTCATGTATGTTTTGAATCAAACTTAACTGTAGTTTCCCATGATACATGATGGATTAATTCTGGATGTATGACTCATGTTTCTAACATTATGCAGAGATTCCTTACAATCCAAACCATAAGCCCAAATGAGAAGTTCATTTTTATGGGGAATGAAGTGAAAGCTCCATTGGAAATAGTTGAGATTTATTGTTTAAAACGCAACACTGGACATCGTTTAGATTTACTGGAAACTCCTTATGTACCTAGTTTATCTAGGAATTTAGTTTCATTATCTAAACTTGATGTTACTGCATACTCTTTTAATTTTGGTAATGGATGTTTCAATTTATTTAAGCATAATCATCTCATTGGTACTGGTATTCTTGTGATGGTTTATATAAATTGGAAATAGACAGTTTGTATGCTGAAACGGTTTTAACTCTGCATCATAATGTTGGCACTAAACATAGTTTAGTGAATGAACGATCTGTTTTCTTGTGGCATAAACGTTTAGGTCACATTTCTAGAGAAAGGATGGAAATATTAATAAAGAATGAAATTCTTCCTTATCTAGATTTTACGGATCTAAATATTTATGTGGGTTGTATTAAGGGAAAACAAGCAAAACATACAAAGAAAAGAGCTACAAGAAGCACTCAGCTTCTTGAAATTGTGCATATTGATATTTGTGGACCTTTTGATGTTAGTTCTTTCGGAAAGGAATGATACTTTATCACCATTATTGATGATTATTCACGTTACAGTTATGTCTACTTACTGCCCGAGATTTCTTAGGCAATGGATGCCTTAGAAATTTACTACAATGAAGTAAAAGGGCAATTAGACATAAATATAAAAATTATTAGATATGATAGAGGTGATGAGTATTACGGAAGATATAATGAAACTGAGCAATACCCAGGTCCATTTGCTAAGCTTGTTCAGAAACGTGCATTTGTGTGCAATACACAATTCCCAGTACACCACAACAAAATGGTGTATCAGAAAGGCGTAATAGAACTTTAATGGATATGGTTACGAGTATGTTAATCAATTAGACTTTACCCGTATCTTTGTGGATGTATGCCTTGAAAACTGCCAGGCAGAAATAAGAATTTGCAATCCGCAAGAAAGAAAATTGGATGCAAGAACAATCAGTGGATATTTCATTGGTTATCCAGAAAAATCAAAGGGGTATATGTTTTATTGTCCTAATCATAGTATGAGAATTGTCAAAACTGGAAATGCAAGGTTCATTGGAAATAATGAAATCAGTGGGAGTAGAGTTTCACGAGAAATGGAAATTAAAGAAGTTAGAGTGTAAGTCCTTTTAGCTTATGCCTCTAACAGTAAGGTGATTGCTCCTTCAGTTATTGCTACAAAACTAATGAAGAGGAGCAGCACAATAATGAACCCATGATGCATAATGAACCTATTATGGAGGAACCACAAGAAGTAACATTAAGAAGGTCTCAAAGAGAAAAGGAGACCAGTTATTTCAAATGATTATGTGGTATACCTACATGAAACAAAAAACAAACTTAAGCATTAATGATAATGATCCAGTTTTGTTTTCACAAGTTGTAAGTTGTGATAGTTCTAAGAAGTGGTTAAATGCCATGAAAGAAGAGATAGATTCCATGGAACATAATGGTGTTTGGGACTTTGTAGAATTACCAAAGGGTTGTAAGAGAGTTGGTTGTAAGTGGGTCATCAAGACTAAACGTGACTCTCATGGAAACCTTGAACGTTACAAGGCTAGACTTGTTGCTAAGGGATTTACTCAGAAATATGGCATTGATTATAAATAGACGTTTTCACCTGTCTCACGAAAGGATTCTTTCAGGATTATTATGGCATTAGTAGCCCATTATGACTTGGAGCTACATCAGATGGATGTGAAAACTGTCTTTCTTAATGGAGATTTAGAGAAGAATGTTTGTATGGACCAACCAATGGGGTTCTCAGTTGAAGGAAATGAACACATGGTGTGCATACTAAAGAAATCAATATACAGTCTTAACGCAAGCTTCCCGCCAATGGTATTTAAGGTTTAATGATACCATTATTTCCTTTAGATTTAAGGAAAATACTGTTTATCGGTGTATGTATCTAAAGGTCAGTGGGAGTAAGGTTATTTTCTAATTTTGTATATTGATGATATCTTGCTTGCAGCTAACGATCTTGGTCTTCTTCATGAGACTAAGAAATTTCTCTCTAGAAACTTTGAAGTGAAAGATATGGGTGAGGTAAGCTATGTGATAGGGATAGAAATATTCCATAATAGATCACAAGGATTGTTAGGCTTATCTCAGAAAGTATATATATCAATAAAGTGCTAGAGAGATTCAAGATGGAAAGGTGTTTAACATCGCCTATTCTAATTTAGAAATGAGACAGAGTTAGTCTCGCACAATGTCCTAGAAATGATATGGAACAAAAACAAATGAAAGTAATTTTGTATGCATCAGTTGTTGTTGCATCTAAGAGCTGAACTTGTAGTAAGTTTTGAGGCTATGATTCAGGCTAATTGGCTGTGGAACTTTATTTCAGGACTTGGAATTGTCGACAGTATTGCTAGGCCGCTGAAAATGTATTGTGATAACTCCGCAGCAATATTTTTGTAAGAACGACAAGTACTCTAAGGGTGCTAAGCATATGAAATTGAGGTACTTTGTCGTGAAGGAAGAAGTTCAGAAACAAAGAGTGTCAATAGAACATATTAGCACAAACCTTATGATAGTTGACCCTTTGAATAAGGGATTATTGCCCAAGACATTATAGAACATGTTGAAAGTATGGGCATTATTGTTATTGATGATCATTAAGTGTAATTTACCTTATGTAATTTTGCTGACACTCTGAGCTCAATTATGATATGTTTCTGATTACCTGTTCTCTATGTTTGCATGCATGTTTGTGTTAGAGTAATGTTAACAGGTTTTGTCTTGAATGAAGACATTATGTTGGACCAATTATATACTCCTAACTAATGGTCATATTAAGGAGAAGACTAATTTGTAGTACATGGAAGGGACTATGTCGATTAGATGATGTACAACCGCCATGACTCGAATTGGTTCCTATTCTTAATCATGAAATTATGATGTACCCAATGTATAGAACAATTTAGTCAATTTTTAATGCGCATTATGTTCGTTAATCTATTTATTTATTTAGTCCATAATGTTTATTAATGTCACATGAGCCAAGTGGGAGAATGTTAGAATTTATGTCTCATGTGAGAGGCATGTGACTTATGTAGGGACTAATAAGTAAATAATTAATGATTAAGGACTAAATTGTAATTGGACTTAATAGGAGAAGTTTCTAGGGTTAACTGCTACTTGATGGGAGTAGTGATTATAAAAGGGGCTTAATACCCACTAACGTAAAATAAGGTCCCCTTCCTGACCAGAAAAATGCTCTCTCTCACTCATAGCCATCACGAACGGAGAGAGGCAGAAAAGAAAGGTCAAAGGAAGTGAAATTTTATTTCTCTCTTCTTTCAAGAAAATCAAAGTACACTGGAGAGAAGTTTCTATGGAGAAAGGTACAAGTCTTCCTACGGAGAAAGGTACGCATCATTATCTATTATTGTTTATTAATTGTTTGTGAGAACCATAGGTTTCAAGATCCTGTTGTTTCCTATCATTGATAGTCTAGGAAACCCCTTAAGAAATTTTTACATACTTTTGCCATTGGTTTGGTGGCCTACTATAATTGATGTGAAAATATGAAAAACTAAAATGAATGAATCCCCAATCGAAGGAAAGCTGAACTTAAGGTTGTGCGAGAAACAGAGGAAATATATGGCTGATGGGTAAAACAAAGATGTGAGTGGGATATTTATAGGATAAAAAGTAGTTAAAATAATACCCAGCAGTCTAGCCTTTATAATAATAATAATAACAATAATAATAATAATAATAATAATAATGACCAGTACAAGATAATAGAGCGGGCAATCTTTAACGGTTATAATCTAATAATGACAACTTTAATAGATTTTATTTTGTATATATATTACACTTGACTTAAATAAATAAAAAATGGATAAACATGCTGCATGCTATTTGACATAATAGATATTTTATAATTCTGATATGTGTATTCATGTAAATATATAAAGTGAGTCTGACTTGGGTTGCTTCCTTAGAATTTATATATTAATTTATTTTAATTGAATAAAATTAATAAAGGTTGTTTTTAATAGTTAATAGATGGAAATTTCTACGGCTAGCACAAATTTATTTATGTAAAATCTACTCTTTAAATTTTAACTCAAACATAAAATATCATTTTTTAAAATCCTCCACTAATTTCTCGATTTGAGTGTTTAACCAACTTTCTCATAAAAAAATTCTCACATATTTTTGTTTGATTTAAATTATTTTTATTACCTCTTAATTTGTTTTGAAATTTTTTATTTGAACAAATTACATTTGTATCTCCTGAGTTTTTTCTCAAATTACATATAACACCACCTTTTTTTTCTGTAATCCCTCTTTATCTTTGAAATAGTTACTTATAAGTTTGAAAATATTACATGAACACCTTCTTGTATGTTACACTAACATTCTCTTAAAGGGAAAGTAACTATAATGGTAAAAAAAAGAATATGTTTGTGTAATTGCACAAACCTTCTAAGATGGTTATATAATTATCTTTAAGGCTTAAAAATATTAATTGCTTTATAAATTTCATTACATGGAACAAAAAACATTACTGAATTGAGTAAATAATATAATAATTAAATAAATTTTTAATAATTTAAAATATTTATAATCAATGTAAAAAATGTTACATTTACATAAGTTCTTTTGTCACTTACATGATTCTTTTATTGAAAGTTCTCTTTTACCTTTGGCTGCAAGGAAGCTTAAAATAAGGGGAGAAACTATTTGAGGATATGTATGTAATATAGAGGTTGGATCATTGATGACGTGGATTGAAAATACTTTTATGTCTTCCCTGGACCAACTAATGGGAACATGCATTTTCAATCATGCTTAGCAATTACAAAATAAAAAGATCAAATCACCTTTTGAGAATATGAAAATTGAAAAAGTTGAAAACATTGAAAATAAAAGAGAAAATACTCTATTCCCTTCAACAAGCACATCAAACTGTCCTGACAGAGTAGACTATTTAAATTATGCAAACACAAACACAAGACAACAACAATTATATATGCTGAAAAGGAATCAGAGATTAACACAACTTGACTTTTTAATACATTGACAAAAAGACTGCAAGGGGTCAAATAAACAAAGGAGAAAACAATGCAAATATGGTTAACATTTTTTTTTTACAGTAAAATATGTATCCAGCCTCTAATAAATATTTAAACTTTATGTTTGTTCCATGAGATATGAAAGATGAAGAGAAGACAGATTTAACCCAATGCATTTGGATCTCTTGATATTCTTTCTAGTATAAGGTTATTGGGTGTGTGCATGTAGCAACCAAAGAAATATATATGGTTGAAATATAAATTTTTTTGATAATGAGAAATAAAGTGAAATTGTCTTTAAAAATAATTATTTAGTAGTTATTTGTGTTTAATTGTTAAGAATTGATATTTTTTTTCCAAACTATGGCTGTAGATATAAAAACTCGTCGGATTAAAAGCAAAAATCTACAAAAATTACAAAGGAAAATTAAGGATTTAGCATCAGGCCTAACCCAAGGCGCGCTCAGTGCGCTACCTGTGCTAAGCGCACAACACACTCTGAGCGCAAAAATAGACACCTGGGCTGAGCGAGCAGAGTGCGCTAAGTGTAAGTACGAAGGCCCAAATTCACTTCAGCAACTATAAATTCACCGAGTCTCAAAGCACTCTCATACCTACCTAAAGCCTAAAAACTCTTCCTTAGGGAATTCTCTTCTCTCTCTCATCATTTTTTCTATTCCCTTCTTCCATCCCTTCTCCACCAATTCTTATACCCCCATTTCAATGTAACACGCTCAATGGCCATGAGAGGCTAAACCCCTAGTTAGGGTCTGACAGGCCTAAAAAGCCAAAGAGATGTATGATGTACTCCATATTTATAAATGTAAAAGGTGTTTTCTATCCTATTGTCTTTTCTTATTTATATTTCATGCAATACTCATCTTTACAATACGGGTTAGATGCTCAACAGAGGGTAACTCTTAATAAAAATCTAAAGAAAATATGCATAAATCAGTTTTAGGGGTTAGGCGCTCGAGAGAGGATAACTTCTAAAAAAACAAAAAGAAAATATATCATAAGGAAATCAATGTTAGACATAGGATGACAACATTATGCCCTTGAATTAAAGCACACATATAGAATCAAAGCTTCATGCATTTTATCTATTGAATCTTTACAAAGGCATTTGGGAGATAGTAGGTAACATGGGCTTGTCATCGTGAGGCTTCAGGGGCAAGTAATCGAATAGATGTGGGTAGGATAAATTCACCTAATTGTTAAAGAAAAATCCAAAAGTCATACATCCTAGCCAAACAAGGCATGCTAGGTATGTATTAATTATTTTGCTTTCTATTATTTTTTCTACCATTAGCTATTATCTATTACTACTCTTGTACTTATTTTCCACCACTCTTTATTTCTTCCCTTAAGAATTGAAAATTATACAATAAAAGGACAAAATAAAATCCCTGTGGAATTCGACACTCGGACTTCCGAGTTTTACTACTTGAAAATTTGGTGCACTTGTCAAACCGTTAACAAGTTTTTGGCGCCATTGTCGGGGATTTTGTCTTCGTACTAGGTTGCCATACATTTTCAATTCGTAAGCAATAATTCTTTTATTCTTTATTTTTACTATTTTTCTTCTCCATTCTTTTCTTCCATAATTTGCACGGTAGTGCTTGTTTTTGTGTATGGGAGGTAGAACTGTAGCTAGAGATTTAGCTCCTATCAACTTGGAAATTGAAGCCACTTGCAGGCGTAACAACGCGGCAAGAAAAAGAAGGGAAAAGGAAGCACAAGGATGCAGTCAAACCTCACCTCCTCCCACTCCACAAAGCTACATTCAAATGGAAGAGAAACATGCACGACAAATGACGCTAGGGGACTACTCTAGTACAGCAACTCCACAATTCTTCACAAGCATTGCAAGGCCGGAGGTTCAAGCGGCCAACATTTCTTATCCTCATTCTCTTGTACTACTAATACAAGGAATCCTCTTCCACGGTCTACCAAATGAGGATCCTTGTGCTCATCTAGCCACCTACATAGAAATGTTTTAATATCTGTTTTCTCTGATGGAGGAAACGATGGGCTTGAAAGGCATGAAGGTTCTCAAAAACTCAGAATATTTTTAGTTCCTTTAGGTGAATCTGAAGAGACATCATCGACAGATGCAAGTGCTGTTCGGCAGAGTGATCGTGATTACCAATATGTTGTTGTCGTGAATGACATGTGAGACCCTACTAGGACAAACATTGGTGGGCAAAGTTTGACAGATGAAGCCAGTCCCATTTGGGACAGAATTGAATTTGGCTTTAGTTTTTTGGAAAATTCCAAATGCTCTTCTCTGTTGGAGATCAGGAATGGTATTAATGCTTTAAATCCAAATGGAATTTTGAATGATTCCATGAATTTCCAAAGGCCCTTGCCAATTCCTCCCACTCCAATCCAGGTAACAGGTTCTAGCACAGGTTATATACAATTGCTGGGTAACAACTCATGCCAGGGAAGTATTGAGAGCAATGCATCATTTTCTACTGCTCAGCTACATCCTGAGTACTCCAATATAAGAACTGCGGATTGCAGATACCCTCAACAAGCGGCTGCTACTTTGTCAAGCGACACCCATCCTTATCAGCATGGGGATGTTGGTCGGCCCAAAAAGCTCAATAGGCATTTGGACTACAATCCTGGCAATGAATTAGTGACTCCCTTATATGTTAATCCAAGTGATGGTTACAGTGATGAAATTTTTGGTGGAAGGTCCATGCAAAAGGAAAGAAGAGTCTACTCTGAAAATCCTCTTTCACGCTTGGATGATCTAATCTATCAACAGGGTGAATCTTATGGAATTACTGACTCCCCTCATGGGATGCCCCATGCCTTATCTGATCCACAGTTGAACGAGAGTGGAGCAAGGTCTGGTTACATCTTGCAAAATGGATTTGGTCAATCTTTCTGCATTAACCTTGAAAAGTGTCAATTATCTTCAATTCTACCCCATAAAGTCTCACAGGTGAACCTTATGGAAAATCAGCATAAGTCCATTGTCCATCATCCTCAAATGCAAAGTAAGACACCAAAAGTTGAGTCATCTGAGCCACACAAAAGGCAAGATTTGACATCTTCTCCATTGCATTACATCTGAGCCTCATATGATGGATAGCATTATAACTGAAAAAAAGAACCTTGTTGTTCAAACTGAATTGAGTGGAACCAACTATGTTGCTGAGGATATTCAGGAAAATTCTGTAAAATTAGAAAGGATGAAGTTAATTGAAGAAAAGAATCCAATTTTTCTGGATAGCAAGGTTCATGAGGTGAAATCAACTGTCATTGATATGGGACATGTGCCTGAATTGCACCTTTTGGAGTCCTTCCCTGCTAATAACTTCAATGCTAAGATTAATATGCAAAAGAATTGGGAGCTACCTTCTGAGGGTATAGTTCCTGTTTCATCAGACGTGATGGGCCTCTCTCTAAATAATCTAGTGGGAAGGGCCCGATCTGATCCTGACATGAGCCAAAGGACTAGTCATCACAAAAAATGTGCTTTGGCTGAAGGTCTGAATGGTGAACAAGGGAATGATTTTTCATTGACCAGAAATTTTGATTTAAATGCTCCAATTTTAAATTGTGAAGTAGGCTCTTGTGACAAATTTTCTCAAGGAGATCATATGTTCGAGCTGTCCATTCACCCAGATTCTCTTAAAGCCGAACAAATTCATCCTTGTAAGAATCAGAGGGCTGCAGGTTTTCAAGAAAACCCTACTGTAAGCTCTGCAAGTTTGTATCCTGCTGCATTTCGTGATGATCTCAGTGCAAATCTAAACATGCCATTGAATGACCAGGATAATTCAAGCAATATTATGTCTTTTAAAATTGCACCATCTTATCTTGATGACTTTATTATCAGCACTGGTAAAATGGTGAGTCAGATTATCCCCGAATACTCTGCCTCTGGAATGTCGAAAGTTGAAGATAAAATTTCAGAACAATTAAGAAGGTGTAATGATGCAAATCGAGTGGAGCCGTTTGTTGTAGTAGAAGACATGAATGGTTTATCATGGAAAATGGCGGGGAACAGATGTTGCTATGAAGAGAATTAAGAAGAGCTGCTTTGCAGAGAGGTCTTCTGAGCAAGAACGGTTGGTAAGTATTCAGTGCACTTTTCTTCTCAACACCATGTTATGTATTAATAACATACATATTTATATCTCTATCTACTCATAGGTTTAATGTTACTTCTCATAAATAGAGGGATGAGTGTAGGATTAAATCCAAATGCACTTCAGCAATTGACCTTGGTGATGTAGGGGAAACCCATAAAGATTTTGAATGCTGTTGGCATGAAGAACCTTGGCCTGCTCCCAAATTCAGTCTTAACTTGAGTGTCGTGAGCATGAAAAATCTGCTTCAAGATGAGATGAATCTTGGATTTGTCGATGCTACATAGTTGGGTGCCAATCTTAGTCGACCTAGAGTGCATGGCGAGAAAGACAGTCAGCTTAGGTAGTGAAGTAGGTCATATAGTCCAGGGTTTTTCAACCAACCATAGTCAGTGACGCTTTTAGGTCAAATTTACTGACTAAACTTATTTAACCCTTAAAAAAAATACTTCGGAATCAACTTGATGATACTCATCGAGAACCAACAGTAGTGTATTGATGAAGTCCTTTCCATAATCAATCAATTTGGGGTTAATTACTTGATAAATTGTAATCCGTGCTGCTTTATTACGTAATAATAAAATGTTTTTCAAAGTCATGTCAAGAACATCAAGGAGATACGGAACACAACAAACATAACATAACAGAACTTTCTTGTTATTGAGGAGTAATCTTACAACTCAAAATAGAAACAGTAGAAACTTCTTACGTGAAACTCAATAGATACTTTATACATAAAAATGAATAAACCAGGTAATTAAATGAAACTGTTGAAGAGGGGTAATGTCCATGCTGCTCATAATGACCCTTATTGGCATAGCTTTCTTGACTTGTGGTGAGAAGCTATTTTGAATCAGCACATAAAAATATTGCTCCTTTTTGTGAGATGATTACTCACTTGACTTCTTTCATTTGGACACACATGTAATTCCCTCTTGCAAATCTTGTTCGTCTCTTCGGCCTCACGCATCCACTTCTCCTTCATAGTTTTCCAATTGACCTCAAAACCCTCGGTGATCCTTGTTGCAGTTCTGTGAACCTCACTCCTTGGAGGGTATTGCAATGCATAAGACAACACAAGCCTCACATCATCCACAAACTCATAAGCTTCTGAGTAATCCGAATTCTTCAACTTTGACTCAATATCCTCCATACCCTTTGGCTTTTTCATGGCTTCAGACTTATCAAGAACGTACAAAATCTTTGGATGAAGAACATCCTTCTGTAAAGCCCACGCATCCCTTCCTACCATCAAACGCTTCAATATCGCCCAGCATTGCATCTTCTTGCAACGGTCCATCATCATTACGTGCTCCACCTTTCGTTTCTTCTTCTCTCTGTTCTTGCACTCCACACGCACAGTATCCTCCTTCTTTTTCTTCGACTCACATACTTCCGACGGGTTTTTAGTGTTATCCCATGTTGCCATTTCAGTTCTTGAATTTCTTGAATCAGTGACACAAGATTCTGATGGGTTTTCAGTGTTAACCCACATTGTCATCGCATAATAACCCTTCTTATTCTTCAGCTCACACACTTTGGACACTATTGAATCTTTTGGAGTGTTGGTACCACAAGAATAAGAAACTTTAGAACCTGGAGAGAAGATCTTTATAACGAGTTTTCTCCGAGGATGTTCTGCTTTTGCCATTGGTTTGGTGGCCTACTACAATTGATGTGAAAATATGAAAAACTGAGATGAATGAATCCCCAATGGAAGGAAAGGAAAGCTGAACTTAAGGTTGTGCGAATATACGGTGGGTGGGTAAAACAAAGATGTCAGTGGAATATTTATAGGATGATAAAAAGTAGTTAAAATAATAAGCAGCAGTCTAGCCTTCATGATATAATAATAATAATAATAATGACCACTACAAGATAATAGAGCGGGCAATTAATCTATAACCGTTATAATCTAATAATGACAACTTTAATAGATTTTATTTTGTATATATATTACACTTTTCTTAAATAAATAAAAGATGTATAAACATGCTGCATGCTATTTGTAATGGATATTCTCTAATTTTGATATGATAATTTTATGTTCATGCATTCTTGCAAGCATCTAGAATTCATATTTCATGCATTTTATTTGTTGAGTCTTTGCAAAGAATTTGAAAAATAGATAAATAAAATAGGTTTGTCATAGTGAAGAATCAGGGACAAGTGAATCAACAGATGTGGCTAGAACAGAGTCAACTAAATTGATAAAAAAATCATAAATTCATACATTCTAGGCAAACAAGACAGCGCAGGTCCCAACCTTATCAAATTCTATTTTATTTCTTTTATCTTCTATTTTTATCTTTTATTTTTTTATCTTATCTTATCTTTTTCTTAATCTTTTATTTTCTCTTATCTTTTACTTTTCTTATCTTCTATATTTATCTTTAAATCTTTTACTTTAAATCTTTTATTTTTTATCTTCTATTTTTATCTTTAAATCTTTATCTTATCTAATATATTTCTTTAAAATTCTTATATCTGGCTTATAAATTGGGTTTGCATTGTACAAACAAAGTCCATGGATTCGACACTCGAAACTCTTCTGACTACTTTAGTACTTCTGACAAATTTGGTACACTTGCCAATGAGTTAACAGATTATTTTTAATAGTTAATAGATGCAGATTTTTAGGGCTAACACAAAGTTTATTTATGCAAAATCTACTCTTCAAATTTCAACTCAGATGTAAAATATCATTTTTTTAAGATCCTTCGCTAATTTCTGAATTTGAGTGTTTCAACAACTTTCTCATGAAAGAATTCTCACATATTTTTGTTTGATTTAAATTATGTTTATTATCTCTTAATTTGTTTTGAAATTGTTTATTTAAACAAATTACATTTGTATATCGTGTATCTTTCGAGTTTTTTCTCAAATTACATATAACACGACCTTTTTTTTGTATAAGTACACTAATCCCTCTATATCTTTGAAATATTTACTTATAAGTTTGAAAATATTACATGAACACCTTCTTGTATGTTACACTAACTTCCTCTTAAAGGGAAAGTAACTATAATGGTAAAAAAAAAAAATGTTTGTGTAATTGTATGAAACTTCCAGGAAGGTTATATAATTATGTTTAAAGCTTAAAAATATTAATTGCTTTATAACTTTCATTACATGGGGAAAAAAACATTACAGAATTGAGTAAATAATATAATAATTAAATTAAGTTTTAATAATTTAAAATGTTTATAATTCTATTCTTTAAATTTAGATTTAGTTTAGATTGCATCTCTCCTTTTATTGAATTTGTACTTGATTTTTTTAAATCTTAATTGCAATAATATATTTATTAAAAAATTATATTATTCATTAAATAATTTTTAATATATATCTCAACCACTTGTAATCTCTCACTATCTCACACAATTGTACTACATAAAAAAGTTAAAATATGTTTCACCCTCATAAAATTAGAAATTTTTGAATATTAACTTTGTTCTTATAAAAATTTTAGTATATTTTTTTGTTCTTATAAAATTAAAATATATATTTTTTTATCTCGAGCAAGATTTAAATATTTGAATCTATTTGTATAACTTTTTTTACATTCCTTATATACATGAATTCCAAATGGAAAGGGAAAGCTGAACTTAAGTTCTGCTTTTGCTATTGGTTTGATGGCCTACTATTATTGATGTGAAAATATGAAAAACTGAGATGAATGAATCCCCAATGGAAGGAAAGCTGAACCTAAGGTTGTGCGTGAAACAGAGGAAATATATGGCTGATGGGTAAAACAAAGATGTGAGTGGGACTTTTATAGGATAAAAAGTAGTTAAAATAATACCCAGCAGTCTAGCCTTTATAATAATAATAATAATAATAATAATAATAATAATAATAATAATAATAATAATGACCAGTACAAGATAATAGAGCGGGCAATCTTTAACGGTTATAATCTAATAATGACAACTTTAATAGATTTTATTTTGTATATATATTACACTTTTCTTAAATAAATAAAAAATGTATAAACATGCTGCTTGCTATTTGACATAATAGATATTCTCTAATTTTGATATGTGTATTCATGTAAATATATAAAGTGAGTCTGACTCGGGTTGCTTCCTTAGAATTTATATATTAATTTATTTTAATTGAATAAAATTAATAAAAGTTGTTTTTAATAGTTAATAGATGGAAATTTTTACCGCTAGCACAAAATTTATTTATGTAAAATTTATTCTTCAAATTTCAACTCAGGCATAAAATATCATTTTTTAAAATCTTCCACTAATTTCTCGATTTGAGTGTTTCACCAACTTTCTCATAAAAGAATTCTCACATATTTTTGTTTAATTTAAATTATGTTTATTACCTCTTAATTTGTTTTGAAATTGTTTATTTGAACAAATTACATTTGTATCTTTTGAGTTTTTGTCAAATTACATATAACAACACTTTTTTTTTTGTATCACTACACTAATCCCTCTATATCTTTGAAATAGTTCCTTATGAGTTTGAAAATATTACATGAACACCTTGTATATTACACTAACATCCTCTTGATGGGAAAGTAACTATAATGGAAAAAAAAAAAAAAAAGATGTTTGTGTAATTGCAGGAACCTTCTAGGATGGTTATATAATTATGTTTAAAGCTTAAAAATATTAGTTGCTTTATAACTTTCATTACATGGAACAAAAAATATTACTGAATTGAGTAAATAATATAATAATTAAATTAAGTTTTAATAATTTAAAATATTTATAATTTTATTCTTTAAATTTAGATTTAGTTTAGATTGCATCTTTCATTTTTTTGAATTTGTACTTGATTTTTGTAACTCTTAATTGCAATAATATATTTATTAAAAAATTATATTATTCATTAAATAATTTTTAATATATATCTCAACCAGTTGCAATCTCTCACTATCTCACACAATTGTACTACATAAAAAAGTTAAAATATGTTTTTTACCCTCATAAAATTAGAGATTTTTTGAATATTATCTTTGTTTTTGTAAAAATTTTAGTATATTTTTTTGTTCTTATAAAGTTAAAATATATTTTTTTTGCCTCAAGCAAGATTTGAATATTTGAATCTATTTGTATAAATTCTTTTACATTCCTTATATACATAATCAATGTAAAAAATGTTATATTTACATAAGTTCTTTTGTCACTTACATGGCTTTTTTATTGAAAGTTCTCTTTTACCTTTGGCTACAAGGAAGCTTGAAAATAAGGGGAGAAACTATTTGAGGATATGAATATAATATAGAGGTTGGATCATTGATCACGGACATTGAAAATACTTGTATGTCTTCCCTAACTCTGGGCCAACTAATGGGAGCATTCATTTTCAGTCATGCTTAGCAATTACAGAACAAAAAGATCAAATCACCTTTTGAGAATATGAAAATTGAAAAAGTTGAAAACATTGAAAATAGAAGAAAAAATACTCTATTCCCATCAAGAAGCCATCAACAAGCACATCAAACAGTCCTGATAGAGTAAACTATTTAAATTATGCAAACACAAACACAAGACAACAACAATTTTATATGCTGAAAAGGAAACAGATTAACACAAATTGACCTTTTAATACATTGATAAAAAGACCGCAAGGGATCAAATAAACAAAGGAGAAAACAATGCAAATACATTTAACATTTTTTTTACACTAAAATATATATGTTTTCAGCCTCTAATAGATATTTAAATTTTATATTTGTTCCATGAGATATGAAAGATGAAGAGAAGACAAATTTAACCCAAAGCATTTGGATCTCTTGATATTCTTTTTAGTATAAGGATCTTGGGTGTGTGCATGTAGCAACCAAAGAAATATATATGGTTGAAATATAAATGTTCTATAGGATTTAACGTATAATTGTGAATTTTGTCATTGTTGACCGCTACATTATTACTCTCTTGGTATTATTAATGGCTTACTATTAGCAATTTTGGGTCATATATATATATATATATATATATATATATATATATATATATATATATATATATATATATATATATATATATATATCATAGGTCATTATATTATTAGCCAACATATTAAAATGGTCTAATCTATATAAAAATATGTCTAAAGCATATATGTCATGAGAGGCTATCTGTATAGATACCATGTAAAGGATATGGTGCCATATATAGAGGAGAGACAGATATATATATTTCCATATATATATATATATCTATATAGATATATACATGTATATATATATATGTAT